>NC_140475.1:9288214-9645714 GCF_051167445.1 Perissodus microlepis
ACAAAAGAAGAAACTGTAGACGGGAAAAACGCATCAACAACTGAGGTGACCCGAAAGGTCTGCAAAGCATTTGTCTTGTTGGGGCACAAAGAAAGACCCTCAAAAGGCAAGACAGGCTATAAGCTAGCTAGCCCCAGGAAAGCCATTAAAAAGTGAGTTTGCACTAGATCGTAATCCTCCCTTAAGCAGTGTTTTAATGGCAAGTACACACCCCTAACCCAACATGGACGACCCCTGCTACTGACTGCTTCCTTCCTGCTTCTTTCATGTAGGTCAAAGGGGGTTGTACAAAACAAGTCTGTGTTAGGAAGCAGCGCAGAAATTGATTGCTGTAAAAACAGAGGGTGAATTCTTCAAAAACAGTAAAGAGTATGCCATGAAATTTTCTTTTTTCTTTTCTCACATTTTCACATGTTGTACTGTGACTGAGAATTTTATATTCCCTCATCAGATAACCTTGATAATGAAACACAATACCACACCCTACCTTCACAATAATCTTGAGCTTGGATTTGGTTGGATCTTGACTATAAGGACACTTGAACTAAAGTAGGGCTGCCACAAATGATTATTTTGATAGGCGACTGGTCACCGATTATTTTTTCAATTGGACGACTAATCAGATCATGCATCCATTGAACGTAAAACGTACAGCTTATTGCACCAGCACGCATCTGCTGTTATATAACTATCATTAGCTTACAGCTTTAAGTGTTTAAGGTATGTGCTAACTAAAAATAAAGACAAGATGATAGTTTATTAAATTTTAATGAAATTTGCAGATTGTTTCAGTGAAGTTTAATAAACTCCTTGCTGCCTAAAATATAACAGGACACCGGAGTATATTCTTGAGCATCTCACACTTCTGATAATCAGCTGTCTGCTTGACGTTTATTCAGCTGTGTAAAAACTTTAACTTTAATCTCAGCCAAACCGATTTACTCAGGAACAAATAAAATACTGAAAAAAGCCAAACAATAACATTTTTAAGTTATCTAAGTGACTTATATATATTTAACCTGAGTAGCGAAAGACGGCGATGGGTTTAAAAACGATTTGCCGGGAGTCCGGTGTTCTCACTGGCTCTAGTGAGCCTTGCCCCCGGCTAACTATCGAGCTAGTGGGTAACAGACGTCTCCGAAAACGTTGGAGCGCTTTTGAAAATATGTGGTGTCTTGATAAACTGAGCAGATATTTGAGGTTTACACAGCTACATTCTCGCCTGAAAATATGTTAAATGTTTATTTTGTGACCCAGAAAGAATAATAAGAGTAATATTAAAACTAACTAGCTGCTGCCATTGTTGGAAACTGAGCTGGGCCACGCTGTGAATTCTGGATAGGTTGGGCCACGAAGTATACACCCGACCCATCCTTCAAATCTGGGGAAATGAAGGACGCATTTGTCGGAGTCACAGGAGGATGCGGTTCCTGAATTTGGACACAGCTACGATACCGGACACTGCTTCTTCTTCGGGGTTTAACGGCAGCTGGCATCCTTGTACATGCAGTGTTGCCATCTTCTGTTTCAGTCCGTTATTACACTCTTAAATCCTACTACTTATTCCTGCGTCTTTTGTGATCTTACAAAGCTTCAAACGATGCGTCGACTACTAAATTAGCTGTCGACGATTTTGATAGTCGACGTAATTGTGACTAGTCGACTAATCGTGGCAGCCCTAGACTAAAGCAACATCTGAGATCAAGCTGAATGCGACCTTGCATAATGTAAGTTATTACTGTTCAAATCCCAAGAACTTTTATGCAGCTTTTAACAGAACTTGACAAACTTCTTATGTTCTGCAAAATCACTTTTCTGGTGATTGCCTAATGCTAAAACTCAGAAACTAAATGTTCTACATTTAGAGACATTAATCTTTGGCCGCCAATGCCAACTTCTATTTCTTGCAGTACATATAACCATCAGGAGTCTAGACAATGATGTAAGCTTGATTTGTTGGTGGTAGGGCTGTTCGATATAACGATATATATCAGATGACGATATAAAAACGTCTATCGTTTCATTTTACGCTATCGTTTGTTTCGTGGTGTCGCAAAATAAACTGTTTACGGCAATATTTTTTCATCGTTTTGATGGTCACTGTAGTTTTTATTAATTTCTTAAAGTTCTCTCTTTCTCTTATATTTAATATAACCACACTAGGGACGGACAAGCGCCTGTTTTTATGCGTTATCGTTAGCAACAACGACGGTAACACCATCGCGTGTCCGCTTGTTTATGTTCCACATAAACCTTTCACAATAAAGCTCAAGATCCTGTTGAGATTTTTCACATGAATCACGTGAAAGAGCAGATTATTTACGGACGTAAAAAAAAAAAGAGCCGCCAGGTGCTAAAAAATAGGCCTTAGACTCAAACGTTAGAACAGGCTTTTCCCCGCAGCACGCCGTGTAATAAATACTCATAAATAAAACAGCGGCCGTTACAACTTATGTCTAAAAATGTATCGTTTCATGCATCTGTTAAAACATTCGACTCCAGCTACATGACACGCAGCTGGAAACACTTCACGCAAGTCGAGCTGCCCGAGATTCACATAATTTACAGAAAATGTTACATTTTTGTGATTTATATCGTTATCGGGATGATAGATGTCTTATATCGGGATATGAGATTTTGGTCATATCGCACAGCCCTAGTTGGTGGAGGCTTGCAGTCCCATGGCAGTAAATCAGTTAAAAAATGTCTACCCTTTGTTTTAATATACTGTGTGCATGTGTCATTATTTATGACACATGTTTGATTGTTTGCTGCCCACTTAAAATTAAAAAATGAATTAAAGGGAAAAGACTCCCTTTCGAGGTTGCCGGGTTGAGGTCTTGATCAGTTAGACTGTAGCCACTTTGACATTTCAGATGTTGGGAGCCTGGCTTGACTGTGATGTGCGTATCGTGTATCATTACAGTCGACATGTTTGTTTTACCCATCCTCATCTGCCGGGTCGAAGCCAAAAGTTTAGCTGCTCACAGAGGCCACACGCAAAGCCAGCGTTTGTAGAGAGAGTCACTTCTCTCTACTCATTTCACTTGATGATCATTTTAATGAAAATATTTGAAGTTTCAGCGACATGTCTGCCTGGGTGAATGCAGAATGTGTTGTTTACTTGTTTGCTGTGTGTGTGTTTGTAGGAATGAGCAGGCATCAGGCCTTTTAATCTAGGGTGTGAGATGCAGCAGGGGATCGTACATTATTGATTTATTGCGGCGTTTTGCACATGTTGCCCCTCCTGGCGTTGGTGTCCCTGAGGGCTAGGGGCTTGTAGAGAGGGGGCAGTGAGCCCTCGCTGGAGGCTATAAATATTTTACACAGCCATTTTCATTTATATAATGGGAATTATCAAGTCACTAAATCTAATTAGAGGGAGGGTGTGAAGATCAGCACTACTTCCACCTCCTCTCCCCACCCTACATTCAGTCACTGTTTCAGTGCATTTACCAGCTATATTTTCAAAATTTGTAGATAAAACATTAACATTTTAATTGTAAACTTTTATTTATTGTGATCTACAACTTAGTGATTTGCAGAAATAATCATAAGATGTGATTTTAACCATCCAAACGATTCAGTTGTATTTCAATGGAAGCTTGGTGTGGTGTAAAAACGGCAACGTTCCATTCAGCAGTTTTATGTATGGACCTCTCTAATGTTGCTGGGACTGAATGGGAGGAAATCTCTGCAACCAGTTTCCAGAATCTGGAAATCTTGCAATCACTCGACAAAGCTGGATGCCATCATACTGATGGTCATCATTAGTGATGCACTGATATACAGTATCTGTATCGGCCAATACTGACGATGTTGACTGACACCAGTGGCAGATAGTTTGTGTCACATTTATTGTGAGCTGGCAAAAAGTAAAAAAAATTCTCAAAATTGATGCATATAATGGTTTCAAATAACTTTCAGCTCATCCACAGACTGATGAGCTAACACTGTGGCAAGATGTATATCTGTCTATTTGCAATTCACAAGAATTACTACTACAATAGTAATACAATAATACTACTATAGTATTGATCAGAAATCCATCAAACTTACTTTACAGTAAATTCTCACTGCCTCTCCACTGATTAGTACTCAGATCTAACACTTTCGAAAACACATTCTCAATATTGATACATTTATTTATACATAAAATAATAAAGAAAGAACTTCATGATATAAGTGAAATACATTAAGTGGGGCCTTCCAATCCCCATTATGTTACCATTAGTAATATAGTTAACGCTCACTTTCACATGGTTTTGAACAAGGTTAATTTGTCCCAGCTGTGACTGTTAGTGAGCCTCCTTCTCAGGGGTTAGTTTGTGCCGCACAGCCAACCAAATGAAGCTTACTGTAGGGCCAACCAATCAGGTTTTACAAAGAAACCAGTAAGAGGCGGGCAGTATAGCCTCAACATTTTACAGACTACATTTTAAGAAAATTTGCAGTTATATTTCTGACAGTGTAGGAAAAAAATACTGAATGCTTTTATTGACACTCAGCTTTCAGGCAGCAGCATTTATAAGTAAATGAAGGATTACTTTTCCATCCTTGTTACTGAGCTACTGTTACTGATGGCATACTGCCTCATATAAAGTGTAAATCTAATGAAACAAGGTGCCTGTAGCTTTATTTTATTATAGTAATATAATGCTCTGTCAGTAGTATTGCAAGTGACACAGCACAAGTCAAATATAAGCACAAACTGTTAACTGGAAGGTTTTAAGTAGAAGCACAAAATAGCTGCTGAACACTGTTATATACTGCCTAAATTCATACTGGTTATCACAGAAGGTATGATATGGGATGACCCTATAAAGGATATATGTGATGGAAAAAATTGTATGTTGTGGCTCCACCACAAATTTTGTTTGTATTGGTAACCGATGGTAACCAAAGTATAATAATAATTTGAGGGAAAAGGAAGAAAAATCCACCTTTTATTTTCTCGCTGTTTCCTGAGCTGGAGGAAAGTATTAGATTTGTGCTGCCCTTCACTTTTTATTCTTGCTTGGATGTATTGTTTTTTTTCTGCATCACTGCAGGCAAAGCGATATCTTCCATGCTATCCTCTCCCACTTAAGACCACATCAGCCCTCATTACTGTGTAATTTCCCAGCGCTGATGTATGGATTTTTACTGTGAATCCATAATACCTGACTTTGAGAGCGAAAATACAAACAGCCATTTGAACAAACCCGAAGCAAAACACACTAGTCATTAATGTGCTGAATAAAAAGAGGTGTGGAAGAACAATGGGTCTAGGAAAGCAGAACGATGAATGGAAAATGGGTGAGGCAGAGGTGAGGAGATGAAGCTTGACAGAGGGCAGGTGTTAGATGAGATAAGTGGAAAGATCATGCATGATGATGAAGCGCTGAAGGTGGCAGCATAGCCCCCGGTTGCCTTTAAAGCCTCTGTTAACCAGCTTAGCTACCAACAGCTTTTAATTATGGCTGTCTGAGAGTGTTCCTCCCTCACACACACTAACAGTCAACAGGTGGGCTGTATTGCGTGGGCAGCCTGAGCCTGTACACACTAGCCTACTATTTAGCTGTCACTACTTGTTATGAATAACATGCAGGGACTGGAGGATGCTGGTAAACACTGGAGCTACAGGCACACGGGATCCATTTCTCCAGAGTCTCCTTAGATGGAATCTTATTACAAAAACTGATATAGTATATAGTGTTTCGGCTCATCTGCAATGCAAATAAATATTTCTGCTCTCTGTAGCTCCACTCAACTTTATGGATCTTTCTCTTCATGGCTGTTTTCACACATGCCCTGCAGACCTTTACTTTTCTGTATAGTACCTGACAGAGATGCCCCCGAGAAGACAGATGCCCTGTGTATCCAGATTGGACAATAAACTGTCTTTAACCTTCTTTAAAAAGCCACATGAACCCCATAGTTTTCTGTTCTTGCTCAACTCCTAAAGCTAGGAGATATACATTTTTTCGGTAATATGATTTTTTTCAAGTGTTGTAACAGATTGCCGCTGTTACCTTATGCAGTTTTCTGTGTTCTTCTTTTTTTTGTTTGATGTTGTCTTTACTAAAGTATGTCCAAATAACAGACACGCAATTTTTATTTGGTACAAGCTAGTAGAGCTCAGTATTTGACTTTTCCTCCATGATGTTTGCATGTTAAAGCCTGGAACCATGTGACGACACACACATGCTAGTGTGTTTTGAAGCAGACAGTACATAGTGAGGAAGTATTAACAGAAGTTAAAACAAAACAAAAAAGCAGAAATAACAAACATGGGAACAATTAGTTCGATTAGAGGATCTCAGTGTTGGTTTTGATTCAAGCCCTAGTGCAGGTAATTCTAAATTCGCAGCTGAATACCAAACAGACTATTTCTAGTAGTGTCATGTGGACTCTATACTGGTCTGTGCTACATTAGAGAATTTCCATGTTTGGTCAATGTCACAACCTGATTCTCCAGGCAAAGTCCAGTGTTCATTTGTGGTAACGGTGTCTGGTCCCATATTAATGGCTGTCAGTCAAGATATCATAAAAAGCTGTCCCCAGAGACATGCTGATCATGTGGATGGAAGTCATAAGGTTAATATTGTTAACAGTCTACGTCAACATAAACAAATCCATGAGGTGTCATGTTGCAGTCAGGCATGATTTTCTACAAAGAGCTACTTTTGTTGTCGACCAAGTGAAAGCAAAGGGATCTTCCTGTGCCATCACTCAAAGCTGTGCTTGTGAAATTTACTCATGAATTTTGTAAAGTTTACATTAATAATGTATTTATTTATCATAGCTATTTAACTTTAAACATGTTTGTGTCGTAACAGGTTCAAGCTGTGTTTCAACATGTTGTCTGACTACAACAAGCTATGTGACTGTTAGCGCACACACTTGTGTGTACTTAACGGGAGTCCTGTTTAGAATAGAATATAATGAGTTTATGACATAGACAGTAGAAAAACTGACACGCTGATTGCATAAGTCTAATTTTGATGCCATGACCTGAGCGTTGTTGTTGCTGCGTGTATGTGGAACAAAAAGATGTTATGTGTTTCTCTAAGTTTTATCAGCTGGAGTGAGTCAACAGTAACAGAATAGACTGTGGTCAGTAAACGGCTGAGACCGCCTGTTTTATCTGTTAACATAGCTATCAGCAAGAAGACATGGCATGGTTCTTCATCAGTTTGTCCCACTCTCTCTCTGTCACACACAGACACACACAAATACAAATGTTAAAACAGCTCTTGCTCACATGCATACACACAAATCTACAGCTGGAGTCTCATGTACAATATAGTGAGCACTTTATATAAAGAGTTGTTTCAGGTATTTTTTTTTCTTTGCAACTAAAAATGGCAAAACATACATCGTAGCGATTTCTCTACAAGTCAGCCTGTTAGAATGTGGTGGTGTTGGGCTGTTGTTGTTTTGTTTTTTACTGTAACTTCATGTCTTTGGACTACTGGTCAGACACAACTTAAAAAAAAACCCATATTAGTCAGTGATAACTTGAAGTTGATATCTGCACAATGCATTTTCTGAACTAAAACATGTGGGAGAAATAACACAAACAATCATTTTTAGCGTCGCTTGTTTAACGTCGGTTTAGCGTTTTCCTCTTTTACTGTTGCCTGTCTGTTGAACCGATGAGCTTTTCTTTCATCTCAAGAGAGGACGATCCTTTCTAGGCCACCCTGTCAAGTGTTAAAATCCCTCATTAGGACGCCCACATGGCTTTTTAGAAAATTACATTAAAATGTGCCACTGGGATGTTGCTGTGAGGTATTATCATGTGGAATACATGGTGTACAGTGTGTGCACGTCATATGCCCCATATGGCTGCACTCTCATACATACGCACAGATGTCAGTCTTGTTGTTAAACGCATGCACACACACATATATACACACCACCATATGGTAGTGTTCCCATGCTGTCCCCGCATCTACTGCACAAACACTGTCCCCTCTTCAGACTTCAAACACACTTCATTTTTCACAAGCACATTATCAATACATTAACATGAGTAATTATATTTAAAGTAACAGCTACACAGTAACAGTGTGAAAAGCTATTTGGGTCTGAATTCCTGTTTATCCAGTTTAATGACAGAAACTTGATCAAAAATGATTGTGGTGATCAATAACAGTTGAGTAAGGGTTTGGTGTTAAAACTGTGAGGCCCAGTCAGTGTAGCAAACATCCACAATCTTGTGCTGCGGTCAGCCCGACAAAAATGAGGTAGCTGGTTATGTGTCGCAGCTGTGTGCGTAGGAACAGCCCCCTAGCAGCTGTTGGGTAACGAGTCTCGTAAGATCAACCTTGGATGCAATGTCAGACCAAGAACATTAAATGATGCCCTCATTTTCAAAATTATTTGAATTGGGACCTTTTTTTATTTCTTTCTGCATGTGATAGGAAATTCATTGACATTAAGAGTCAGTAACCCACGCCCAGTCTTTGTGTGTACTGCTTTCAAACTGGCACTTTCACAGTTTCTGATCCATCAGCAGTGTGGTTGGGACATAGTTCTGGCATGTGGACAAGGCTTACGGGAGTGTTAGCTGCTGTGACTGTGCAACATGCTGATGCAAAGGATTCTCCTGGTTTTGGTGGGGGTGTTGCCATCGACAAGAAAAGTAATTCAGTTGTTCAGATGCCAGAAGTGCACAGAGGCTATTGGGTTATTTATCATGCTTGTAGCTGAGACATTGTAGAGTCAGAAATGGAGTGTGTAAATAGTGAGTAATTAAATAAAAAAATAAAAATAAAATAAATCCATACAGTGAAGCAGCTGCTCATTCTGTCCTACCTCCGTATGTTATGAGTATGGTCCGTACTGTCTTAGAGGAGTCGCCTAAAAAGTGTGGACTGCGGCTGAGTGGTATGTAGTTTAGCACAGTGTGGGGTTTTTTGTTTTTTTCAAAAGAGGAACTCACTTTGGTGTGGAACTTATTGGGAATTTATTAGTATCTTTGCAGACAAAAAGATGCAACACATTACAGGACGAGAGGGAAAAATATAGAGAATAATATACACACTTTATTGTGTGTGTGTGTGTGTGATAGAGGTTGGGTAGAGTGCTTTTGGTTTTATCTGCAGAACAAGTGTGTGTGTGTGTGTGTGTGTGTGCCCACTGTCTGTCGAATATTTTTCAGGTCAGTAGAGCTGTCTGTGATT
The DNA here is from genome assembly GCF_051167445.1 of Perissodus microlepis. Taxonomy (NCBI): domain Eukaryota; kingdom Metazoa; phylum Chordata; class Actinopteri; order Cichliformes; family Cichlidae; genus Perissodus; species Perissodus microlepis. The sequence goes on from NC_140475.1 coordinate 9,297,388, forward strand.
TCTTATGATTGATGCACTCAGTTCACCGTAGGCATCATCTCTTTGTCTTTGTGTGTCTCTAAATATTTACACACACACACACACACACACACACACACACACACACATACCTGTTTTTCCTACATCGTGGGGTCCAATGAGTGACAGGTGCCTGATGGGATCCACCCTTTCCAAAGGGTGTAAAGACATGATTTTCACTCCTAAATTCATAATAAATTCATCTAAACTTAAAAATGACTTGAAAAGTCAAACACTCTCAAATAAATTTTAAACCTGAATTTTTGTTTTACTGGGGACCAGACATAACCCGTCTACTGATACTGGGGACCGGTCATGTGTCTATGAGCATACAGTCAACAACACTGATCCATGAAACCTTACTATCATATTACATAATGACTGAGACCCTGAATTGGTTAAGTGGAAGAAAATGGATGGATTGTTTTATTAATCTCATCCTGACTGCCAGATACTTATTTTATTAATTTATTTTTTTTAAATCTGATTCTAAAATATTAGTTAGGAAGTTGTGAAATTACACAAACACTACTTATGAAATTTAAGAATGTTGTAAAAGTTGAGCTAAAGGTAACATTTTGTATAGTGTTTTACTTGGTATGATTGAACATATGCAAATAAAATAATTTAAAATCAATTCAGTTTGTCAGTTGATTTTCATCAGATATGAAGCATCAGATCTGCTTTAACAGAAAACAAAACGATATTTTTACCAAACCACATTTGACGGTTAAAAGAAGTCACCTACTGTACGAAATGGGCAGACAAACTGAGTTTATGCCTTCATGTAACATTTATTTCAGCCTTTTAAAGTCAGACCTTCAGCCCCTTACATCCAACAAATAGTGTATGTGTTTATCTATATCTCTATATACGCACACATACATATATCTATCTATATATCTATATCTATATCTCTATATATCATATTATATACAAGTATAAATATAAGTATATATAAGACAGTACTCCCTGATAAGCAAGGTGGCATTTTTAGATATGTCAGAACGGGAATGCCTTTTCCTTTTCAAAACATAATTAAAACTAATTAAAATGGAACATGAGTTCCATTCTTTCCAAACGTTTTTTTTGATTTGTCCAAAAACATTGGTCTAGCGCAGAATGTAAAAACATTGCAAAGGGGCAAACAAGGCACAAATGAACAATTAAGAACAGGCTGTTAAACTCTTTTTGCAGCTTTACGCTGCATTGCAGTGATTCGATTTTTTACATAGAACTTTACCGCTGTCCAGGTTCTGTTTTTAAGTGCTTTCAGTGAAGCCTCAATACAGGCAACGCACTCAGACTTTCCTGGTACTTTACCAGACTCAATGAAGGACATTAGTGTCTTTTCCACAGCATGGACCTCAGCTGATGTCCAAGTCCTCTTCTTTGATGTTCCTAAAATAGAAAAGAAAGTGACTTAATACAGTTGTAATAATTAATTCAAGATAAATTAAGGCAAAACTAAAAAGGGTAGACGCTTCAGTTTTAGAGTAATCACTTTTAAATTTTGCACAGTTTCCTCTTAGCTGTTGAGGGTCCAGTTAAATCATGAATTTTCAGAATATTAATAAAATAAATCTGTCAGTGAACAGGCAAATTACACATTAGGTTCTTTATCACAGTTATATGTGGATACATCATAGGTCCCTGAAACTGCCTACACTTTTCTATCATTTGCATTTTTTCCTTGCTTCTTAGTACCTCCCAAGAAGGGAGGATAGATACAAGAAAATTTAAGGAAACATCCACTTCTAACAAGTGAGGTAGCTAATCACAGTTCAGTTGTCAGTCAGCTTTAACAGTTGAGACTAACAATAATAGAGACACTTGAAAGCAGCATTGTTTTCTCCCTGTAGCCTGCTTTCACTTTATCACCTGTAGATAAGTAACAAGCTGCCATCTGGATTCATACTGCATCCTGCTCAGAGACACAGAATCCACTTACAGAATTAGTGTCAGTATGTACTTAAGTTCTAATTGTGAACTTATTTTTTTAAATACAAAATATTCTAGTATATTCATAATACTAGAAACCATTTAATTTAAATGGTTGACAAAAATGAAATTTCAAAGATCAAATCAGATGCTTAGAAACGATCTGCCTGTGAGTAGAAATAACAAGGAACTTAGTTATCAGTGTTTCTTGCTGACAGACTGACTTTATCCAACACCCCATCATTGGTATGAAATTCAGTGAAAAAAAAAAAAAAAAAAAAAGAAAATTAGTGAATTAGGATGCACCCAGTGCATTTATTTGCATCAGTATGAGATCTTTGTCATCAAAAATGACATATTGTGGCATGTCATATCTGATGACACTCACTACATGCTATTAAAAAGATATTTTATAACAGTAACGCACAGGAAATGTTTGAATACATGGGAACTACCAGCCTAACAGCTGTACTGCCATCCAGAGTTATAAAATGGGCTATAAATTTCATCTTTAACTGATAGTAAATCTGATGTCATTTCTGTTTCCATTCTTACATTGGTAAATCATTATAAAATGCGGTCTTGTTAAGTACAATCTATTATCTCACTACGTCTCTCAATGACTGTAAAAATGTAAATTTCTGCAAACTAAACCACTCAACTATGACCTTTGATGGCAACTTTATGGATGAGAAAAAGAAAAAAAATGCAAGTCAGCCATTTCAGATACACCAGGAGAAGGAGAGGAGTCAAAGAAATCCTGCAAGTTAGGTTTACAGGGTCTGACTCAGCATCCACCCTCACTCTGAAATGGAAAACCTGGATTACCTAGTTTTAGACAAACATGTTTTCTGGCACAGAGCCCTGATTCCTGGAATGATCTTGTCCAGAATTAACATGACATAAAGACTTTTGTCTGTATTCACCCACCCAAGGAGTATGAGACTTTGGTTGCTTCAGGTAAAAGTATTCACATACTGGAGCTCTCAAAAAAGAGCTGACAGAGGAGGAAGTGTTTTTCTGTTAAGTAACAACAGTAAATTCTTTGACCAGTAACAGTCATTTTTGACAACAGTAATAACCAGCTAATCACCCATAAGTAGTCAGCCTTAATAAATTTGGCACACATTTCGTCTGCTGTAACGCTGACGAAAGCCTTGTACTGAAAGGCCTCCGTTTTTTCTTACTGCCTTGTTACATTAATCATTACTAATTCATCATCATGTCATCATCCAGTCCAGATAGGTTGTACTAGGAACATTTGTCCAACTTTAAAATAAAACCATTATTAGGGTGAGAAAGCAAATCAGTGCTTATTTTAGTATAGCCTTTTTAGCTGTTGTGTGGAAAAGGGAATGGGTAAAGAAGAAATGTGGGCAAATGCCAAGCCTCAGTCTGTGGGATACCTGCAGTAGCGTGGTCACCATCAGGCTCATCTGTGGTCCACTGTCCTTGCTTGAATCTTGGTGGTCCTATGAGAAGAAGAGTAAACTGTGTAAGTAGAAAAAATATGTACCTTGTGACCCTGGAAAACAGAAGACAAATACTGAAAAACATGCAAAATTGTGACTGCAATGCAGTACAGTGTTATCACCCTGCTACATAACTCATCTACTGTGCTAAAATTTAAAATATTTGAAAAGTTTCAATATTACACTGTCAGGCAAATACCTAGTCCAGTCTCCTTCAGTTAAAGAATGTGATTTTTTTTGGCAGAGCTCTTGAAGTAAAACAATGACAAAGGTTGAAGCAAAAAAATTTACCCATTCATGGTTCTCAATATACAGAATTAATGCCAACTGAACTGGCGTGGCTTGAAAATAAAATGGTGGGCAAGCAGCTAGCAGCAATAGAAAAATCTAACAGTAATAAACACGCAAGGGTAAAAAGAAGGTTACACAATACAGGCAACAATAGTGCTATCAGGCTCTTTGGTAGGGGATACTCAAAATGATCATTCTAAAAAACTTCTAACCTACTTTCTAAAGTACATTCAGTACATCCAGTTACAATTACAGAAATTATGTTTTTCTTGTGGATTATTGGAAATCTGCTCTAGACAGTCATACCAATCAAAAAGTTTTCAGGTTTGCACAACTGAAATATACCCAAAAAAAGAACATCTATACTCTCTGTGCTCCTGTTTGGTTTAATTCTACCAATTTGTAAAAGCAGGTTTCAAAAAAAAAGGAATGGGGGGGACTTAAAGTCCTGTAGTTTGTGCGCAAATTACCCATTTTAGTGGCATCAGTGTCAGACTCCTTTTCCTTTGCTGAAGTTCCTGTTAACAAATTGAGATAGCACACAATCAAAATTCTGTAATTTTTTTTAGGTTTTTGTGAAGCTTGCTTAGAGGCTAAATTAAGACCGGTACCTGAGGCAAAACAGGGTGTGCGGTGGGTGTGAGAAGTACCCTCTTTAGGGTCATCAATGTCAGATCCCGTCTCCTTTCTTCTCTTAGGTGTTGAGGATCCTGTTAAAATATATATATATATATATATATATATATATATATATATATATATATATATATATATATATATTAAATTTCTGTGTTTATAAAAACCACAAAATAATTAAAAAGGTACCATCTGGTTATTCTGCTGGATACCTGTGGGTGTTTCATCAAACTCATCAGTGGTTGGCTGACTTCTCGATCTTTGGGATCCTTTGACAAAAAAGTCAAAAGTCAAAGAAGTCAGTAATGGTATATGGTTGAACTCTGTGCCCATTCAGCCTTCACACTACGCAATGTATTTTTTGTTAGAGGTATTAACTGTATGTAAAGATGAATGGCATGTCTCCACATCTTTGCACTATTCAAATATTAAGCCATAACAACAAGAGCAGACATTTGTTGCTTATCATTTGGATCAAGTGTCTGCACAATAGTGATGGGGCAGTGCAGCAAGGTATACAGTTCTTGTCCATCCGCCTGCCAGAAACTAACTGAAATCAGCTGTCAATAATGACAGCTCACAGCCTTTTTATAACATTTAAGTACACTTCAAACCAAACTGATCAGAAAATTTAACAATTGAACATACATTCATGTGATAACTAAGTAAAATGAGAGAAACTCTTTCGGAACAATTTGGCATGTACTTTGAGGTTTTAGTTTGTCCCCTCTGTTAACAGTCTGCCACTATAAGATTCCACGTTTTTTGCTACAAATTTAAAAACTATCATGTCATCTATTTTTATATGCAGTAAATGGCTGGATGCTAAAAACAGTTAAACCTGTCACCTACTCGATGTTGAGGAACTGAAAGATGACTCCTTTGATGCATCCGTCTCTGAAAGATCACTTTCCACATCTTCCTGCATTTCTTCTGTAAAGCAGTGATAAGAAAACCATGTAGCACAAAAGACATTTACTCTGAAATAAAAATATAAGAACATTTTGTTTACCATTGGGATTAATTTGGATTTGATCGAGGCTCATTCCCTTGAAGTCTGACAGTCGGCCTTGTTCTAGAGCAATGAGCACTTTGCTGACTTTAGCCAACTCAAGTGTTCCTTCAGGCAGTCTATAGTACTCCCTATGGACTCTGATATCATGGCCTAGAAAATTTGCAAGGATGTCCATCTCATTGTCTCTCAGGTTTAGGACTGTGGACAGTGTGGACACATGCTTTCTCAACTTAGTTGAGGACAGTGTTTCTGGATGCTTCGCTCCACATTCCTTTGCAATCTGTCTGATGGCATCCGATCCCCTGAAGTGAGTGTCTGCTTCAGGTCTAGAGAAGAAAAAGGGATTTTCATCAGACACACCACAGGCCCGCCGATGTGAAACCAAGGCTTCCATTGAGGACAGCATGTCTGGTGTTAAGAGGATAGGAACTTTTCTGTTCCTTTTCCCTCTTATTTCGATGCGCTGGAAATGGCGACAGAGTTTTTGTTCCAACTCTGAAAGTCCTACTGCCAAATCCGAATGGACTCCTGAAGTGTCTCGCAGGGTGAATGCAGTTAGTGGCATTTTTGATACCTCACCCTCTCTCCTGCGGTTAAACAGTATCACTTCGCAAAGAGTCAAATTGGCCAGCATTGACCAGTTCTTCTTATTGGGATCACTGGCAAGTCTGGTTTGGTATTCTTTTCTGTACCTATCAAGATACATATGCATGGTTTTTACATCCTCGGTGAAAGGGAGGAGTTGAGGAGTGTTCCATTTTCCTTCTTTTAGAGTTTGCAGGGCACGAGATGAAACACACACATCCCATTTCTTCTCATAAAGATCCCGGCTTCTCTTCAGATTCTTAAGAAATTCCTCATCATGAAAATCTGCCATCTTTGCTTCACACTCAAGAATATTTGCAATCTTCTTGAGACTATGGCCCAGTTTCAGGGCCAATGATGGAGCTCTGTAGATGTTTTTGTCTTCATCAAAGCCAGCCACATCCTTTACTGCTTCAACCACAAACTTGAAATTTGAAGGTACATAGAAATCCTCCATTTTTTTCAGTGTCCCTGCTTCCCGTGAGCGCAGAAGTAACCGTCCCATTTCTCGCATTTTTTGTCTGATGTACTCATGTTTGGTCTTGTCATGTCCATGTTTTGAATACAAGTGTTCTCCTAGTCTCAAGATACTTTTCTCCTCTCTGATGATGTTTCTGACTTCATCCTGATGCATAGCATTCACCAGTTCCCAAACCTTTCTGCTGACACCATCTGGGACAGGCTGTGCAAAGGCACAAAGTGACTGGATCCGACTTTTGCCTGGTTTTGTTGTGCTGCACCTCTGTGAAAGCTTGCATCTTGAAATGTGTCTCCATAATAAATGTCTTTTCAGCAGTGCCTGGCAGTTAACGCAGTGCATGTAGTCATTTGGCTTCACTGGTTTTTTAGTTTGCTGACTTGGGATTAGTGTTCCACAGCCCGCTTTCAGAACCTCAATATTATGTGCACGGTTCCCCTTGTTTCTAATGAGGTCAAAATGTAGTTTGCGCTCCTTTGATTTCAAAGGAAAACTGATTGCTTCTGCTACAGCCAGTTCACTGCTGTGCTTGAGTATTAAGTGCCTTGCCATTTTATGGCACTCCTGTGGACAGTATAAGCAGTGATGCTTTTTACTGTATACTCTAGCCCCATCTTTCTTTTTTTGCAGCTTCATCACAAAAATATTTCCCTGGTTAGGTTGAGAGCTTTCACTTTCTACTGTCTCATGGTCCTTACCCGAAGATGTACTTCGAAGTGCTTTTCTTCTGGAAGTCTTTTGTGACTTCTTTGTTTTCTTAATTTTCAACAATGGGACCCTTTTTGCAGGACTGTCAGATCCCTCTGAACTGCTTTCATTCCCCGAGTCTTTTGATGGAATATATTCATCATCAGTGCTTTCAATACAACTTCCAGAAGCTTCTGATGTGTCAGCCACCTTGGAGATTGACTGCAGGTATTCACTGGTAAGCTGAAAAACCAGATAGAGACATTTATAGCTAAATTTGCAAGAATAATTACCCAGGTGTGAAAATCTTACACCGTCTGTGAGACCCCTTTAACACCTTCATTAAAGTGAACTTTAATTTGTTAGAACTGTTACCAGGTTAATGAAGGGTTATTGGATTTAGTCATTTTCATCAACAACTTTAGCTTTGTATACAGAAAGACTTGTTTACCGATAGTTTCAACCCAACCATAAAATTAACAAGGAAAAATTAGGGCTGGATGATACCATTTCAGCACTACCATAAGAATTCACAACTGACAACCAAATGTCAAATGTTTGTGTCAAACAAGATACAATAAAACCCCTCAAAAAACAACCTGTAAAATAATTATTGAACAGAGCTGTTCAAATAATTGGATGAAAACTCCTGTATTTTTTCCCCCCTCTCTCATTACTTTACATTTTTACTCCAAGGAGGCAGACTTGTAATTTCTAAAGTGCTCTTGAGCAATAGTTCTCCAGACATTCGGAAGGTCTTTCAAAGTTTTTCTTTGGACATTGGCTACTTTTTCACTCATTTGAGTCCAGTCCTTGTACCTGACCATTTTCAGAGGAATGTTTTTGTTTGTTAAGCTACTTAACAATGACCTATGAATCATTCAAAGCAAAAAAAAAAAGTCTCCTAACTTGAGAGATGAACCAGTGTTGTGTCCCCACATAGACAACTTAGAAAAAAAATAAAATTTAAATGTTATCTGTAGGTAATTTCTTTCTAGCAGACTGTCACTAAAACACATCACTTGTTTCCATTTCATTAATTGAATCTATGAGTAATGCCAAAGATAACAGTTACAGGCATAAAATAATATTGTTAGACCAACAGTATGATTCCCAACGACCTGAAAACCTTGCATCTCTCAGCATGGTGTGCAGTGTCTTTCAAAGAAAGAAATAAAATCTGAGGTAAGTGGAGAAAACCAAATGAAAATGAGAAGATGCTGAGGTATGCCGAATTACACAAAAACTGGACTTAAAAACAAAATCACTGGAAACATGGCTTGTGGAGTAAAAAATCCAAAATTGAATTTTTTGTTTCTAACTCATCAACGTGTATGCAGGAGGACAGCAGAGAGGTTTAACAGTGAGGGTCTACAGTCATCTGTAAAACATGGTGGAGGCTCTGTCATGGTTTGGGGCAGCATGTGTTGGAGATCTTCAAAACAAAAAAAACAGTGGAACATTAACAGTCATTGATTTGCCTCCCCAGAGCCTTGACCTTAACATTATTGAAGCAGTGTGGAGTCATCTGACTGAACAGAACAAAATGCAGAAACAGCCAAAGAGGACCTTTGAATGTCCTTCAAGAAGCCTGGAGAACTATACCCATATTGCTAGTAAAATACAAAGAATGAAGAGTGGCCCAAGATTTTTGTTAAGTACATATAGTTTAAAAATTGCAATGCTGCAATGCCAGTCTTCTACAGTAAGTTAAAGCCCTAATAAAAGTGTGGAAATGACCAGAATTATGCAAACTTACAAATATGCTGTCAGTTCGTTTGAGTGGTGGCACATCTGGGTCAGCAGCATCAGAGTATGAACTTTCAGGAGTGATTATATCGATGTCAGTATCAGCATCAACATCAACAATTATTTCCTATGGAGAGAGGGGAGATGTAAGACATTGACAGCAATGACTGTAATACATCGAGAAAGATATCAAACCTGATTTTTAACTTCTCAACCCAAAGCGAATTAAGAAAGATTTTTTTACATTTAGAGTTCTGTAAGTAAACTGTAACAACCTCATGAGTTTGATTTGAATAACATATCTAGAAATTTTAACTTCCCATACATTTGCAATCCTGTGTAGACTTATGCTGACTTCACCACACCAGGAAAACAGTTAATTTTATGAAAAATTCAACTCAAAGATTGCAAAGCATTAAAGCTGAAGCAAAGCCACCCATAGGCCAGATTGAACCTCCTGTTGTTCAGTTCTCTGCCAGGCCATGTGTGACAGTATGTGACATAAAGACAGTACATGCTAACCAAACAGTGAATGCATGGTCAGGGCTGTGTTTGCTGGTTCTCTTTAAAACTGACAGCTTAACTCACTCTAGCAAAAACCTGCAAGTTATGAAAAAGTTTCAGAGCTACTTATGGTCATATGGGATAAGCTAAAAGTGCTTATTTGACACATACCATGCTCTCAGATGATGTTGGTAGCTCAAATGAAAGATCTGACAATGAGGTCTCCCCCTCTTGATTAAGACTTGCTGAGGGCTTTAAAATAAAATTAAAAAGGACACATGTATTACCATGTCTACATACATAATGTTAATGAGGAACATGTTAGATAAGATGTGTGGTAAAGCATACTTGCAATTTTGAAAGTCATGCAAGTCAATTCAGCAATTTGCACCTTGAAAACACTAAATATGAATGACATCTAATCTACATCAGAAACAGTGCAGACAATTCTAGCTCTCCTTCACTCCTTTACATCTCACACAGGATGGGTAACAAGAACTGGTATTGAAGTACTGCCATTGAGTAAACAAATAATAAAAGCCAATCCTAAATGTTGAATGTGGATTTTTAAAATTCCTAACAATCCTGAACTGAAAAATAAGCATTCTATAATTAAGAAGCAGTACAGCGCAGAAGTACAGTAGCTCATGACCACAATAATTATATCTTAGTTATGAAAAAAAGTTAACAGAATCACTCCTGTATCTTGTTTAACCATGTCAAGTCTTTGTTCCACATATCGATATGATAACCGAACATATAACATATCTAGGCCAAATGTAAACACTTAAAATCATGGAAATATCTGCCTTAAAACAATACAACAGAGCTTGCCTTTAAACTTATTAAAATGCCTTTCAGGGTCACTGGACTAGTACATTTTCAGGTAAATGAGAGATTTGTTTGGTTTCTTGTCCTGAGTGGCACTAAAGCTGTGTCCCAAAACGTCGGCTGCATCCTCCTGAGGCCGGATTTGTAGACCGATTACATCACAGCGACGCCACGAAGGCTGTCCCAATTCGTAGACTCCTCCGAATCTGGCCGACAAATGAGTCCTCCTTTTCCCCAGATTTGAAGGATGGGTCGGGTGTATCCGTTGTGCCCCACCATATCCCAGAATTCATAGCACGGCCAAGCCGATTCCAGTTTCCAACAATGGCGGCCGCTACTAACTTTTAATATTAATCTTATTACTCTTTCTGGGTCACAAAATAAACTTTTAACATATTTTCAGGTGAGAATGTAGCTGTGTAAACTTCAAATATCTGCTCAGTTTATCAAGAGATCGCATATTTGCAAAAGTGCTCAGATGTTTTCAGAGACTTCTGTTACCCAGCCGCTCGATAGCTGACCGGAGGGTTCAATGGTCACTCGAGCCGGCGAGACGGCTGAGTTTATTAAACGCCAACGAGACAGCTGGTGATGCAAATCTGAATGCTAGACTGTCCCGTTTTACAAGCCTCGCACTTCCGGCCTTCTCGGTCTTCGAAGGATGCGGCCTAGGTTTTGGGACACAGCTTGAGTGTCAACATACTTTGCACACCATCTTAATATACAACCAATTTCTAAAGAATGCAAATTTTTATTAAGTTTCATGAGCTGTGGAGGATAAAGTCACTTTAGCATTAGATATAACTGTGGAAAATTAATTGAGTGTGGTTTAAGGGGGGTAACGAGTTATGGATTCTCAATCATGAGGTATATCCTGAAGTCCATTTCATTATCACTACTGTGGGCTGTGCTCTTGTGCTTGTGTGTCAAGTTCTGCTTCTGTCACCTACGTGTGTGTGAACATAACCCATCTTTTATACAAATTAGACTAAGAAAGAAAGGCAGAAAAGCCACATAATGACTGGCAGCTGTCACATTTATTTATTTATTTATTTATCGATCCCAGCACCACTGCTAATTTTTCATCTATATCTACATGGTAAACTGTTAAACTTGTAGAGTACTGAGCCTGTTATATACCACAAGTTAAAATCAATTTGTTACTTACCAAAGTCTTGGAAGCTGCAAGTTGCTTAGGTGAGAGCTGGGGTTGTGATGAAGTCTCACCCTCTTGGTTTGTTCTCTCCGATGGCTAAACATTACAGAGACAAACATTTCTTTTGATAAGGTTCACAAAAAGGTGATGAACAAGACCAATACACTACTAAATGCATCCTCTGTTTTATTTAAACCTAATGCTGTGTAAGAAAACACAGCATTACTACACATACCTTGGTTTTGAAGTCTAAATTCAGAAGGCTTTGATTACAGCACAACCAAAAGAAAAAAAAAACACCCTTTCTATTAGCCTATAGTTGACTAAACATGGCTCCATCTTAAAAAGTGGCCCTCAGTACTGTTGTAAACTAAGCTGTAGACAATTTCAGCTTGCACTGAGTGATGGGATGTACCAAACATTTTTTTCAAGTACTGTACAGAAGTACAAAATAAAAAAAAAATAAAAAAATGAAAAGCTGAATTTCAGATCAGCCAGGCTGATAACACCCCCTGAAATACATGTAACTGTGTACACACTTTGCTTTTATGTATACATTTGATATTGAAGTACATTAATTGCCAGGTAATATTTATGATACTTAGATACATATATCGGATATTAAAGAACTTAATGATGTACTTTTTTACCAAAGTACTAGTTTCCTACAAACTTTTACATTTTAGTTTAGAATGACATTTGGGTACAGCTTCTACTTCTTTATAAAAGGCTAATATGTCTTGCTTAAATATCAGTCCTGGGGTTGCACACTATTCCCCCCTCCTCCCACACTTGGCAAAAGCCATTTCAAATGAGTTAACTAAAGAGCTGACACGATGCTAAAGTTGCTTGGGTGAAACTCGGGCGTTACTAGAAATTTGTTCTAGAAATTTACTCACCATTTAGAGCTAACACTATTGCTAGCTACTCACTAAGCTCATTGATTACTCATTAAGCGTTCATTTTCAGTCCCACAGACGCCCGAATATTACGACAGTACCTAATAAAAGTGACCAAAACAGACATTCATGACTGCATGAATGTTAAGATATCAGCTAAAAACTGTACAGTTTAGGAGAATGTCGTCGAATTCCCCATTAAGCTAAGTCACGCAAGCATTAGCAAAGCATGCTAACTGTAGCGCAAACTGTCGGCTGCAAACACTTCACTTTGCCTAATTATTAAGTAAACACTAAAACAGTTTGTTTAATGTACTTACCACATTCATCCCTTCATCCTCTATTCTCTGACTGTCGGACATCTCCACTTTCTCTCTGTCACGCTTCTTCATACTTCCAGCCATCTCCTCTCGCCTCCGAGCTACGCCCCGCGTGTCTGGCTGCACCGAGCACGCGACTAATTAGCAACACCTGCAAACCTGTGACTGCAGCGGGTGGGGGATGGGAATAGGTAAAGTGAGGACCGCAAAAGTCAGGAAAAGTGTGTTTTCCGTACTGCGGTGGGTGGGGGATGGGAATAGGTAAAGTGAGGACCGCAAACGTCAGGAAAAGTGTGTTTTCCCTCATCCCTTCCCTTCAGCACCAAAATGTCAGCATTAGATTGCTGAACTTGTGTTTTAACTAAATATTAATGTATCCAAGAAAAACTAGTTTAATATGGTTTTAACATCCAAAATTATTAGTTAACCTTTTATTGACCAAGCATAATTTAGGCCGCCTGGACTGTTTTGGTAAATTTGGCTGTAAAAGGGTCAAAAAACATACTATAACTGAATGCTTTTGCCCCATTTTTTAGAATAACCTCAGCTTCCAATACCTGGCAGCCATTTTATATTATTTTATTGTTATGAAAGTGGAACAACAGTTTAAAGTGAAAAAAAAAAACGAACTTGAGATTTATAGTGGAAACTAATATTCAACATTAACAAAATACAACACAACATCAACTTGCAATATGAACTATAATAAATATGTACAAAAATGTTTTTTTATCCTTGCTCACTCAGTTTTTAATTTATTGGCCTTTTTATATTACAAGCGTCCAGGCGTTTTTGGCCCTGTGTGATCGACCCTGAAGCAGTTCCTACCCACCTGGAGACAGAGACCCACATTGCACTGCTCACCCAGCCAGGGACTTTTTCTTTTGCACAGAGTGCACTTTCACCTTCCTTGGGTGGCCATGCTTGCTTTTGACTGTCTTTCCCTGCTGCTTGTGGGGACAGCAAAATGGTTGGAGCGCGGTGCTGGTGGGCATCCCAATTTCAGAGAAAGAACAAGGAGATGAGCACATTTCACCTGCTGATAGATTTCCAGAATTTTGAGGTGGCTGTACACCAGGGGTTCTTTTTGGGATAAACCTTGATGGCTGGGGGACCACATCAGAGTCTTCAGTAGTTTTCCAGTGACAGCATGGTGACCGGCTGCGAACAGGATTCCCAGAAGTTCGATCCCTCTGTCAGCGAATCTGACCCTGGGTGGCACTCCTCTCCAATACAGAAACCAGAAAACCAGCAGAAACTTCGGAGTCCACCAAAGCAAAATCCCGGCAACAGGAGTCCAAAACTAAACAGATGAGCTGGGAAAACCAAAAACACAGAGTCCAAAAACACAGCTCAGTGGGCCGACCCGGAGGCCAGTGGCTCAATAATACAAGACGGTAACTCCGGGGGCCAACCCAGAGGTCGATGGCACCAGGGTCCAAGCTACACAAGTTCACTGGGCCGACCAGGAGGCCAGCAACAGAAACCAAGTAGTTCTGGAGGCCGGTCGTGCAGAAGGCAGCGGTGGCAATGTAGGCGATCCGAAGGCCAACCGCGTGGAAGGCAGCGGCAGCGTCGGAGCATTTCAGGATGCCGACCGCGTCGGCGACGGAGTCCAGTCAGCGACCTGGAAGGTGGCCACTGACGCCAAACCACACACGGACAAGGTCGAGCAGGCTGAGCCGGACGTGGACGAGGTAGCGGTGTGGCAGGACCAGGACCAGACGAGGCAGAACCAGATGACAGCGTGGCAGCCGCAAATGATGGAGTAGGTGGCGCTGCAGGCTGGATAGATCCCTCGGACCCTCCAGCGGGAACAGATGCAGAACCAGCAGGCACAGGGACCTCTGGCAGTGTTGACACTGGCTGGAGCTGAGCAGCACATTGGCTTGGCTAAGGCAGCGACAGCGGGATGCAGTCCTCAGAGCGCTGAAAGTGTTCACTGATACACCCACCAGAGGATGGAGGCGGATGGGTGAACTCGCTGGAGCTCTCAGCGAGTGATGATGGCTGAGACTGCTCAGTGGAGTTCCCAGGTGAGGTAGCTGGCACTGGCGCCTTAGCCTCCAGGGATCTAGAATCGGCTGGTGGCTGACACTCAGCCTCTGGGGAGACCCTGGAGGGAGTTACTGTCTCTAACATGGCCAAGTTAAGTGCTAAGTGGAGCTAGCGGCAACACAGGAGACTGAGCTAGTGGCAACACAGGAGGCTGAATAACAGACTGAGCTAAAGACGAGTGAGCAGGAGACTGAGCAGGAGACTGAACTGAGGGTGACTGAGCAGGAAACTGTGATAATGACTGAAGTAATGGTTGAGGTGAAAATGGAGCAACAGGCCGGGTGGCTAACTGGGCTACAGGCTGAAGTGGTAGTTGTGGTAGAAGTGACTGACTGAGCTAGTGACTGAACAGACCAAGCAGTGAGGGTTTCTAGAAGTGTGGCTGAGTCCTCCTTTCCTGGGCTGCCCATGCAAAACAGTTCAAAATAGAGCCTCGAACATGTGGGAACACAGCCAGGAGAAATTAGACTTAACGAGATGGAGGAAGCTAAACTAGAAACACTGACATAAGTCATGGACCTTCAAAATAAAGCAGGAAATCCACGGACAGAACTCAGAGGTACAACACCGACAGAGAACGGAGGGAACACAGAATACAGGGACCTGAGAGACATGAGACATGACTGGGAAACAAGAGAATAAACACAAGGGTGGAACTAAACCTAAAAGCTAGAATTCACAATCCCAGAAGAACAAGAGAACAGAAACCAAAACCCCAATAGTCACGAACCATGAACCAAAAGGAAAACAGACTAATAAAGCATAATACAAAATCAAAACACTGGGTCACAGGCCCAGGACAGTAACAGACACAGGTTCTGGTGAATTAGGGACTGCCTGCCGCTGTAATCTACCATTGCTCAGGCTGGATCCCCTTGTATTCTGACCATAATGCTGCATGTCGGTCCAGGACCGGAAAATGTGTGAGAGTACCAGTGACCCAGACCACAAGGCCAACCTCCATAAGTGGGGCACTCATTGCTGAAATGGCTGGGTCACCCACATGTCTCTGTTTTGTATTACAGAGATCAAATTTGAAACTATGCAAAGCTAGCATATTGCTAGGTGCTACGGCAATCTGTGTTCAAAATGTTTTATTTATTTATTTATCTTTTACAAAACTGGATCATCTAAAATTTTGGGAATACAAGTGGACTGTTTTTGTTGGAGTTTAATTGAAAAGTTAAAGATTATTTGATGTCAATGGTGAGTGGATTTAACTTTTATATCACTTGTTTATTTGCTTATACTCTAATTTAGAGGATGTAGTTGCTGTTGTGCTTGAATCTCAAAATGGTTGGCATTATTCAAACTGCAGTAAACAATATGAATAATGTGGGTTGACTTTCCATAATACAGTGATGCATTTTCTGAATTTTTTTTCTAATTTGTCATCAGTATTTTGGCTGAAAATGCTTATTTATCCCAGTTTTATTGTTTCATAAGTTGACCATTTATTCATTTAAAAATAATAAGTATTATATACTTTAATGATTTGATATTTTGTCTCCTTAAATGATATCAGTTGTGTAAAAAATCGTAAGAAAATGAAGTATAATAAATAAATGAGCTCCCTTAGTAACTGTGGTACAAATAATTAAATAAAATAGAAGTCTGGTCACATTAAAGTGGGCAGGCTCTAATACTATTAATAAAGGAACAAAGTGGTATCTTATAAATACTTTCACACTTTGTCAGAAAAGGGATCCAATAGATGTAAGTTTACACACTGCAATACCATCTCAGACCACTGGGATACACACTTATACACACTGTCAGGAAAATGTCCCCACGGATGCAAATTCACACACTGCAATACCACCCATGGTCACCAGGGCATACACAAAGTTGTGAAAATTGAATCTGTGGGGACCATTTTTTTTTTTTGAAAAAAACTTAACCAGGCATATCAGCAGCCTGTTTTCCATTGAATACAATGGTTGTGCCCGTGGGGACCAGGGCTCGGTCCCCACGGGAAAAATTGGTCCCCATGGTGTGACTGATATCTCAGGTCATGGACCCCAGGAGGATAGAAAAACAAACGCACACACACACACACACACACACACACACACACACACACACACACACCAACAACAACAGCCTCCCCCTGCAGGTCAATGCATTACTACAAAAACTGCCCCACAGTTTGCAGAGCACAACATGGTTATAAAACAGTGAACAGTGTGATAAATGTAAAAGCAACAAAAATACTTCTGATTTTGATTTTAAAGTTAGCAAAAAAACAGTCCCTATTTATTTTAATGCTCAATGCATTTTGTTATATAACTTACTGTCTCTTTCTTTATGGCTAAAAATATTCATTTTGATTACATTTTGTCAGCTTAGTAAATCTTTTTTGTAACTATTAGCATTAAAATGTATTTGATCACTAAAAAAACATCAGTTTACATAGTTGGATCAAAATTTTGCAGTGTTACAAACCTTACTATTCCCTGTAGCCATGCACTTGGCAATGGGAAGAAAAAAACTCCCTTTTAACAGGAAGAAACCTCAGACAGAACTAGGGGGACGGGGAGGGGCAGCCATCTGCCTCAGTCAGCTGTGGGGAGTGGCGAGAGAAGAGATGAGCGCAGAGCAATAACACACTATAAACACTGAGCAGGTTAGTTGGGCTCGTAACTACAGATCATAAATGTGTAGCTTGTGCAGAGAGGTGCAAAGAGAGAGTACAAAGCACAAGCTAGAGGAGAGAGAATTCAAATTTAATGGCATGCAGCAGTGGCAGATAAATGCACGGAGTTTTCAGGGTCACTGAGATAGTTTAATTATCAAAAAGAAAATTGTCAAGCTTAGTCATAAAAGTAGAGAATGTGTCTCTTTCCAGTCCCTGTTGGTATACTTGCTGTGGCATTTTTGTAACAAGGAGTTCAGCCTGGAATTGAAAAATGTTTGGACTAGTTCTTCTAGTATCTGAGACAGGGTGTTCCTAATTTTGGCAATAATGCACAGAGTGAAGAGGTAAAAGACATACTTTGGTGAAAAATGGCCTCGTTAGCAAAACTTAGCTTAAAAGAGTTAGCAGTAACTTCTGAGTTTTAGGCATTTATGGGTATTTGAGTAGCCCTCTATTTACATGTATTCAGTCTTAAATACTTTTTTTTTTACAGTTTTTTTTCCAACGACCCTCTATACTATAGATTAGATTAGATTCTATAGATTAGTGTCATAATTTTCCTTTTTGATAAAGCATTTGTTAGAGGTGTATCAGGTGACCCTATATCCTCCCATAGTTATGCTGTAGGCTGCTGTTTCTTCTTCACTCACATTTTTTCACTTACTATGTGTTTATACACCACTCTGCATCTAATTATTACTTATGCTTTGGAAAAGAGCCAGAGATTAATAATATCTTTTGTCGTGTCTCCCTCCCCTCACCCCCAAACAGTCATGACAGACGGCTGCCTGTCCCTGACCCTGGTTCTGTCGGAGGTTTCTTCTTGTTAAAAGGGTTTTTTTTCTTTCCCACTGTCGCCAAGAGCTTGCTCATAGCACTTTGTCTGATTGTTGGGTTTTTGATGAATTATTGTAGGGTCTTCCTACATAAAGCGCCTTGAGATGATGTTTTTTTTCCACTATATAAATAAAATTGAATTGAAGTAAAGTGAACTGTAACCTCCAAAAATTAGGCTTCATTGAGCCCTATAAGTAGTAATTTGCACTCTTGCACTGAAATTTTTTTATTCAAAGTGTCTTTTAGGCATTTTCCAATAGTCTAGATTTCTTTAAAATCATTTAAAGAAATCACTTTAAGTTTAAAATAATTTTACCTAAACCTAATTTCGGGTGCTTCTTTGTTCACAAGGGTCACCACAGCTGATAGCTCCCCATGTTTAATTGAGCTTTTTTTTCCTGATGCAACCCTAAAGGGGATTTCTGTCTCAACTGGAATGGAACCAGCAACCTTTTGTTTGTGAAGCAAATGTCTAAGTCACTACACTATGAAGACGCATAACGATAAAGCCTATAGGATGTAAAATTAAGGATTTTGATTTATTCAGCTAACAAGTAAACCATAAATACTCTAAAACCCTGTAGTTTAGCAGAACAGCGTCGCTGTTCATGTACTTCATCTCCATGCAGAGAGACTGCAAACACAGAGATGCTGAGATCGCCTGGTTTGCTCAGTATTGTGTCATGTTTGGTCAAACGGCATCAAAGGGTGAATGTTCTGCTGGGAAAACCTTTAGTCCTGGCCTCCATGCAGATGTTACTTTGACATGTCACAAGTTCCAAAATTGCACAGGAGCAGCTGGAGGAATTTTACAAAGAGCTCAAAACTTTATCTGGACTACAAAGTCCAGTTGAGCATCTGTCCCACATGCAAAAACAGCCCAGGTTCACGAAGGCCACACCCAGCAGCTCTCAAGACTCAAAGCATTTGTTGCCAATGTCCTGATGCCTGACGCTACAGGATACCCATGATAAGCAAGCTTTTGGCATCACAAAGGGAGGGCATTCTGCACAATTGGTGGTTTTATGTTGAGGCAGTATATTAAAGGTATGCTACATTAAATGGAGCTAATAAGCATGATTTTTAGCCTGAAGTGTTCTTGCTTTACATTTATTTAAATGGGTTGTTTCTGTATGTAACTATGCTACTTTTTTCTAACTGTCAGACTTATTTTGTCCTGCCTCACTATTCTAAATAAGCTTCACCAAATTTAGGCCATTCATTTCTCTTGCAGAAGTGTCTTTGGGGAATCTGGAGTAAACTCATGAATTCCTGACACAGCATTGATATCTACATTCAGTGATCCTGTGGTCCTCTCTTCCCCCCACTAAACATGTACCGGATGTCCTCCATCAAATGTCTGTTTGTCAGATCTGAGGCTTGGATCGATACCCTTTCGCATTTGGTGGACTGATTACAATCTACTAATCAATGACACCCCCAGCACTCTTTTCTCTCTGCTTCATTCTCTCGCTTCCCGCCGTTCCTCTATTTGCTTGATAAGAAACATCGGGAGGACCCCTTTTAAGTCAACCTGTCCGATTCCGATCCATACAAGTTTCAAGATTTAAGTAAGCAGCGTGGTGAGTTCAAGGCCCTGGTCAATATCCCCCAATCACCTTCCTATTCACCATAGAGTAGTGAAAGGTATTGTGGCCATTGAGGTCCTTTCAGGTGTTTGATGTGGTGTGTGTGAATGTTAGAGGTGAAAGTTGATGGGTCGACCTCGAGATTTGGATGAATTGCCACACCAAGTTCAAAAGGTTGAACAACACAGGAAGAAGCCTGCATGTGTGCTTTTTTTTTTTTTTTGGATCTTAACATTGCTGCATTTAAAGCATTCCCCTTCATAATTCCATCCCAATCCCAGTGATTATGTTATTCAGTATATATATGGACCTGATTTCTCCTGTTGCAAAACTCTAAACAAATTCTCACACACTGAAAATCAGCACATTAATACACTTGTGATACATGATGGTAAATGTTGTTGGGAGAACTACACCACAGCTACAGAACAGATCCAGTTTCTTAATCATGATGGCTCAAAATTCCTGTGAATGAACTAACCAATAAATACCAGTTCAGAGTCCACAGCCAGAAAGGGTGAGTTGAAAGTTGATGCCAACAAAGAAGGAACAGGATTAGAGTGAGACACCATGTTCATATACAGGGAATGATTGTGCATGCACAGGAAAAAAGACATTTTACTATGATACGCAAATCTGTGTATGTCTGTCCATATGTTTTTGCTACCAAACTTGGTACGCAGGCTCATCTGATACACCTGAAGGTTGTTATCTATATCAGATATTCTGTCATCATATTGCCCAGCAACCAGCTAATAACAGGTTAAAATGACTTGATATTAGCTTTTCTGAAGCTGCAGCAACTTATAAAAGGATTTTATAGTTTTAGTTTCACAACAATAACACATCCACAAAACTTAAGTTATGTATGATATGTTATGATACCATCAGGTTCCATGAGAACCACATTACAAATGACTAAAATGACCTTTTTAGCCTTGAATGTACAACAATCCACAATACCTCATGAAATCATCCTATTGCTTTCAATTCACAACATTAACATCTCATTTATATCCACAAAAGTGGAATTACACTTGATATATTATCATCATGTTGCATAGCAACCACCTGGCAGTGGGCTGAAATGACCCAATTTGTGCATTTATGGGGCTACAATTTATAAAGCATTGATCATTTTAATTTAATGGCCAACAGCAAAAACGGGTCAGAAAGTACCGTGACATGGGCATGTACTATTAGAGTTTCTTGTTGTAGTAAATGTTTTATGTATATAAGTATTATAAACCTGTAGGCTATATCTTTTATAGATAAAAGGTACTTTCACTTGCTTCCTTTAAAAGAAAAAAAATCATCAGATGGTCTTTCTGATGCAGAAAGTTGTTTTTTTTGGGGGGTTTTTTTTGAGTAAGAAGTGTTTTGATTACTGTTTGAAAGGTTTTTCTTTACCCTTTTATGAAAAGGGTGGGGGAATCCCACAAAAGTCTCTTAGAAAATGCGAAAACTATAAAATGGTGAAGTCTAATTATAAATCCACACGATCTTCTTTTTTTCTCCTTCCTATTTTCTCAGTTGGAATTTCAGTACATTAATTTAGTCTGTTTTAAATGACAGAATTAACTTTGAAGTTGTTGTAAAGAAGAAGTGAATGTCTATTCACCCGTCCTTACTCGGACAATGATACGATATAATCAGTGTTAAGTCTGGATTTGTCCTCACTAAGCAGGGTCTCATGTGCTTATGCAGTGGGTTGCAGAAGGACTGAGTTGATGGCTGAGGCAGCCCTGGCTCATGTTTCAAAGGCCTCTGCTCCTGACTGATTTATAGTGCTCCCTGAAAGCCACTGCATACAGCGGTCGGTCTCTGTTTCAAGTCGGACTTCTTTGAGGATTGCGCAGCAATTGTACATAGCCCATAAAGCACACAGAGGACTGAAAGAGGCAACAATTGAGCAGGGGGGTTAATAGGCTGCCCTCTTACTATGTCACATGGTTGTTCTGTGTGAGGGCTCAGCAGTACCTAGAAAATGTTCAAATGTGACATATATTTTCTTTATACTCCTGCAGGCTTTTCCACACTCTCGCTGGCAGACCAGATGAGTCTATTGCAGAGTGCCTGGATGGAGATCCTGGTGCTGAGCATTGTGTTTCGCTCACTGCCCTGCGAGGATGAGATAATGTATGCGGAGGACTACGTGGTAGATGAGGAGCAGGCGAGGATCTCAGGCCTGCTGGACCTTCATGTTGCCATCTTGCCATTGGTCCGACGCTACAAGAAGCTGCGCATGGAGAAGGAGGAGTTTGTTACGCTCAAAGCCATTGCACTCTCTAACTCAGGTAATCTTCCATTCACCTGTTAGACTTAAATTCACAATCCTAATCTATGAGTTTGTGAACAGCACAAATATTGTAGGCTCAAATTCATAGAAACGTTGGATGAGTAGTGGGTTTGGATCTTCATAAACATCATAGTGCATCAATAAGGAGGCAGAGCAGGATTGTGTTGCTGAATGCAAGTCAAAATGATGGGATTACATCCTAAACCAAGTTCTGTTTATTTTATTTGGCTTCCAGAGAGTTTAAGTTTTCCAAAAATCATCTATTTAAAACTCCCAGAGATAGTAGTGGCTCAGTGGCATACTTGCGTTGACTACTACCCCCACCCTGTCACGGCAGATGGCTGCCCCTCCCTGAGCCTGGCTCTGCCAGAGGTTTCTTCCTGTTAAAAGTGAGTTTTTCTTTCCCACTGTCGCCAACTGCTTTACAGGGATCATCTGATTGTTGGGGTTTTCTCTGGAGGCTCTTTTCCTTCCAACATAAAACACCTTGAGGCGACTGTGATTTAACGCTAAAGAAATAAAATTAAAGTAAATTAAAGTACTGTAATCAAGTAATCGAAAACTGATTAGTCACTTTTGCCAAATAGCCTTTATTTTCTCCGCAGTAATGACATAGACAGGAAGGTACATCTTTATATAAAATCTCAAGTAAAGCCTGGCAGTTGGCATTTAATTAAACAGACAAAGAAATAAAACACGGGGATAAAAAATGTTGAGTGGTTATCGGTATCTTGTGGCACCATCACCCCCACAATGAAAGATCCCCGATAAGAGAGGACATAAAGGTCAAGATCAAGATTTTTTTTTTTTTAATTTAACTTTGTGTCTGTGTCTGTGTGTGTAGCTATATTTTAATTTGTGTGCAGATACATGTGCACGTGTGTGTGTGTGACTGTCACATTGCGCTCTCATTCTCTCCATCTCCATAACAGTAGCTGCCAGCGCGCCACAGCCGAGGGAGATATATTTAGCATTTCATTAGAAAAACAGGGGCTGTCAATAAAATGTGTTAAGTGGAGTGGAATGAGCGTCGGGGAGCGACGGGCCTCGTTTGTTCCAGTGTGAAGATGCTGCGCCCGTATTGACAGTTTGCTTTTCATGAGGCTGGGCCTGTCCCCCGCTAATCAATGCCTGTTAGGAGTCTTTTCTCCTGCCTGACTGAAAAAAATGAAAAATGCTGAGCCCAGAGCTTTAGTCTCCTGATGACAAACACTCCATGGGAAAGTTGGGGATAAATAGGAGGGGAGGTGATGGAAAGACAGGGAGGTAAAGGTATAAGGAAGACGTGTGAGAGAGAGAGGAAGGCTAGGGTTCAGAGGGGTTGCTCCGGGAGGGCGAGGGGGCAACTTCGGCTCGTTTGAACACAGTCTCGGCGAGCTTCGGCTCCAGTGGTCCTCTGGGTGTGACAGCTGTGGAAATTCATGGCCATTGATTTTGTAATTAGCAAAGTATCGACGGGATTGACGCCAGGCTGCTGACGGATTACATGGAAATTGTTTCTTCAAAGTTAGTTTTGCATTCCTCCCCCAGCCCCAGCCCCCTTAAACACACACAAACACACACACACACACACTCATGCTTTACGCGTGCACCCATTTAAAAACATATTGCTTATTTTCCACTCTCTTTCTCACATCTGAGCGCGCGCACACACATGATCGTGCAGCCTAATGAGGATCAGATCAGCATTAACATGAAGGTTTCAAATGAAGAGTGCTGGAACACATGTGCGGTCCACATAGCCTAGTTAATTTCCCAAGATAGAAATGCAATTTACACAGAAGGCGACTGGTAAAAGAGACTTAATCAGTCAGTTAGGAACATAATTAGCCTTGTACTTTCCCTTTTTTCTGCCTCATTTACATGTTCATACACGGTCTTACTTCACGCCACAACTTTCATGACACATAGCAGAGCTGATCTCATTCACTTACACTTCAATCAGCAGCCGTGTTTGCCTTCTCTTTAGCGCTACTCCGTATTACTACCAGGGTAGGACGAGTTTATCTCAGTCTGCGAGATTTGATTATAATACTGTATTGAATTCGCATTTGCGTCGTGCACGGCTTTATCTGTGAGTTAATGAATTGTGGATATGATGCATACACAGATTAGGCCTGACACAGTATGTCAGTGCAGTGAAATTGGCAAACCAGTGCTTGTCCATTAAAATGCTCGCTGTCAGCTCGTCCTTCGGAGGACAAGCCTGTTTTTTTTTTTTCTCTCTTTTTTTTCCCTCCAACATGTAGACTTATACGTAGAGAGCAGTTTTTAATAAGTCTCAACTGGTTTTATTTTAGAGCCTATACATAAGGGGGCCAACTGCTCTTTCTTATGGAAATGAAGCCCATCTGCCACCATCATTCAGCTGAATGATATCCTAGTAATGCAGCCATCTGAATTCGTTAGCAGGGGGGATGTATGTGGTCCATGACACCAAAAGAAATGAATCTTTTTTTCCTCTCCTGCTGTATATTTATATATACCTACTGTACTTCCTTCTCTTCCTATGTCTCCCGAGACTCCCAGCCATGCATAGTCATTTATTTAAGGAGCATCATTAAGCACTAAGAAGCAAAATTGCACGTTTGCATATACAAGCTACTGAGTTTAAAACCAGATGATGCAGCTGCAAAACATGCAGTTGTTGTCAATGTAGATATGAAACATATGATTTGTCTTAAGCATTTTTGTCATTCCGACTTTCTTCTTCTCGCTCCAGACTCCATGCACATAGAGAATATCGAGGCTGTCCAAAGGCTCCAGGATTCTCTACATGAGGCCCTGCAGGATTTTGAGGGTTCCCAGCACCCAGAGGACCCCCGGCGGGCAGGCAAGCTGCTCATGACCCTGCCTCTGCTCCGTCAGACTGCCACCAAGGCCGTTCAGCACTTCTACAGCATCAAAATGCAGGGCAAAGTCCCCATGCACAAACTATTCCTCGAGATGCTGGAAGCCAAGGCTTGACACTCGGGCCGGGTGTTTGACGTGCAGCTGCATCACCCAATCCGAGGCGAGGGACAGCCCATTAAAAAATAAATCAATAAATAAAGGTGGTGCCAACTGACAATGGAAGGATGAAGCTTGGAGTCATTTTAACACTTTTAAACAAAACTAAACTTAAAGGTAAAAGGGACTTGAAATAGTTTTAAAAGGTGGGCAATTATCAGACTGATTGACAGGGGATCACGATTATGTATATAAAGATGTTGTGTACAGAAATCAGGCAGCCGAGGTCTTGTTATAACCAGAGACCCGTTGCTCTATATCACCTGAAGGTTCTGTGAATTTGTTTCTTATCTTATTTTCATCTCAAAATGGAAATGTGATAATATAAATGTCCTCAAGAACTGTACAGCCACGTAGCCACGTTACATGTTTTTATTTCCTTCTCTCACGTTTTCTCATCGCAAGCTGTTAAAGCAATAGTCTCTAACTGGTCTACATATAATATGTGTACTGTATATTGTGTGAAATTGCACTGGACATGTGGGGTTGGGGGAGGGAGAACTGTTAGACATATTCTTGTATTGACCATCGAAGACAGTGGTACTCGTTACAGTAAGATTCTCCATTTCTTCATTATATATTTACCTCGTAGAAGCTTCATCAGCTCAGTGGTTCGGTCAACTTGGTGCTTGCAGAAGGACGGTGGTTGGCTGGTGATCAGAGTTCACTGAGAGTTTGCACTGAGCAGCTATGAATAATGTGGCAATAATGAGTATTGTATCAGCTCACTCTGTCGGTCCTTTTTGCTTTTAGAGGCTAAACTTGTCCCTCGCTTCTCTTTGTCCTCATGCACATCTATTGGCAACTAAACGTACTGTGAAACCTGCACGTGATAACGATAAGCTATATTTAAGAATGAAGTTAAACAAATGAATGCAATGTAATACGCCCTTTAATGCAAACTGACACCCCTAATATGAAGATCTCAGCAACTATACAATATCATTCAGTTTGTTTCAAAAGCTTTTTGTTGACGATGGTGCGCTAGATTGTGATATTTTGTACAGGCTTTGCCTTTTCTTGTGAAACTCTGCCCACCTTTGTTTTAGTTTGTTCTCAACACAACAAGTGTCACTATATTGATAGCCCATAGCTGAATATGTCTGTAAAGTATGAACAGTTTTTAACATCCTTGGGGGGGGGGCATTCTGCAGGTTTATGTCATGGTAGTTTTATTATTTGCTATTTAATTTAACATCATCTGTGTCGATATAAAGGCTACAGTCAATTAATATTATTAATTTGTGCATTCAAATGCTTGTCATAATGTCCCAGTTGGTTTGTTGGGAAGTCTTTTTTTCCAACTGAAGTGTCATCATGTGCTTTGATGTAGGAATGTAGGAGCTTTAAACTAAAAAATTATGCTTTACATGACTTTTTATCAGGATAACTGATTAAAAAAAAGACTCTTTGTAGACAGCAATTTGTGGTTGTAGCATAAGTTCATATTGCAAATGAGATGAAGGAAGGAAAAAGTTCATATGCAACATGCTAAATTATACCCAATTTTTTTTTTTGTCAGGAAACATTATGATCCTTACTTTCCTCACTTTTCTTTTGCCTTAATTTCTCTTTTCATCCGAATCACAATAATGACACTTGTTTGTCTGAGAACAACCTGAAAGGCTTTCCGAGTTCATTCTTAGTGGCAACAATAGTGGAAAATTATATATCTCACTGACCACCAGATGCAGCTTTCGGATGTTTTGTAGTTTTATTGGTCTTTAGCTCATTTTTAATAAAGGTGCTAATATTCAGACAGGCACTGTGTACAAACATACTCCCATTAAGGAGTACAGACTAAGTTAATAAATCTGTATATTCCAAAAGTAATGGTAGTCTTTTGGAGCATAATATCTATCAGTGATAAACCAGTTGCCAAATTACTCAATTAGGATAAAAGTGATAGAGTTATGAACATATTATTTCCTGTCCTGATGACCTGAGCAGGTTAGATGGAACATGTTACCATATGATCAAAACAGTATACTAATAATAAATGAAACAGCTGCTCTTAGGGTTTTAGTAAGACACATATTGTCCCTCGTGAACACTTAAAGTAGTCTTTAAAGTGTCAAGTGCCATTAGCTTCTGCCCAAACAATTATAAAGCATAAAGCCAAGCTGCCAGTAACTATTGACGATTCCCACAGGAACACTCCTGATTCACTGTAATGTAATGCATAGATAATTATAACCATATACATTAGAGAATACAATTCCCACGATGCACTTCCTCACTTGTTAACCAGCTTTTCTGTCCCCGGCTGAAATGAGGGATTCATCACCTCTGTACAGTAGCAAGCCAAAGCATTATTGTCTTTTTAATACACGTTATGAAAGCTGCAGTATTAGGCAGACATGACTGCTGTTTCCACATAAATACAGATGTTAATGGTGAGCATACCTTTTCTGCTCTGTATCCTCTAAACCTAACAACAAAACATGCTGGAAATCTTTTATCTTCTTTTGTTCGCTCAATAGAGGCATTGATCGATCATTAGTTCTGTGAAATCTCACTCTGAGATAAAACAAGTCGAAAAAGTGAAAGGATTTTTTTTTTCTTTTTCTATTTTTTTGTACTAATTTGAGGAGAGTGTTTCTGAAAATGGCTGCAATTCAGCTCGACCAAAACAGGAAAACTGACCCTCCCTCCTGATCAGAGTTCATTTACACACCTCCTCCATGCTCTTTGAAGACTTGATAGCAGATTAATTGTTTCCCAACTTCCACCCCCCTTCTCCCAAATTAATATAAGAAAATAAAAGAAAATGCTTAATTTATTTCCAGACTTCTAAAACGGTTCGACTACATCCAATTAACTCTAATTGTCTCCTAAGCTGAAATTCTCAGTAGAAATGGAGCAATTAAATTTCTGCTTTGGCTCTACCTTGGGGACGAGAGACGTTTTACTTTGGTTGATGGTGGCAAGGGTTTGTCTAAACCTTTACAAAGACGATTTCATGAGTCTCTGTAGTAGTTTCATAACAGAGCGATCACTGGGCTATGCAAGGCAAATATGGCCACCCTATGTTCCTTGTGTTGTGGAGCATCAGACTGACATTTATTTGTTCTTTGTTTACATTGTGGACATGCTGTACAAATGTATTATGTGCATATTTCACTATACTACGACTGCTGTTCGTTACTATAACTATGATCCTTTGATTTGCCAATTTAGGGAGTTTTTCATGTTGGATTAGCAACAAAATTTAGAGCCCACTGAAAACCTGTATAATACAAGTCACTGTATTGAGTCAATGGGTAATTATTTAAGTAAGTCTTTGGTGAGATATTGTCTTATTTTCTGTTTTATTTTTCTTCTGTGTCTTTGTGTATCTCAATGCTGAAACACACACACACACACACACACACACACACACTGCGTTACCATCGATTTTGGTTATCGGCACAGCAGGACATATAGCGAGTAAAGTCGTCTAGACCCTATACCTCAATTCATATTTTTTGAAAATTACACTGGGTTTGGAAGCGGGCCATGGGTTCCTCTTGGGAATCTGTGGCACAGAAATAAAGTGACATCACTGGCTGGGTATTAAAAAAATGTAGATGAACTTACGGCGGTTGGGGAACACATTCCTCGGAGGAGAAAGCTGCTTATTCGCTGTTCCATTTGCGGACTTTACCTTAACTCCGCGCACGCTGAGATGACGAGATTTACATAAAACATGGAGGAACCTCCCTGGCCGTTCTGGTCCACGGTGTATAAAGGACCCTGCTAGGTGTATGTACCACAGACATGTGATTACCCAAGAGGATTAACCCTCCCCTTCTCAAAAGCAATATGTTAGCATTTGTAATATATGAATCAAGATAAAAGGGAGCTTTGGTTAATTTTAATTATACACTTATGCTTGGGAAAGGACAGGCTAACTATGCACGCACAGTCCTGGGAAGACAAAGGGAAAATATTGGCAGTTAGAAGCAACTACAGCTGGATTTCACTGGACAGTATTGTGTGGCATTTTCTTGTGTTTCGTTTGTTGTGTTCATGCCTACTGTATCCATGTGTAAATATATGCTTTTTTTTTCTTTTTCTTTTTTTTTTTGGAGTGAGTCAAATCTAACAGTGCACTGAATGTACAGTGACAATAAAATCACATGGTTTATGTAACAGCTGCACAGGATTTTTATTGGATAGCTATGCTTAGTTTTGGTCTTCAGTGTTTTTTACTGATAATGTAAGCTTATCGTGGTTTATAACTTTCTTTGTTTCTTTTTTTGCAAATTGTCACCCGGCACTTTATAAAGTTTTCAGATGTCTTCTGTAACAAAGTTGCCTCTCTGGGTGCAACAGTAACATCCTTTGTTAAAGCGAGGATGCAACCACATCTACAAAATGAGCAACAATGAGTTTTGTTACACTATTACAGTATATCCATTTTTATTTGCACAACCTACTAACAATATAATTACAGCCTATGCTTAACCTGCACTAGATATAAGATGAAATTCGCATCAAACTTACACACAGATGCACACAAAATGAATAGTCCTTAGGCAAGTTGTAAAGCAATAAAACTGGTAGTTTATGTGCAGTGCCTGGAAGACCAGTTGAGTGTCTACACGTGTGTATGTGTCTATGCGCGCTTGGATATTTAGCAAGACGGTGCCTCGGGGTGTAACGGCATAGTCCTGCCCCCGACTGTCAGTTGGTTAACTGTCTACACGCCGTCCCTTTTGACCTTGCGTTGGCTACAACACCGGCTGAATGCACATCTGACGCACTCTCTTCCTTTGTGGTGCAATCCTGTGGAAGTCATTTCATTTACTGGGCTTTCAACTTCAGCCAATATGGGAGTCGGGGTGGGGGTGGGGTGGAGTGGAGTGGGGGTAAGTCTGTGTTTAATCAGCCTGCCACAAAGCATTCCTCTAAACAAAATCAGCTATGATGTCCAGCGAAAAGATGTCTCAACAGAAGACTGAATTAAACAGATAAATGGGCTTGTCACTTTTTCATTTTTTATTTATTATGCTGGCATAAGCTGCACTCGCCACTCCATATTATTGCTGCAAATCATAACTGTGTATTAACTTGAGGCTTGGTCTATACTGTATATCAGCAGACTTTTTTATGTGTAGAAGTTTTATGTGAAGGTGTTCCTCGCCGACGTTTGACTGATAAAAAAAAACTGCAAGCAAAGTAAAAGAAGCTACAGAAAATGTGTCTTATGAACTTGCAGATCTTCTTTTTTTCACCTATCATATAGAAGGGAATTAGGCCATGGCCCACTGTCCTTATAGTGACTTTCCATCCTGCAAACCCTGTTTTATTCACCTTAAGTCACCACAAGTTGTTAGGGCGGTCTGTACTTACCAAGGGGCACTGACAATATCGCACTGTAGTCTGTTTATCAACCAGTCTTGTTGCTTAGGTCTTTTATTAAATCTTTAATCACACTCTTAGTGCAACCGTGTACCACCGAAAAATGCTTCAGCTCCACAGCTGGGCAGTCGGACTCCTTCCTTTGCCTCATGAAGATTATTCATCGACTGAGGTGAGAGTCCACTGAGAATAGGCTGTAAAGTGTCAGTCACAGTTACTCAGAGCGGTGTTGTCTTAGACAATGTAACTGGGTGAAAGTGAGTGAAGGAGATAGGAAACCATCAATATGCTCCCTGTGTAAATTGAAGAAGGTCATGATTTATGGCTCCTGGCTACATTGTACATACATGCTGAATCTACTCTTTTTTTATCCACCCCCCGCTCACTCGCCTGGCTCAAGGACAGGTAAGGGTGCCTTTCTCTGCAGCTCATCCCCAACACCATGCAGTCTGTGGCACTTTGTGATGGACAGCCCTGAGGAAGGCCGGTGCTTTTCAAAATGGGTTGAGCGCCATCTATGGGTAGCCACAGTAACTGATTGACATGAAGGAAAGACGAGAGTGTAGACAGAAAGAATTAGATGCACATTATACAAGTGCACTGTACTACCTGTGTTACTCCACCTGCTCTTTGGATTTTTCATCGCCTCATCAGTCACATCTGTCTCGCAGTCTCCTTTTACTTAAGGACTCAGACAGAGAGGGGGACAGCTGTGGGTTTTCTAAGGCCTCGCAACAGCTGCAAGCCCCGCATGGCACTGCATCTGTTCAATTCTCACGGCCTCTATCTCTGCTAAAGCAAGTTACAATTCATAATGCGGTTCTCGCTGGTCTTACCCTATTAACCAGTGAGCAGATGGAAATTATATGGTAGGGTGTTAGGCCTGAAAATGGACCTGTAAGCGTCATGCTGTCTAAAGTACATGCAGCTTAAAATGGGACAATTTAAATAAGGCCTCATGAGAGAAATCAGGACTTGGCTGTGAATTCATTCCATGAGCCACAATGAATATCGTGATGTCTTCTCTGAATCTTCTCTGAAGTTTATTATTTATTTGGATGATTTATTATGTCCTGGTGCCTCTGACGTTGTTGCTTTGCCTTTGGAGAGAGCCAGATGTAACAAATGGAGCTCTCATTAGCATTTGACCTCCACATTATGCTTTGTTTACCTGCCGCTCCTCACCTCTATATCTCCTCAGACAAAATCAGGGCTTTCACAGAAGCCTCTAACTGTAACACAGTTTTGTTACTGGGCGGTAAAGGTAAGCACCACATTTGCATTGCAAGATTTCTCAAGCAGCTTGAGCGCGCAGAAACAAGGGGGGTGAAAAAAATTCTCCATTCCCTGGGGACGTAGCCACTCCCAGGTACCGTCATCTAGGATCTGGAGTTCTGACAGCCGTTTAAATCCCAAGAGATGGTGGAAAGAAATAAAGTTACTGTAAAGAGTCACCAGCACAGTCTGTTTTGTGAGGAGAAGAGAGGGCTGTTGTGCTCAGAGTGGAAGTTGTTCACTAATTGCTCATGGGTCGTACTTTTCTGATGTAAGATGGAATTTAGCAGTTTATGCTTGTGCACATGTTGATCTTGGCCATCCAATAAATATTACAACATCTGTGATTTAAAAAAAAGTTTGGTTCAGGTTCTCTAATTTTTAGGGGACAAGTGAAAGGAAAGAGCACCCACACATAACTCCAACACCGATTAAGCATATCCTCAATCAGTGTTTAATCACTGTTGATATATTTTAGATGCATGAAATGATGTGTCACACAAGATAACCTGGTTGGTATTAATAAGCACATTATATAGAAAATGCAAAGACATTTATAACAGAATCTGAGTGATTTAGGAGAGCTCCCCACACTCAACACAAGCTGGTACAACAACCATCTCCAAGCAAACTGCAGCCACTGCCCCTTATTAGTAATTATTTCATAAACTGTAAAATCTCATTTGTCATCCAAAGATTAGAATGTTTCAGCTGCAAAGGTGTTTTTGTTTCTTTGTTTTGTTTTTGTACTGAAAGAACAAAGTGCAGGGCAGATTAATATGAATATGCCATTCACACAAGCAATGTTAAGTACATTATGGCTACACTATCATGGCCTCCATAAATGTAACACATCGACATTACAAGCATCGACAACATCCTACTTTTCATATGAAAAGGTGACAGGCAAAAGAAAAGATCTTTTTCAAACTTTAACATTGTATTTCCTTTTCTACATCGTAGTCCCTTGCAGGTTCTTATCTATAGCAGATGCTATGATTTTACCATGTTGGCCAGCAACCGCCTAACAAACTGACTAAAATGACCTGTTTTTAGCATTATTTCCCTGCAGCACCTAATAATAGCATCCTAGCATTTTCTGTCACTGCTGTAACATCTAATTTATATCCACAAAACCTCAGTTAGCCATGATATATTCTGATACAATCATTTTGCCTGGCAACCACTTAGCAACATGACTTGTTTTTTAGCATTTATGCACCCAGAACACCTTATAAGAATTTTGTGGGGAGGCATATTTTTACTTTTCTCAAGGTTTATGTGTTTCAAAATGGACACAAAATGCCTGCTTAGTTGGTGATAATGGTCTCCATGTGTTGAGAGCATAATTACAGCATAATATTTTTTATATTTATAAAATTCTCAGCAAATTATTCTGTGGAGGTGTCATGTTTAACATTTATATAGCATAAATATACCAGAAAAGGGAATGCACTTGATAAAAGCTAATATCAAATCAAATGACAAAAAAAAACAAAACATAAATTATCATCCAGCTGAGAAACGTCTCTGAGAAAAACATTATAATTGCAATTATGTGCTCTGTGAATTATTAACGTCTCCTCATTTCATAAGGAAGCAGGTCATGCATATAGCATGTATTAAAAAGAATCTTAGCAACAAGTAATGGTAAATATCCACGCATTACACACAGTCTCACATACACATTCTATTACCAGACCGGGGGGTGTGGCAGGTAGCCGTCTGCACTGTGGTTAATTGTGCAGCGGGAACCGGTTCTCTAATTTATTTCTCGCCTGTCCATACAAGAGTGATCATGAAACCCCATTCATTTCACAGAACACAATTTTCATATTTAATGAGCATGACTCCAATACAATTACAGTAATTAGTCAAATCTCACTCACGGCCAATGGAGCTCGCCACCATTATTAGTGGATCTTATTAATGATGTTGCACATGCAGTGCTCATAGGGTAATTGAGGGCATGTGTGGGTATGGGAACAGGGGTACGGAAGATTGGAAAGCAACGCCGCTCTCGTCCTGCTTTTTGTCTTTACCGGGCCTAAAGTTAAATGGAGGTCTGCTTGATATTAACTGTGAGCTGCTTAAACATGGCAGCCAGCAGCAGAAAGCTGACTTGTTGTCAGTTAATGTTAAAGTAACGTATGTTGAATTCTACATGCATTTAGTGTGCTTCTATAAAACTGCTCCAAGAGAAGAAATCCAGATCAGCTTGTTGCTCCTCTTGTCTTATATTCTACATCAGGACAGTTCAGAGCATTACTGCTGTGCACAAGATCCCAGGGGATCACAACAAAAAAGAAACAAAGGTGGGAATTGGAGGAAGAAGCCCATTTGCTGTGAGTGATGATACCGCAGTGTCTGACATTTTGGAGGTTTGCAGAGCTTCTCTTTCTAGACTGATCCTTATTAAACCTGTGAGCAGTGGTTGGATCTGCAACAATCACATGCTCTGCAGCAAGTGACACCCCATGCATGGGGCCATTTTACTTTGCAGGTATGTGCAATTCCAGTGAAAGCATTTTCTAATGAGGAGTTATATTCAGAGATTTGACAGATGTCAAACTTTTTAAAGTCTTTTACGAGGGAAGCTGCTGTTTCATGCTCTCTGGATTGATGTTTCAAAGCAGGCGATCATTTTAATCAAAGAGAAGTGAGTTAAATGGCCTCTTATCCAATTAAGGGCAGTGTCACCGCTAAGTTAATGAGTGTGACGCTGTAACAGAAAAGCCTACATTAACACAGCATAATTAGCGGAACATGGTGGAATTAGACGGCAGCAATGACAGTGCTTTGGTGTTTTTATAATTAAACACCGGAAAAGACAACAATTAAGCCAAATCTTAAACCCTCCCAATCCCATTCAAGCCAGAAAGGACATGTTTTGTTTGGGGAAAGCTCTAGAGATGAGGCCGGCTGCCGCCACCGCGTGAAGTCTGAATTACAGTTCAAAGGCAGGAGCTGAAAGTGAGGGAGGTCATGGCAACAATGCGTGGGATTATAGTTTGTTATACACAGTTTGTTAAAGAGGACAGACCAGTGTCTGTTGTAAATTTCACAATTTTGTTTCTGCACGTTGTTTCTGCATGAAACTTTGGATGCTGATTTTTGATTTTTATTTATTTATTTTGTCTTTTTCACCGGAATAAAGTTTCAGTGCAGATTAATATTCCATATGGCGAGATACTGTTGTGGCACAACAAACAGACAACCACAGGCCCTACATCTATTTTAGTTAAACCCAAGATAAAACTCCATGTGACATTTATACTCATTAGAAGTCAGACAGGCCATTGCGTAACCAAAAACTCAGTCGCTGCTGTTCACATTGTAAATATCAGCGGCAGTACATTGTTGGCTGTGGCTTAGGAGATCCACTACGATATCTACTAATCATATCATGGTTGGGGTTTCCCTGGGTACTCCAGTCTGCATGCCTAAGTGTACTTGGGCAAGATGCTGAACCCTGAGTTGCTTCTGAATTTTAGATAGATAAGACCTGGAAATAGGAAAAAGTCCTGGTGTGAATGAGGTGTGTTGTATAGCGTGCTTTGAAAGCTCGAGTAGATGGTAACAGTTTGAAATATGGCCAAAGACTAAGGGTGTAATCCCCCTGTAATTAAATGAAATATTGGCACATTTTATTTGATTTTACAACATAATTGTATTTATATACAAATACATTAAGGTAGGTACACTAGAACACGTGGGTAACAAGCCAGGCAATAAAGAAATAATTATACTATGAATTACGTTTAAATAATGTGTAAGTAAGAGCTACATTTTTCCCTGGCAATTTACTGGAAAAACAAACAATATTTTAAAATCTTACATCACAAATACACCATATTATGGTGTGCCGTAGCCTTACCTAACTTCCAGTTATTTTACAGGAAAGGAGACACCAGTTATATTGAGTGTAATTTTAGGTACAGCGTAACAAATTTCCTAGTAATTTAGTTGAAAAACAAACAATATTTCCCCATCTTACATTGTAAGTACACTGTACTTTTTGGACAACGGGTTATATTATGGAGTGGATTAAGCTTGCCTTTTTACAATTTTCATAATATTTCATAATATGGCCCTCGCCCCAGAAAGCAAAGCATGCTTACAGTGTAAGATGAGGAAATATTATCTGTCTTTCCACTTATTTACCAGGAAATTATGCAGTACTTAAAATTACAGATGCAGTTCTTAACATTAGTATTACTACTATTTATTTGTTTCGTGTAACAACCCGACTTGTTACCCCCATATTCTAGTGTGCCTAGCTTTAAGTATTTGTCTATAAATATAATTACATTGTAATTTCAAATAAAATGCATTAGAATTCCATGTTTTTACAGGGGAATCACATGAGTTGTATTATGAAGTGTTAACAAGTACCAAAGCACTATATAAGAACCAGTCCATCAAGTGTGCTGAAAGTGATTGGTTTGTGGAATTCTTTTTCAAGACTCAGCATCAGCTTCAACACGGTTGTTAGGCCCACTGTGAACAAACCAATTATTGCCTCTGCAGCATACTGAGGGTCAGGCCTTATTAGTGATGTGCTAATGTGACATTAATTGCTTTTACCTTTTCACTCCATTAAGATGCTGCTATCTCTTTCAGGAGCCTGGCCAGATGGTTTATCGGCCCTGCTCTGGCAGCAATGCTGCTAATGGACTGGAGTGTGGAGTAAAACAGCAACAGACCTCACCAATAAAATCTTGTAACTAAATAACACATTTGTAGCTGCAAAACCCCTGCCTTATTGTGAAAAATAAGAATGGCTGAATTTCATTACCTTCGCTCAAATATTGACCTGGGAACAAAAGACATCCCCACACCTCCAGCCTCAGATGAAAAACATTTTTTCGTTTTAGAGTACTTTTAAGGTTTTGTTGCAAGCAGTG
Organism: Perissodus microlepis; assembly: GCF_051167445.1. Lineage (NCBI taxonomy): Eukaryota > Metazoa > Chordata > Actinopteri > Cichliformes > Cichlidae > Perissodus > Perissodus microlepis. Next base: position 9,333,928 of record NC_140475.1, read on the forward strand.
GCAAGTCTTCATTCAAAGTATTGGCATGCATTGACTATATGCTGAACATGAGGCTGCTGCATTGAGTTGTAAAGCCAAGACCAGGGTCAAATGCTAAATAAGAGGAAATTGGCACAAGAAACACCCTGGGGAAGTGTCTTCCTCTGTGTCCTTATTCTCTTCTTCCCTTCTCTGTCCTTACTCTCCCACGTACACCCTTCCTCCATCCAACCTCTCCACCTCCTCGCTACCCTGATGCCAAACCCATGACCTAGGCCAAGATCGATAGCACAGTTTAAAGAGGATGGACTGTGTAAACAGAGACAATAGATCCTGCCAATGAGGGTGCCTTGACCACTGATGGCCTCTGACTAGTGCAGTAGCATTTGATCAAGTCTAGCATTGATGGCTGTCGTCTGTACTTTCAGGACAGATTTTAGATCTTCTCAGTGGGAAATCAGGATCATGAAATCTGCAGATATTTGAGTGGTTGATTGGTAGATTATTTCCTGCTACAGCTGAGGATGAACAAGGGATCAAATAAAAATGCTGATGTGTCCTCAGGTTCAGATTCTCAGCCATGTAGATTTATTGTCTTTCTGTTAGATTGAACAACATTAGACTTAATAACAGATCTGAGCCCTTTAAAGGAACTATTCATCTTTTTGTACAATTTTAAGCCAGAGTGTAATTAAATATCTAGGAAATAATGTGTGTGTGTGTGGGTGTGTTATGTGAGCCGATAAACCTCCAGTGGGGGTCTGCTAAGCCACACAAACTTTATTATTTCAATTATGATTTCACACAGCCTCCTTTACTATCAAGTATTCCCTCCATATAAAGGAACACACTGAGGATATAAGCTAAAGCTAAGTGCCCCGATATGTTGATTGAATGGCTGAAAACTTGGTGCAATCCATTCTGGCTGCATAAGTGTGAGCAAGATTTATATGTTTTTTAAATGTAAAAAGCAACCATTCCTGCACTTTTATACAGACCACATTAGCAGATAGCATCTTGTCATTTAAGCACATATTTCTTTAGTGAAAACAAAGACATTACTCACCCACATTTATACAGAATGCATATCAAGCATAGCACTTTGTAAATGCACAATGTGCTAGTCATAATTCTGCTTATCTCACATGTGTGGCAGGTCACATTTTAGTATATAAACCAGCCCATTACTGCCTCTGTAAGTTATATGCAACAACGCATTCTTGCAGGACCTAGAAGCAGCCAGCTACTTGTATTAATCAAACAGCCCACTTCCCTTTTTGACACAAAGCAAATAGTCATAAATGCTCTTATCAGCCTTTCTAATAGTGTGAGCGTTACAATCAGATTCATGGTGGCATAAACTATTGCATTTCACCTTTATCATATCCAACAATCACTTCTTTTTCACCGGTATCGTTTATAACAGGCGGACAGCTTGTTGCTTAATGAAATTCAAAGCACTCTATCGGCTTGAGGGATCTCACACTCCATTTACTTATATTTACATATATTTTGTTTTTCCAGCACAGGCAAACAGGTATGATGAATGTCTGGCTGCGGTCCTGCTGGGACATGTGGCTCCCTGCAAATGATCTGTGATCAGGCAACTGTAATGCTTTACAGTAAAGTGTGGGGAGGTTCCCCTTGTATTGCAATGCAAAAATAAAGACTTCTGTCTTTAAACCAGTGGGCTGATGATGGAAAATATAAGCTTAATATGGATGCAAAATCAGGTTTTAATCACTTTGAATTATTTAAGCAAATAGATTAAAAGTAAATTACATGAACAAATGTAAGCAGCAGCTAGAAACTCAGACATCAGTGAACAGTTTATCAAACAGGTCTATGTTCCAGTGAAACTAACTACAGGACATTCTTCTAAATGTAACGTGGCGGTGATGGTGGTGGTGGGGGCTTCGTCAGACCTCTGCTTTGTATACTCCCCGCATAATTTGGAGGACTTTGATTAATCAATTAATATTCTCTTCTCAAGGTCTTCTTATAAAGCTCATCATTAATAAAAAACCAGACATTCAATTAGCAGCCAAATCTTGATTGCCAATTTTGTCATAACAGTCTCCCTTTGTATGCCTTTTTCCCCCCTTTCTTCATAGTTGGGAGTGTGGCGTGGGTAGGAAGAATTAACTAATTTCATTAATCTAATTGTCATCGCTTTCAACCATCCCACTAATAAGTACAAATTAATATGATTAATCAATTTGACGACGTAAACTCATTCAATTACACTTTTTCAAAGGCAAGTGGGTGTGTTGGGGTGATAGGGAGGAGCAAGCTGCTGAAGGGAGGAGGGCGTCTGAGCAGCTTGCTCTGTGAGGAGCCCAGCCCATAAAATTGGAGTCAAGTCGGACAATTAGTCATTCTGAATGATAAATAAAAGGTGATAAAATGTCGTGGGCAGGCATCCCACCAACGACAGATCTGATTTAATGAAACATGTTGCTTTCCCTCAGAGAACTAACAGACTATTGGTGCTTTTAGGACTGTAAACCAGCCTGTCTCCTTTTTTTTGGGAGGACCGCTGTTCTGCGGTAGCTTTGATGGCTGCGGCTCTGGAGGGGGAGGCACAGTCTGTAAACACAAAAGTATCAGAGATTATAGTGGGTGGAAAATAACAAATTCAGACTTTGTGCTTCTAACTTTAACTGCTGTATATGCGATAACTAATGTAAATGATGCTGTTATAATGCCTTGTTAATTAGTATAAGTCAGGATTACTGTAAAAATTGGCATTATTATGTACTGTATACTAAAGTCCGGCCAACACATTATTATCTGCTGATATTAGCCTATCACAACTATATAAGCATCTGCAGATACACTAAAAAAATAGTCTTGGCACTGATAAACATGAAGCAATATTTCTGAATTAAATGCAATTGAAATGTTTAAATTTAAAGGTTTACTTATTCACATAATTAATCATTAAGGAAAATGTATCAGGAAAATGGTAAAGACTGCATGTACAACTGCCAATCAAGTAACCTGCATTTGGCCAGATTCAGTATTTTACATTGCTATGGGAACAGACAGTCACACTGTTTTGTGAAATCCAAAAACACTTCATAACATCCCAAAAGTCAGTGTAAGCCCCCCCCCCCCAAAAAAAACACTATATAGTGTATATTTTCTTCTTTACTTCCACACTGTAAAAGCAACAGAACATTGCACAAAAACCATATTATCTGATGTTTAATTTAACATTTTCACATGAAAAACAACTATCTTCTAACCATTAATACCATAATGACAGTGGGACAATGGGACAGTGGACAACTGGAATTCATCAAACGCGGTTTCATTATTTACACCAGGAGGGTCAAACTCACTTTACATCATGGGCCACGTGCAACCTATTTGATCTTAAGTGGGCCAGACCAATGAAACTTCCCTTTCTGTCACTCTACAGAAATTCAACTCCCTGAGATAACTTAATATAAGAATAAGAAGTACAATTTCAATGGTACATCTTAGTTTTTCTACAAGATCTCTAAGTTGTAAATGAAAGAAATTTGGAAGAACAAATAAATAAATGTGTAAAATTACAGAAAACATTCTTTACAAAACAAAACAAAACAGATTTCAATAGTAAATAGTGAAAAAGCAGGAACCTTTTTGTCATTTATTTGTTTATATCAGGGCTGTCAAACTATTCATCCGGGGCCCAGAATTGGCCCACAAAAAACTCCAGTAAGACCCACGTACTGCTTTGGAAAATGTAAAGGAAGGCATAGACTTTTGATTTTTTTTTTTTTACTGTATTTTCATGAGCTCTACAGCCCATTCACACTACACCACGGTATCTAAGTAATAGACAAACATTTAAATAACTATCTACAATACAATTTAAGTTTTATGGTGAGCCCTCTGTAAAAAGAAAACAAAATGAATCAAGCAAATAAACAAATTGCAGAAACTTTCTTTAACAATTACAGGACAGTCTGCTCAATGAGCTACCAGAAAATTTGACTGTAATTTTCTAAGCCCAAATAGTTGTGCTGACAGATTTCTTCCATTAAGTCCAGCAGCATTTCTTTATCATGTAGAAAAACTGAGACATGCTGCTCAAATTACACTTATTATTTCTTTTACTAAGACATGTGAAGGATTCAGCATGTAGTTAAACTTCTTAAGAGTTTGACACCCTTGGTTTATTTATTACTTAATTACTTTAGTGTCATATGAATGGACATGGGTCAGCTGTAAAGGTTAAAATTCTGACTTTTACCTCACAAAAACATGGCCATGCGCTTACAAAGCAAATAAGAGAACTACATGCTTACACTACAAGGTCAGTGATGTACATGATTTACCCTTTTATTCTGTCCTTTAATAGTCCTAATTTAAATGAGGATATTAATAAAGATTCAGATAGTGTGAGCTTTGACAGACTGTTGAGTCCAGAGTCTGTTAACTTGCTGCTGGGATCTGACTTGTATATTTCGGATCTTCCGTGCCGAGGGAAAGATGTGCTGGCACAGCGGTTTAGGTGATGCCCTTTAATGCACTCTATCTTATCAGTCCACAGCATCGCTCCTATTCAAACCAGTGTTTGATTGAGCAGTGTGATGTTGTTTGGGCCTTACATGGGGAATAGTTTATAGAGGCACCGTCTCTAATTTGTGAATTGAGGTATTATAGAGGAGACAATTAGACAGAGGTTCGATCGGCATATCGAGGCTCGGATGCTGACAGTCAAGAGAAGGCTTTCAAATGTCATACCAATTAATCTATCCAGCCATCAAACAATATTCTGGAAACAAAGTCAGGGGGGGCAATCAATCCACATCACTTTTCTCCTCACCGGGTTATGGGAAAATTGATTTGTCAAACAAAGCATTTTGGAAGCAGTGCATGGACTTGTTTGGGATCCATTAGCCTCCATTGAGCATTTTGTTTAACATAGGATTTTCATCTCAGAGAAAATGCCGTGTCCTCAATACTGTGAGCTACAACTTTACGATTTCTGATTTCTTTGTTCTTGCTTAGAAAGCTTTCTAAACTGCTGATGAAGATCGAAAAGGGGCTAACTTCTTCACTGGTGTTTTTCTTTACATGTCTAAAAGTCGATAAATATTTAAATGATATAGTTTCAACCCAGCTTTCAACGCACCATAAAAATATATATGACAATAAGCGTCAAACGTTTCTCCTATCCAAAAGCATTGGTCCTTAGTGTCACCATTATTGTGTACTGTGGGGTTATTCTGCCATCCAATACAGAGTGGCTGCCCTAAGCTCTATCATGAATCCTCTGTGCGGTGTATTGTCCTAAGACAGAACTGTATCACATTGTGCCCGTCATGCTGTTTTAGAGGGGAGAGAACTTCCTCTATGGGATTTCTCCCACCCCCATCCCCTGATAAAGTATCTCTCCCTAAAGGCTAGGCCTCCGTGACCTTGTCTTATTCATCGAGGGCGTCTTAAGTGAAAGAACTGAATCCTGAATGGGCCATTTCCCCTCTTTTAACACCCCTTGAATGTCATCAGTGAAATATGAAGTCATTAGGCGATATTAAAACACTGCTGACAAACTAATTAACGGGAGACATTAAACAGGACCAGCTTGATTAATCCGCTTTAACGATTATTTTTAAGTGGTTCTGGTCAAAATTAATACAGATTTACTGGTGATCTTAAGAAAAAAATACTCTTATGTGTATCAGACCTCAAGGGCAACCTAAAGTCACTGGTCCTTTACCCACCACAGATCTCATCCTGTACGCTGATAAACCCACTTCAAACACAGCCTGAACTCCCACAGTTGGTTTCTCAGTCAATGGATGAAACTTACAGAACTATATGAAAACACTCATAGACTGTACATACAGTCGGTGGACACACACACACGGGTAGATGGATGGATGGATGGATGGATGGATGGAACTCACATTGCAGAATAATATTGATAATAAAAAAAAGTATTTTCATATCATCTCCTATAGAATTTTTTACTCAGTACAATGTAATAAAACATTTCTGTGAATACTTCTTGTTGGTTTATATTTCTAATTAGTGATGGCTTTTACAATTTGCATTGTGTGACCTTTCAGTCCAAAATCGTTAAGTGCTCAATTTTTTCCAGTAACAATAATAATAATAATAATAATGATAATAATGATGATAATAATAATAATAATAACAACTTGTTTGTACTTTTGTATGTTATTTTGTTTTGTTTGTGTTTGTTTTTTGAGGGGGAGGGGGGGGGGACGCTGGAATGTGCTTGTAAATGTCTCCCTCTTGTGGTAATAGAACAAAACAGCAACGAAAGTATGTGTTCCGAGATGGCATGAAAACTCAGCAAGTGATCAGAAACAAAGCAGACGCCTTTCATTTATTTATTTATGTATTTAATTGAGTGTTTTGCATCCATAATAATAACTTGTTTCTCTATTATGGTACAAATGCTTGATTAGGTAGATATCAACAATTACAACAGATGCTTTGACTAAAGACCTTTTGATTACTGATGGGCAACACTGATACAGATAATATATAATCATTATCATAGATCATAACAACAACAACAACAACAATAATGATCAGGAAAAAAGAAGCAGCCGCTAACAACAATAAAAAACAAAAAATATATATATATTTTACAGATCAAACAGAAGACAAAAAATGTAATGTATCGTTAAGTTAAAAATGTATATACTGCAGATAACTTTAAAAAAAAATCACGATTATACGTTCAGCGCTTGACCGGATGTCATCATCTAATGTGTGATGTGTTTCCGTCATCAGCAGTGTGCCGTCTAATGTCGGTCGCTCAACTGCAAAACCGTATGAACATTTTTCTAATATAGTTTCACAGCGTTACATCATATCCTATAACGGATAGCTGTTATTCAATCTGTGTTGATATCTTTATTTAATGTGTTGGTGCTCAGTGGGGAAATTAGAATGTAGCCGTCGTTTTGTTTAAAAAACGTAGGTCGACGTTAGCTGTTAGCTTTGGAAGCCGCTCTGGGCTAGACTGTATGTGCCTCCACAAAGGCCGTGTGCTGCTTTGTTTTTAACGATGTATCCCACCTGGGGAAATTACGGTGCACCTCAGTCCCAAAACTATGGAGGTGCTGGGCCCCGTAAGCCACTGGCTGGCAGCCACACTGGCCAGGCTCCCGGATTCGGCGGTTTCGAGGCCTCCTCCAGCGGCTCGTTGTTTTCCAGCTTGCAGGAGCAGCACCTCCAGCAGATGCAGCAGCTGCAGATGCTCCACCAGAAACAGCTCCAGTCTGTATTACAACACGGCAACAATGCCAGTACTGCTGCTCCTGCATACGGCGTTGCACACGCTGGTGGGTACATGGGGTCGTCGTGGCGCCCAGAAGGACCGGCACATGTAGACAGCGGCGCTGGCGCTCAGTCCTACTTTAAACCAGAAGAGACTTCAGCGACGAGAGTACCCCCTGCTCCCAAACAGGGTCACCAGCAGCCTCCTCCACTTCCTCCGCAACCGCATCCCACCGATACCCAGCCTGTGCCTCCCCCTCCAGAGCCGCAGCCATCAAAGCCACCAGAGAACAGCAGTCCTCCCAAACCCAAGGAGGCCCCCACGGCAGAAGACGAGAAATCCTTACCGTTGCAGGTAATGGCTTTTAGTGTTGAATTACTAATAATATACATGAAATTAGTAAATAACAAAGACGTATGAAGGTACATTGCACTATTTAACAGGAAAACACCATTCAACCCAAGCTAGTGAAGAGTACAATATATTATTATTTTTAAAATGTAATTTTCAGCTAGGGAAGCTTGGACCCTAATTTGATATTTTACTGTTAAGCCACCCGATTCTTAATAATACCACCAAGTAAATATCCTGAGCTTTTTAATCTGAAGTATAAATTTAAGAGAAGTGTGACATATTCTTAACTTCCTAGCCTTCTTAATTTAAGAATGCACAGCATAAAGAAATCCTACTCCTTTGTTTTTGTTTCTAAGTATGAATCGGTATTGAACAAATACAAACAGTGTAAGCACCAGAGGATAAACACTTTCACTTTGAATAGGCAAGTCATGGATTGTGGCCACAGACAAAAGTTTGTTTTTCTGCAGCCTAATGTGTACCAAAAGGTACATCTGGCATATATTTTGGGGCTTATGGACAAAAAAAATGATACAAAGCCAATATTAGGGTAAGACTGTCACTGTAGAGGTTGTCAAGTATGTAGAAATAAACAGACTAATGACAGAAACTTTTTGGTTCACAAAGCATACTAGGTAGAGGGAAAGTTAATAGCCTCTTCATAGACTCTTCACCCAAGCACATACACCAGTTTCCTTAGTTGTTCTTCTGAAGTGTTTTTGTACACCATCTTTATCAAATAGAGGTGCATGTGAGAATGCAGACAGATTGGCGACTATTAGATCCTTAACCTGTAAGATACTTAAAAAATAGACTTTGTGATGTTTGATAGGAGAGTAATGCAGATGATATTCTCGTATACCCCCAGGTAGTTTCCTGACAGAAAACAGTATTTCCAGCACTGTGAACATATTAGAAGCAAGTAATTTACTGGAAAAAAAGGAAAACTGTTCAGACCTAATTCTCCTGTAATTGTCCAAGATTATTGTGTGAAAATGGCTGAACAGATCTTCTTGTAATTGTTTCTGCAAGGAGCAGCAGCAGCTCTGGTACAAACAGCATCTTCAGAATCTACAGAAATTGAAGCAAGAGAGAGCCAAACAGAATCAGAAAGATGGAGATGGCTCTTTTCCCCTGCCACCACCCCCAGGCAAAACAGCTCCTCCGCCCCCTCCATTAGAACCACCAAAAAGCACACCACCACCACCGCCGCCTAAAGAGGAACCTCCAACACCGCCACCACTACCTGAGGAAGTAAGGGTAAGAATTCCTACACCATTGGATAAACAGTGAACGCCATCAATTTGCACATTAATATCTTATTAGTTAGTATTAGTTTGCTACAATGAAAGCAGTGCAAAATCTGTTGGAATTTGTAAGTGATATCAGTTTTCAATAGAGCTGAACTCTAAAAGTGAGCTTAACCCACACATCTCTGTAGGATTATCCGGATTTCTGCTTGAGGCTAGCATGTCAAAGCTTCCAGTTAAAAATTTGACTTGCATTGTGGATAATATATAAGGAGTAACACATAAATAGTTTCCTAATTTGATAATTTTTTAAAATAATTTGCGATACGACGTACTATTAAAATATTGCATAAGTCATAAAATACGTTTTAACAGCATGGCTTTCTCTTTGTGAATTAAAGGTTGGTGTGTGCTCAAAGTTTATATTATAGGTTTGTCAAACTAAATATATGAATAATAATAAAATAATAATGCATTTGAATGCTGTAATGGACAATTAAAATTTCCTGGGCTGCACCGAATTCTGTGGAAATCTGAGATCATTTTTTTATTTTTTATTTTTGCAAGTTATTAATGAAGGCTTTACCTCTACCGGCAACTATTCAAGAAGCAGTCACAGATAAAATGTTTGTCCGTTTGCCTGGGAATTTAAGCAAGTTGCATAGTGTTAACATTACCAGTGTTTTATTCAATAGCCTTTAAGAACACACCACAACCAGTATTAAGAGAAATTAGTTTGTTCCTGAATCTAAACACTGTTTATATTGTTTACATAAATTTACAGAGTGAAAATGTAGGAAAACCACCTACATTTACAGACACAGTAAGTCACACTACCCATTCTGCCATTATTGTAGTGTTCCTCAATAAACTCACTGGATACTTCATTAGGTACACCTTTTTAGTACTGGTTTGGACCCACTTTTTCCTTCAGAACGACCTTAATTTATCATGGGATAGATTGAACAAATTCCTGGAAACATTCCTTTGAGATATTGGTCCATATAGACAGACACATACAGATGCTGCAGATTTGGTGGCTGTACATCATTGTTGGGAATTTCCCATTCTACCACATCCTAAAGGTTCTTTATTGGATTGAGATTTGGTGAGCGGTGAGGTCATTTGAGTACAGTGAACTTGTTGTCATGTCTTCTGCTTCTATAGTGTATCTGTCTAAAAGTGTTGTGCATTCAGAGATGCTCATCTGCATATCTTGGAAGAACAAGTAGTTATTTAAGTTACTGTTCCCTTCTTATTGGCTTGAAGCAATCAGACCATTATCCTTTGTCCTCTGGCACCCTGAAGAAAATTATCCCTTACTAGATAATTTCTTTTTTTGGACCATTCACTGCAAACCCTAGAAAAAAGAAAATGATTGAAAATGCATGTGTGGCGGGGCGTGGCCTGCGGTGCCGTGCAGAGGAGGCGGATGCACCTGCACGGCATCCACAATCACGCCCCGCCGAATTAAATATTGTACTGGGTCCTGTGGTTGTGGTTGTTGTGGTAATGTTGAGCGGGCAGCGGGAGAGCTGCAGCTCTGTGTGCGTTGTAAACAGCAACCAACTAAGTATTAATAAACAGTATCAAAATGCCACTGGGTCTGCCGTGTATGTTTACAGCATGATTTAGAGTCACTTAAATCACCTTTCGTCCCCACTCTGATGCTCAGTTCAAACTTCAGCAGGTCGTCTGGACCATGACCTCATACTGAAATACATATTTGCTGCCATTTAGTTGCTAATTAGAAATTTGCATTAACAACCAGGTAAACAGGCATACCTAATGAAGTAGCGGGTCAGTGTATTTTATCCCATTGTTTGTGTTAACTGCCATAATATGAATTAAGTGGCTTAAGTGTGCAGGAATCAACCACTTTCATTCATCCTTCCCATTGTAATTGTAATAGTGTTTGTAATGGCTCTTTCCCAGTTATAGTACTCATCCCATGTCCAATATTTAAGCAATATGAGCAGTATTTTAAGGCACTCTTACCTAAAATGTTTTTTGTTCTCAATAGTGTCTTGGATTCATCGTAAAGTAATTTCCTTCCCTTCATTACAAACTGCATACACTTTTTTTTTAAAGAAAAATTCTTTGTGATTTACAGTGATATACTGTGCTATAATTTTTTCTTGTTTCTGTTTAAAGCCTGAAGTACCAAAAGACCCAGAGGAAGCTGCTCGCCTTCAGCAGTTACAGGCTGCAGCAGCACACTGGCAACAGGTTCAACAGCAGAGAGCCGGTTTACAATATCAGGCTCTCATGCAACAACATGAGAAGCTTCAGCAGATTCTGGAGCAATACCAACGCCTCATTCAACAGCCTGCAAACCTACAGGTAGGTAAATGGCCAATGGCATCTTGATGGCCAATAAGTTTTCAGTTTCATGTGTAATGTCTGAGTAATTACTTTGTTATAAGTTATGTACAGTTGTAATTACTTTGTTATTACTGTATGTACAGTTGCATCTGGAAATATTTAAGCAGTGACACAGCTTCCATGATTCCTCCTATGCACTTTTGGACCATTCTCTTTAAACTCTAGAGATGGTATCGTGGGAAAACTCTCGGGGTGCAACAGCTTTGTTACAGTTGGCTTAATATGAGCGCACAGCATATCCTTATACATGTCTGAAGTCAATGGGATTCACTGTCACATCATCCCTAAACATATAGTGAAGCATGCCCATGTATCATATTGCTTCGATTGTGTTTGATAGGTGATGTTATGCTTTGAATCATGAGCTGGTCCCAGCTTTCTTTATGCTTTCTGCTGATTATTCTGTATTCTGTCTGGCTTTTTGTTTTTTGGCAGGTTCAGTCATTCTCCATTTTAAGGCTGATGAATAGTTTGCGCCTGGTGTTAAACCTTCTGTACTTACAGTTATAAAGTCTTCTCTTGGTGACTTGTAAAATGATATGTTTAACTATTGCAGAGTGTGCTACACTTGGCTGTTTTTTGGGGATAGTTTGCTTTTTGTCTTCACCACGGAAAAGCTCATGTGTTATCATCCACTTCTGTTGTCTGTAGTGAATCTCCAGACCTTGTTGACTTGCAGAGCAGCGTAAAAACTTGCTACTAATGCTTTCTGCATATCACATGGGATTTGTTTTATATTTGCAGCCTAAGGATGATCTGTTTTCATTAATAGTTTGTTAGATATTGTGTTGTGCTTTCACACCAACCTTTTACCTTCTTAATTAGTTTAGAATTAAAGAATAGCTCAATTCTGTCCATAAAATATCTTTTGAATCATTAACCCAGTTAAGTTGGTTCCTAAAAAGAATGTATTTCCTATTAAAAAGCAAAGCCCTAAACCCTTCATTCAATTTGGGTACAAACCCAAATGTGTTTTTCTAAATACTTATCCTATCTGCATGTAAAATTAAGCAATAAATAATCACCAAAATTCTCTTTTGCAGTCAATGTCTGCAGAATTGCAGCTGAGGCACTACGAAATGCAACAGCAGCAGTTCACACCTCTATTCCAAGACTGGAATCACTCCTTCACCCTGTGGTATGAGCAATTCCAGAGCTATCCTCATAAAGACCAACTGCAGGATTATGGGCATCAGTGGAAACAGTGGAAGGAACAGATGAATGCAACAAATGCCCACCTTCAAGAAAGAGTGGCTACTCTCACTGCCATGGTACCGTTTGCGTCAAGCCAATATAATAGTGGAATGATGGGACAGTATGGCCAGTACCCTGTACAAGACACGCCTTTGCAGCAGTCAGTAAACCCAGGTATGCAGCAGACCCCTGTTACTGTTGGTCCAAGACTTCAAGGTCCACAGCCTACTGGTTTTGTAGCACATTCAGAGTCACCTGCTGTGCCCTCAGTTCGAGGAAGTGCCCCTAGTGGCATAGGAGTCCAACCCCCAGTTCCCCCAGTTGTCCAGCCACCAAGTTTCAACAATGTCAGGGGTCCACGGTAAGTTGTAATTGTCTTTTATTACTATGTGTTACTATGTTTTGCTCAGTTATACATTTGGTTATATTTATCTTTTAAAAGCACATCTTTATATAAAATTGCTTCATATTTAATTGTAATTATTGTTTTCTTTAAATGGGGTGGGTTTTTTTTAATTTTTGTTTTTGTTTTGTTATTTTGTTTTATTTCCCAGGGTAAACAACCCCAGATTTGAACAACCACAGCAGCAATTTGATGGACCTCCAAGGTTTGACCAGCCACATCAGCGATTTGATGGACCCCCAAGGTTTGACCAACCGCAACAGCGATTTGATGGGCCTCCAAGATTTGACCACCCACAACAACGCTTTGATGGTCCTCCAAGGTTTGACCAACCACCTAACCGTTTTGATGGTCCCCCTCGATTTGACCAACCAAGGCACCGTTTTGATGGTCCACCTAGATTCGATCAACAACGGCAACGGTTTGATGGACCGCCCAGATTTGATCAACCTCGATTTGGGCAACCACCTAGGTTTGATTCCACAAGGCTCACTGGCCCTTCACCTCGTCTTGAATGTCCACCAAAGCTTCAAGAAAAACAGCAGCAAGGAATGCTGCCTAAGGTGGAACCAGTCACTCCGCAACCTCCAACTCCAGATTCTAAGACTCCAGAAAAATCATCTGATAAGCCGCTATCTGAAAATGAAAAAGATAAATTGAAATTGGTTGATAAGAGCGCTTCTGAAGATATGACAGATGACAACTTACTTTCAACTGAGGGTTTTTTTGTTCAAAGTGAACCAATTCCTCAGACATTACAAACAGATACAAAACCTGAGGATTCAAATAGCAGTGTTACTTTGGACAAAGGTGAAAAATCTGAACCTGTTAACAGTAAGCCCTCTGTAAATACTAGTTCTGCTGTTACATCAAACACTACAACACAAAATTCGCACAAACCAGCAGATGGACCACTGGGAAACAGCAAACCACCACAGATTCCAAAGTCCTCAGGAATCCAACCAGAGCCACAAAAGCAGTCAAAACTAGATCCTCCAAAACCTCCCCCTGGTCGGGGACGAGGCCAGCCCCCAGTGCCTAGCCAGGTGCGCGGACGAGGACGTGGGCAGAGGAGCAGTGGAGAGTTTAAGGGACAAAACACTGTACCAATTGGGGAAGAGATGGGAGAAATGCCTTATGATTACATGCCCCCTGAAGAAAATGTGGGTATGCAAGAAGAACAAGAAAACTACTATTGGCAAGATCCTTCACATGAACAGTTTGGTGGTGAGGAATCAGAAATGCCCTCAGAAGAAATGTGGATGCCAGAAGAACATCACTTCACAGAGGAAGAGTATTATCAAGAGCCAATAGGAGGACCCCACATGGGGAGAGGTGGGCCTCCAATGATGAGAGGAAGGCCCCCAATGCCTAGAGGTGGTCATCCTATGGGAAGAGGTGGTCCTCCCATGGGAAGAGGTGGACCCCCTATGGGTCGGGGAGGTCCTCCTATGGGTCGAGGAGGACCACCAATGGGTAGGGGAGGACCACCAATGGGTAGGGGAGGACCACCAATGGTTAGGGGAGGGCCACCAATGGGCAGAGGTGGGCCACCAATGGGTAGAGGTGGACCACCCATGGCCAGAGGAGGTCCACCTATGGCCAGAGGAGGTCCACCTATGGGAAGAGGATTACCCATGGGAAGAGGAGGACCACCTATGGGAAGGGAAGAACCAGTGGACAGACACTGGGAAGAAGCTGAATCAAATGAGTACTTAGAGGATGAAGACCCTTACTGGATTGAAAGGAGACCACCAATGAGAGGCATGAGACCTCCATTTCCTCCTGGTCGGGGTCGTCCCCCACGTGGTCACCCTGGTTTCATGCTTCAAGGACGAGGCCGCCCCCATTTCCCACCACATGGGCCAATAGATCACGAGCCATTAGGCCACGGAATGGAATCTGATGATTCCAATATGGATCCATCAATGCATCCCATGTACCATGGACATGAACCCCCTAGCCATGCGATGCATCCTGACATAGGACGAGGCAGGCGTCGTGTGCCACCACCACCTCATGAAATGATAGATCATTTGGAGGAGCCAATGTACGATGAGGGAACGGAGGGAGAATTAGATTGGCAGCCACCACCTGGTAGAGGTCCTCCACCACCTCCACATGAGATACTAGATAGGGAAGGACTGAGGAGGAGACCTATGGGTCGGGGAATAGGAAGAGGCATGTGGCCGCCAGGTCCAACACATGAGGATTATGAAGAAGGTTATAAAGAGGGTTATGCTGTAGATTATGATCATGGGGAAGATGGGTATCGCTGTCGGCCACCACCAGACTATCGTCCTGATGACTGTCGTCGTGATGCCAGGTATCATGAGTCTGAGTGGGACAGAGAGCATGCTCTCTCAGAGAGGGACTATCCCCCCCGCAAGGCACCATCAGAGCCATTCAGAGAACCCCACTGGCAAGAGGAAAGAGAAAGAGGTCACCCATATCAATATGATGAACTTGAGCGGGGGAGAGGAGAACTCAGAATTCGTGAATACAGGGACGAGCCACCTTACCGGACGGATGAACCATCTTACCCACCTCCTTCAGACTGGGATAGGCCTTCCAGACGTCCTCCACTGCCAGAGAGAGGGTATCCAATAGACTATGAAGATCGTAGACCTCGCTATGAGGAACAAAGAGAAGAAATTCCTTTGCATATACCTCCACCTGCAGCTACACCTGTCACAAACCTGCCTGAGAGTTCAGTTGAAGCAGCCAGTGGAGCAAATGTACTTGCCCTTTCCCAACGCCAACATGAGATCATCTTGAAAGCTGCTCAAGAGCTTAAACTAATAAGGTAATTTCTAAACATTTACCATTGATTAGGCAAACAAAAACTAGCATCTATCCATGTGATTTACAATTATTTTATTTTCTTAGATTGAAAAATATATATTTTCTTTGTTTTTTTGTTGAAACTCCATAATTTCACACATTCATTTCTGTTTTAATTTATGGTTAAATCATCTGTTTTAACTTCGTAATTCCTTTCGGGTCCACAGGGAATTGCAGGAGGGTAAAACCTCTGGTAGTGAATCCAAGCCTGCACAAACTGATGTTCTGCCAGATCTGCCTGCTGGTCTTCTTGGATTAGAGATTCCACCAGAAGTCAGGAATGTTCTGAAGGTAAATAAAAATGATCAACTTTATTATTTTAGTCTGCTTGGTGTGACTACATTGATGTAAAAAGACCAAGACAATTGATTATGTTGATTCAAATCCCATCTGTTTTGTTTTCATCTATTTAGATATTTTATTCCTTGTTTTCTCTTTTCTCATAAAATACAATACAATACATAGAATTTTTTTCCCTCCATTTTCTTTTAGTTTTACTGTTAGATCATTCTAATATCAAGTATGTTCCCAGGGTATGACTGCAACAACTCAGACAACTGCAGCTGAATCTGTGCCTCTCGATATAAAGTCTACTGCCACACATTATCAGCCGTCATTCCCTGCACCTGCAGTGCCGGTTATTCCAAAGACGGTTGATTATGGTCATGGTCATGGTATGAGCAGCGTGTAGTACCTTTTTTTTTTTTTTTTTTTTTGTTTCCAAATTATGTTTTGGATTCATACTGATGTGCACTTGATATTTTAGAGCCTGGAACCACGGTTGAGCGGATCTCTTATGGTGAGAGGATTGTGTTGAGGCCTGACCCAGTGCCATCGGACCGGGGCTATGAAAAGGGTAGGTTACGGTTGTATAATGTGAGGTTGGGCGATTTACTCAATAGTCCGATTTTCCTGTTGTCCCAACATGGGATCACAGAGAATTGCTGGAAGGATGGGTCACCAATCAGGATCCACTAATCCTGTGTGACTGAAACACAAAAAAATTCAGCAGCAAAACAATTCTGAGAAAAACATACAAAATGATGATTTATTTCTCACTTCCACCATAGGCATAAGCTTTGGTGCATGCTAAACAACAAAAGCTGATTTCAAGCAAACATTATGCCAGCTGTCAGGCTTGCGTGTCCTAAAAATCAGGCTTTCCCTCTAAAAAACAAAACAAAAACAGGTTGATTCGATTCTCACATTGTCAGTGTCCAATTTGTTAACAGCATTAAATGCACTTCAAAGAAAGCTTTAGTAACGCTGGCTAACAGCATCTTACAGCGGCAAAAACGGCAGTGCTTACCAACAGAAATGTTTGGTATATCCAGTATTGCTGTCATTGGACAGAAGTGAGCTTCTCTGTCTCTTTGACTCATATTACACTCCTTTCACAAAGTTTTACACCAGGGGTCCCCAATCCCAGTCCACGAGGGCCGGTGTCCCTGCAGGTTTTAGATGTGGCCTTGATCCATCACAGCTGATTGAAATGGATAAATTACCTTCTCAACATGTCTTGAAGTTCTCCAGAGGCCTGGTAATGAACTAATCATGTGATTCAGGTGTGTTGACCCAGGGTGAGATCTAAAACCTGCAGGGACACCGGCCCTCGTGGACTGGGATTGGGGACCCCTGCTTTACACCCTCCTCTAGAGTAAATGATCATCGACACAATGGAAGCAGTGGTCCGACCATCTAAAATGTGTAGCTAAACACCAGCCAGAGCTTGTGATTTTATTCAAATGATTTGAAATATAGTGTTTTGTAAAATTATCATGTTTTTATGCACAAACAGTAGTAGAAACAAGTCAGCTGGCTGCTATACACGTGTCATGCATCAATAGAGAAGTTAACTAAAATCCTGCATATATATATATATATATATATATATATATATTTTATTTTATTTTATTTTATTTTTTCTAATACATGGTTATTAACTACTTGATTCTCCTAGAACCACTCAGAGATCCGTACGGCAGAGACCCATATTACGAAAGACGATCAGACCCATACATGGACCGCCGGGAGTACAGCAGAGAGAGGGAATTATACAGAGAGAAGCCAGAATATGAAAGAGAAAGATTTGACAGGGAGCGCTACCCCCTGAGAGAAAGAGATGACAGGTAAAAAGCTTCTTCACCGTTACTGACAGTATTTTTTCCTACCTATGGAGTAGTGTGCTGCTTCTTTATATATATAATATTGTTTTTTTTATTTGTCTGTATTTTTGATTCAAGCACTCAGGCCATGAATGATGAAAGGTACTATATCACATTGTGTCATACATTGTGATAAGTCTTCACTGTGCCTTTGTGCTAGTCTGAAATATGAAGTTCTGTTGATGAAATGAAACTTATTATGCCCCCATTCTCTGTAGATCTCCACTGGCGTCTTCTCTACGCTCCGGATACAGGGAGAGGGACCGGGATGTTCGAGATAGGGACCGAAGTGGCAGCCGTGATCCAGATGAACATTATGGGAGGCCAGGTTATGATAGACCTCCATATGAGCGTGCTATACTTGAGCGTTCTGGGCCTGAACGTTACAGCCATAGCCCATCACCTTACAGTAAGTTGAACATGAGGTAACTCAGGGTAAATTGGTAAAGTAAATATCAAATAAGAAAATCTAAGCTTAAGTTTTTTTTTTTATCCTATAGTGGACAGAAGAAGTTATCCAGATGACAGAGGGCCCCCCACTGCACCACCAGTCCCACCTCCACAACCTCCCCCACGTGTTGAGAAGAAGCCGGAAATCAAGAATATCGACGATATCCTTAAACTACCTGGCAGATTGTCTCGCCCTGAAAGGGTACCAACTACCACTGCGATCTTAATTCATGCATCAATACCCCACTCTTTAAATGAGCAGCACTCATTGAAGTTCTATATTTTAACAGATTGTCATAATCATGAGGGGGCTTCCAGGAAGCGGAAAAACCCATGTTGCAAAGCTCATACGGGTGAGTCGAGTCCTTCTAGCAAATTATAGGGTTATGTAATTTGATTGTAAGCTAAATGAACTGTTATAATAAGTGCACAAACAGTAGAACCTTTACTTATAGACTGTCTTTATGTGTCATTAGGTTTCAACATAATAAATGCTCTTTTTGTAACGACACAAAATCTTAAATACTCTTTTCTGTCTTGTGGACAATGTTAAGGACAAAGAGGTTGAATGTGGCGGTGCACCTCCCCGAGTTCTTGTTTTAGATGATTATTTCATGACAGAGGTTGAGAAAGTTGAGAAGGACCCAGACACTGGGAAGAGGGTCAAAAAAAAGGTAAGTCTGACAGATGAATTGCATAGAACCTGCACTAAAGCAAAATACATGCACGATGTAATGCAGAAAAACCTGTCTTGCAGGCTATGGAGTACGAGTATGAGCCGGAGATGGAGGATACTTACCGGAGCAGCATGCTTAAAACGTTTAAGAAAACCTTGGATGATGGCTTTTTTCCCTTCATTATTTTAGACACTATTAATGACAGGGTTAAACATTTTGATCAGTTCTGGAGTGCAGCTAAAACTAAAGGCTTTGAGGTGAGTTATATTAATGAGAGAGCCAGAAAAACACTCATGTCTGCCCTGTGCTAAAAAAGGATTTGTTTCTCTCATTTCAAGGTGTATTTGGCTGAAATCACTGCAGACACTCAGACTTGTGCAAAGCGGAATGTCCATGGGCGCACGCTTAAGGATATAATGAAGGTCTATAAGATCACTTAGCTGATCTCAAATACAGAGATATTTGTTTGGACTGCAAAAAGGGTAACGTTTACTAAACGTATAGATGCAGCGTACACTTCTCAATGATACATTCTGTATACAGATGTCTAATAACTGGGAGCCTTCACCACGTCACATGGTGCGCTTGGATGTCCGGTCCCTGCTGCAGGATGCTGCTATAGAGGAGGTGAAATTTTTCAGTCTTGACAAAAATCAGAAAATTACACTTCTTTGTTGCTAATTAAGATAAACCAACATGTGCTTGTTGTATTTTTTTTTAGGTTGAAATGGAAGATTTCAATCCTGATGACGAGCCCAAGGAACCCAAGAGAGAAGAGGAAGAAGAGAGTGATCTGGTAGGACATGAAAAGCTTCACTTCATAAATGCGTGGTTCTTAGATTCATATCCACTATTTTTTTTCCCATCTTCCATACAAGGCTTATCCAGTAATTTTTACACAAGTCATTAGTGTTATCTCGCCACTTCTTGTTTCAGCAAGGTGAGTTTTATGTCTCAAATGAAAAGCCAAACAGGTGATATTCATGGAAACTGTCAGGTTCATTCAAAATAATTAGGCTCGTGCTCTTTTGTGTTTATGTAGCAATTAGAAAATTTACAGTGAAGCTCAAAGAAGAGCAGGGAAAATAGTACCAAGACTGAAACATATATATGATATGTATAGCTGGAGCAGTCCATTAACTAAAGGAGGAAAGTACCCCTTTAGTGTTATGGTTTTATTTTTATTTTTTCTAGCATTTGCTCAGGTGTCCATGACTGACTTAGTTCAAAATAATTTTCATGCTTACCTTAATGTCAGGGATTAAAAAATGGCTTTAAATGGTTGCTACCTCATGAGAAACTGTCTCACTTCAGTGTCATGATTCTGGTGAAACCAAAACCAGTTGCTCAGTTTTGGTTTCCTTTTATTTTTAAGGCACACTTTTATCTAGACAAATCACACGTAACACAACCCTATAAAAATATCTCATTGTGCAAAATGTTTTTACTCCTTACCACCCGCTTTTATTTTGTATGCCGTTACTACAAAGTTGAAAATTTTTCAAGAAAGAATTGACATTAATTTTTCTGCCAAATTTTGCACCCGAGGTCAACAGTGCCTGTTGAAATGCAGTGCAGTTGAGTTATATTTTAAAAGGAGGTAACACAGCTGTAAAGATTTTCTAACCCGGGCAAATTTGAGTGATGGACTTTTTTTTTTTTGTCTATCTAGAATGGTAAAATGAAACTTTCTCTTCACTGTTTGATGAAGCCTTTAAAGCTGTACCACATAAAATACCAACGTCTAAAAGTTTCCAAACGTGTTTCATACAGTATCAAATTCAGTGGCTTGTTCCCACATTGGACTGCTGGGAAAAAGTTTATGAACTCATGAATAAAAATTCAGTAAACCAGTTTCAAGTTAAACTCTCAATTTATTAAATTAAAACTATTATGTTTTGTTTCTGTTTTTTTCTAATATTCGCAAAACATCCCGGGAGCAACACGTTCTTAAAACATACACTATATTTGATGGTTAATAAAGTTTTATTTAATCTTAAATAAATAAATAACTGAATTTCCTGGAGGAACCCACCCGAGGGATTAATCAAGTTTTATCTAATCTAATCTATATTGACAAAAATATTGGGCCACCTATATATACTAGACCTGCTGCTGATTTTATGGCATTCCATGCAAAATTTGTCTTCCCTTTGGATCTGTAACAGCTTCCACTCTTCTGGAAGAGCATTTGTGAGGTTGAGC
Organism: Perissodus microlepis; assembly: GCF_051167445.1. Lineage (NCBI taxonomy): Eukaryota > Metazoa > Chordata > Actinopteri > Cichliformes > Cichlidae > Perissodus > Perissodus microlepis. The sequence continues at coordinate 9,355,092 of NC_140475.1, forward strand.
ACTGATGTTTCACGAGAGCATTCCTGGGCATGCTCATGGTGAAACAGAAAAGGGCATTTCTCCTAACTATTCCCACAAAGATGGAAGGACAGAATTGTCCAAAATAGCTTGGTAAGATACAGCATTAAGTTTTCCCTCACTGAGAGAGAAAGAAAAACAAGCCATAGTATTATTCAGTAAGTTTTGGTCTAATTCTTTTGTCCATATAGTGCAGAGGTATTTAATTAAAATTTAAGGAGGTCCACTTGAGAAAATCTCTTTAAATATAACATAAAGTACAAATCAACAATGTTTATATATGTTTATTATATTAAACATCATATTAATTTTCACAATGAACTGGAGGGAGTTTTAGTAATAAAATAGCAATAATAATAATAATAATAGTAAAATGTTCTTTTCTCATTTCAAGTAAAATAAGGTTTACAGTCATAAATGTAAAAAATAGAGCTTTTGAAAAAATTATAGTTGCATTTCCTGTTTTCTTCATTTTTCCTACATTTGACTACATTTCGCTTCTCAGCTTCAACCCCTCTTTTCTCAGTCTAGTACTCTGACTTACTTCTTCAGACTTATGCATCTCGTCTCCTTGCTTAGTTTTCTGTTTTCACACACACACAGTTTGCTTGGCTAAGTAGCATCACCTGGGATGAATTAGAAAGCACGCGTCTGTTTTTCTGTGCACATAAACTGACTGCTATAAAGACAAAGGAAAAGGATGTGCATCTTAAAATAGCCTTAACTTAAATACAAGAAAAGCTACACAGAGTAAAATAGAAACAGTCCATCAGTTTAGTAATAGGTCTGGATTTTGGTCCGGACTGCAAGTGTATTCTCTCATGCTGGGTTTTCTGAAGTAGCACAGGCAGTCTTGGGTAAAAACACTGACTTTAGTTAAATATATTTTAAATGGCATGATAAAGTTCCCAACTAAACCTATCCTGCTTGGAGTAGGAAATGGCTCATTCAACAACACTAAAAACAGTCAATATTAATAATTACATAAAAATATCTTAATAATTATTTTTTTTATTTCTTCCATTATAATATAAAGATGAGCTCCTGTCCCATGTTGTTAACTGAGACAGTTAACATGTGTGGTGTTAGAGCAGTTAGCAGGCGTTGGGGGATTATTTCATTCCAAACTACTTTTTCAAATCTTTTGTTTAGTGGTTTTTGTTTTATTATTTACCCTGTTTGTACTTTTTATGGCTTTTAGTAGTTTATTGAAATGAATTATGAGAAATTTATCCTGCTGAATTGTAAATATTAGTTCATATGTATTGTGATTACATATTGAAAAATTTCCAGTGCAGACCATTTTTATGCAGGTGTTTTCTCCTTTGTGTGCATATGTCATAATTATAAACTTGACAGATTTTTTTTTTTTTTTGCATATGGCTTCATTTTATTGAGATGATTTTAATTTATGTAAATAACTTCATGAATAAAGAAAAAAAGAAATTCTAAATATCCCTTAAATTCTAAAATATTAAAGTAACAGACACTATTGCCATTGTTGTAATGCTAGCATGTATGCAGCAAGTTTAAAAAATCCAATGTTATATAGGACTATGTCATTTTACGAAATATTATTTATATTCAAAGTTATTTTTGTTCTTATTTATTTAAATATTGTTTGATACTTAAACCACCAGGTCATTGATTTATCTGAGTATGGTCTATTATTTATGAGATTAAAAGATAAAAATATGGATTGTGCAGAAATGTGCAGTCTGTCATAGGACAAACAGAAAAAAACACTAATGTGTAAGGCTGTTTTGACCACTTCAGTCCTGCAGTCCCACACAAAACCTGTGTTATCTTTTTTTGCTGTCTTGTCAAACTAAGATTAACAGTCCATGTAAACTGCAGGTCTCAGACTGCTCTGACATTGAATCAAATTGGGTCACTTTGAAGGGCCGCCATGTTTGTTTTATTATCAGAGCTGTCACTGTAAAATTAAGTTCTTTACATTTTTGTTGATAAATGCTTGGAGGTGAGACATCTAAACTTCAGAGTTAATTTGAAATGAACAAAACATTTTTAATTGTTTTTACTTAACCTCCTGAGACCCTATGTGCACATTTTAGCTTTTCTGCACTTTACACTTCATTCTGCTCAGTGTTTTTGGTACATTATGTACTATGTACAACTAACATTTTGAATTTAGATTTTATTCTTAAATTATATATTGCGATGTTAGTACAGAAGATGTAGCTATGGGAAAGTATTTAATCAAATTTAACAGACTTCTCAGATATCAAACTGTGTGTGACAGCTCACCTGTCTAAAGTGAAGTATACAAAATTCTGACACATCTAGTCTCCATGTTAAATATAATTTATTATAAATAGATAATGAAGTTACTACAGTTGTGCAAAAACATAAGCTTGCTTGTTTGGAAACCCCGGTGGGATTTATTCTGCTGCTGGTATCTAAGAAGAAAAGGTCAAAGACTGCTTTAAAAAGCTGGAAGCAACCAGCTAACTTCAGTTTTGGATTGTAGCCCAATCAACAGTTTAACAGACTCATTAATTCAACCTGTGACAAACTCTGTTTTTGTATGGTGTTGTAACTTGTGATTTAAAGACAATTCAAACAGTAATAGATAGTAAGAATTAGGGATGCACCGATACCAATACTGGTATCGGGGCCGATACGGTAAAATGTGTGTGTACTCATACTCGTAAAAGTTAACCGATACCATGAACCGATACTAACTTATTTCATTAATCAGAGGGTGGCTTGTCATTTTTGTTGTAGTTTTTTAGATTGGCCACTAGGGGGACATCCCGTGCTAAACAGGCACAGGGTTAGACGAGTCAGACTGGCAGCTCCAGATAAAAAAAGAGAAACTGGAGGCTGCTGTAGCTAGGCTAAACAAAATGTCAGCAGTGTGGACCGGAACAGCCAACTTTAACTCAGGTTTTGGAAAAGCGATGAAAAATGTCAAGAGAAAATCCACGGGCAGTTAAAATAACAGAGGCTCTGACTCATTTTATCACTCTGGATGACCAGCCAATGCCAGTCGTGGAAAACATAGGATTCTTCTCAGCATACTCGAGCTGCGATATGAAATTCCCAGCCGCCCACACATCAGGGAGATAATGGTGCCAAAACTTTCTAAAGAGGTAAAGACAAGCAGTGTGTGCGCGATGTCAGTCCTTGGTTTAACGGCAAAGTGGACTGATGATCCACGGGCAGATGGGGAGTTCGTTCGTCAATGCCAAATACTTTCGCTATTTTGTTTGTTTGTTTACAATATGGACACTCTGCAACAATTTAAAAGTTTATTTTATTCTCAAACCTAATTTGTATTTATTTTATTCCAAACAGAAGTGTTTATTTATTATTCCGAAAGCTCGAGACAGTGCCAATAGTTCAGTGATATTTTGTTAAATTACAATGTGGAGACTCTGCAATAATTTAACAGAAGTGCTTATTTTTCACTTGAAATTTTTTTGTGGTCATTTTTATTAAGATATTATTTATTATCGGCAGAGAATAAAATAAAACCTGTCTTCCAATTCATTGCATTTGTGTGTGTGTGTGTGTGTGTGTGTGTGTGTGTGTGTGTGGTAGAAGTATCGGTTTTTGTACTCTGTATCGGCAAGTACTCAGATCCAAGTATCGGTATCGTATCGGTTTGAAAAAATTGGTATCGTTGCATCCCTAGTAAGAATTCTAGAGCAGAGTGGATGAGGGGAAAAATTATCTCTTAATTTTATGTATTAATATAACAGGATCCTGGCTTTGAGGTGAGATTACAGACGCCATATGCGAGTGTTTTACTGTAGTTTTTTCCCCCTCTTGTTCTTTTTTTCAAGCATCTTGAGATGCAGGTGACAGTGGTCCTCTTGATAGAATTTAGTCCAAGTTGGGGGATCTTTTAGGATTTATGTGTGTGAAGCGTGGCTACCACCCTGAGCACCAAAAAACTTCTTTGTATAAATTATATTTGAAATGTAGTTTTCCTTAAAATAAGCCATAAAAATCCAGTTTCAATCATACAAATACAATTTGCTATGAAAGGATAGTCATCTAACAAAACATAGATAAAATGTACTCTACACACATTACAGAGGCTGGGTACTGGCTCATAGGAAAGCCAGATGTACACAATATTTGATAAGCTTCCACACAAAGCCCACACCTTACCTGCAATGACTCACACTTTGGCAAAGCCAACAGTGTTCTGATATCAAGCATACCCAAAGTACATAACCATTATACAACGGCCGCAAAGCATTATTATTATGAAAGACATCATTTACAGAAGAATATCTGCCACTGTCAATTATATAAGTAAAACCAGGACATCAGATCATCACGCAACAACTAATATTAGGCTAATGTGTATTTAAAGCTATAGTTGGTGAAAAAAGGATAAGCATAAGAGAATGGATGGATGTTCTTAATCTCATTCTTGTACTCCAAAAGTGCTTTTCACTTGTGATTCACTGATGACACTTTTTTATCATGTGTATCTCCAGTCACTGGAGATACTTGGGCCATCATCAAGTTAACTGTAGCTGCTACAGTTAACTTGAGTGCTCATTTTTTCTCCTGTTCATCCGTCTCTTGTCAGTTTATTCCTAGAATTGAGGGCAACCTCAAGTCCAGTTTGGATTTCCAAGTTGTCTCTTGTTGGATTGGTCTCTTGTGGAGGTACTGTGAAAAACAGATGTGAGCAAGTGTGCCTTAAAAAAAACAAAAAAACAAGAAGAAAACATTGACATCCCTTAAGACAGGGGTCTGCAACCTTTAACACCCAAAGAGCCACTTGGACCCGGTTTCCACGCAAAAGAAAAGACTGGGAGCCGCAAATACTTTTTGAAATCTAAAATGAAGATAACACTGTATATATTGTTTTTTTTTACCTTTATGCTTTGTGTGAACAACTAAAGTAAGTAAGTAAAGTTTATTTATTAAGCGCTTTTCACAGACAGGCAGTCACAAAGTGCTGTACACAAATATTAAAATAAACAATACAATCAATAGACATTATACACAATGGAAAAGATCAAATGTAAATAATGTAAAGAATATAAACAAAAGGCTTGTTTGAAAAGAAAAGTTTTTAACTGCTTTTTAAAAGAATCCACAGAGCAACTAAGGTGTGTTGCTTATGAAATCCATGAAGTGCTACAGAGAAAATAAAATTTTATTTATGTAATTAACACATTTTGAACTCTTAAAAGAAATACAACAAAAGGGAAGACACCCAGCTGAACTAAAATGATCCATGTAGCAAACAAAAACTGTTGTGAGCCACCACCTTTATATCGCCTTTGGGCTTTTGGAGCCTTGACCTGACTTTTAAAAAATAATTGGGAAAAAAAACACTATGCTGCTAAAAAAAAAATAGATATTTGCAAAATTCTGCCTAAATATGTATTTTACCTGGTTAATGTGTGTGGCGGGGCGTGGTCTGCAGTGCCGCTGCATGGGAGTCGGACGCACCTGAGCTGCACCCGCAATCACGCCTCGCCGCCTTAAAGTCTGTGCTCTCTCTGCTGTTGTGTTGTCGGGCTGTGAGCTGAAAAGCTACAGCCGGCTGTATGCGTACAACAACCATGTGTGAAAAGTGGTCAATAAAGAGATGCTGAAAAGCATGTTCATGTAAACATCGTCGGGTCTGCCGCGATATGTTTACAATGGGACTTCTGGTCCTGAACCTCTGCGCACAGCGCCTGCAAATCGGGGCTTTCATCTTTACGCAGGACTGTAAGCTTTCATCTGTGAGGCGTGAGCGGTGTTTGTTTTTAACATAGTTCACGGTGGAGAACAGCTGCCGACAAAATATGGCTCTGAAGATCCAGCTACCCGGGGTCCGGCTTCCGCGAGTGTGACGCTTATTTTGAGCAATGAAAAAAATAATAAGATATAATTTTATTTTTATATTTCAAAATCACAATAATCTTCCAATTTAGAACTACAAGTTAGAAAAAGAACTAAACACAAATAAAATACACTTGAGCTAAATAAACTTCTAATTTAATTTCCCAAACCACCCGGAGCCGCAAAATAAAGACTAAAGAGCCGCGGGTTGCCGACCCCTGCCTTAAGACATCGAGCCCCAGGGTCTTTTGTATTTCACAAATAGGCTTTTTGGGGTAACTGCATATAAGCTCAAATTGACCCTAAAATGGTTAATGCAATGTGCCTATGTTAGGTTGAGCAACAGAGGTTTGTGTATTTCCCTCTTATTTACTATTTGTTAAACGTCAACTTTAACCAGAAATGTAAAGGGAAAAAAATCACTTTGTAAAACTGATGATTGTCTTTTGGGCAAAGGCCAAATTATCTTAAAACCCTGGAGAAAGCTGACATGTTCAAATGCCATCATATCAAATGAAGACAAATACCTGAGCTATTTTCTTTTCTTTTAAAAAAAATATTTTATCTAATTTAATCGTCGAACAAGGAATACGTTCACATTTAAAACAGAAGGAATATGTATATTTTGTCACGTTTTTCTTTTTTTTTGTGATATTTGAGATGATGGGCATATGTTAAAAAAATCTTCAATTAAAAAGAGGTTCCTCTAAAATGATACTAATCCTAAAGCCATCAGTGTGCCAGTTGCATTTTAACTTTTCCAAAAAACCCACGGCACTTGGGCCTTTCACAGGGTAATGCAGCAAAATAAATAAAAGATAAGGATTTGTACAAGTCTGCAGTGATCGAAAACTTGATCTCATAGGTGAATATACTTGAGGATGTTGGTAATCAATCAATGTTTTTGGTGTTTTTGATTAATTTTCACAGAAAACAAAATCTGTTTGTTTGGTTTTTTCCTTTCTTTTCCTACAAAGCATTCAGTAACTGCTGCAGGGTAATATAAGCAGTACTTTACCAGAATATTTTAAATAACATTTTAAAATGGCATTCATTCAGTGACTTCAGTAGGTAATAATAATGTGCAACTAAAAATCAAAACAGATGTCAGTTATAATTTATATATATATCATTTCTATTTTTTGAACATTGTTTGGTGTTAGGAGGGATGCACTCAATGGTCATATTAGTACTGACCTCAGCGTTTAACTCTTCCAAGATGCGGGTTACAAATGGGTAAAATCATTAAAAGTATCCTACGGAGCCCATGGAACTGTTGCGGAAGGCATCACCAATAACATTACAAAGAGATGAAATTGATATTGAGCAGAATTGAGTTCAGTTTGTTGGCGTTATGCAAATGTTTCCCTGTTGATGTAGAAAAGTCATAAAAGACAAGCCTGATGTTTTCAAGCAGTATTTTCTGTGGGAGAAAAAAACTGCACCAGAGTGCTGGTGTTATTTTGGTCCCTGTAACTTTGCAGTTAAATAGTTACACACATAAGTTTTAACACATTTGTTGATGTTGTTGAAGTTTTGCAGAGGTGAATTCTGATAAAGAAATCCAAACAAGCCAGCAACCAAGTGTCTTCAATAAATAACACATGTTAAATTCCTACACGCCAATGTTGTCATGCATATGCCATGTGGAATTAAACAGTCAGATTTTATCATACTCATTTGCAGGGTGATTTCCACACTTATATAATGGATTTGACATTTTATGTTTTTGAAAATAGAAAAACTACTTAAAAAAACACCTTGTACAATCATTAAACGCAGTATTCACAACATGTGAACTAATTCTGATGCTTTATCTTTTTATAATACGTATGGTTGGTCAAGGTTAAAAACGCATGTTTTTATTGTTGTATTTGTTGTAACTTTTGCTGCCATGATGGCCAGTTCTCTCTTGAAATGGAATTTAAATCTCAATGAGACTTTCACCTGGATAAATAAAGGATAATAAATTGCTTAAAAGTAAAGGATCTTCAAAACGGTTGATATAGTAATCAAAGCAATGCAATCAGTTAAAATGACAAAGCATGCATTAAATATGCGCCTCATGATCTCAGGACCCTCAAAATTCAGACATTACATTTTTTTAGTGAAATGGCAAACATAGTTCACAATCTCATGCTAGAGAAGATGATCTGAACAAGTTCCCGATGCCTTATATCAAATAATTTACCGCTTGTCATCTATAAATTTAAGCAGTAAAAATGTGCTCTCTCAGTCTCTTTTAGGTGATATACTAACATTATAAGCGCTATTGTTCAGTCTAACAGAAATGACTCCTTCAGAGATTAACAAACAATCCTGAAATTAATAATTAAATAGTGGAGTTCGAGCAATTTGCTGTTGCTAACCAAATATCCTTTTTATTTTAATGTTTTTGTTTTTTTAAATTAGTTTATTTTGTTTTAAAGGCCAGCTAACTACACAGTGATGTTACAGCAGGGAACCTCATTCATGATGATTTCATGTTTGGTAACGAAAGATCTCTACACACTAAAGCCTTTTCACAAGTAGTACTACTGCAATCTAAGAATCAAGAACCTTTGTTCTTTGTAAATTTAGTTATAGGTTTATCAGTGTGTGTGTGGAATTGAATTGATTTGAAAAAAATACATGTGAAATGTGTTCCAATCACATGATCATTAGCAAACTTCTCTCTCTCTAGATTCAGTAGCGCTCTGACTGTAGTTAAATGAAGTTTGTGTTCTCCAAAGCAGAGCACAGTTGTCCATTTTTAAGCCGGTAACAGAAAACAAAAGACTCAGTGTGAACACGTCTCACCTTGCAATAACACAAATTAAACTCTGTGCATGCCATTGTTAGTAGTTACTGTATGTCTTTACCAAGTATTGTACCAAGTTTCACCCTACAGTTGTGCTTGTTTTTGTGTCTTATAACCTCTGATAAACCAGTTTCCTGTCTTTTCAGCCAACCCCTTTCCCCACTTTCTCCACCCTTCCCTTTTCCCCCTGTATCACCCTGATGTTTAACCATTGCAGTGTTTCTTTATGTAATATAGGGCTACATTCCAAAAAGCAAATGGGAGATGGACACATCAGAGGCAAAACTTGGTAGGTATTTATTTTTTAATGATGATCCAGTCATTTGCCTTTGTCACATAGAGCCTTCTGCATCATTAAAATGTGTTTTAAGTGTCATGTAGCGAGATCTGTGAAGTCGTGTGTGTATGTTTTGTGTTCTTTTTTCTGTTTCTATTGTGAACTTTGTTTGATTGATGCGATTCTTTTGCATTTTGATTGAGTCACTGGTGGACTTGGCCAAGTTACTGGTCTAATGCTTTGTTGCTGATGAAAAGCAATAATAGTTTCAACTGGTTTCTATAACCCACTAAAGACCAACCAACAGCCAAACCTCATCATTATTAAAACTGCATATAGGGGATACTGCAAATAAAAAAATATTTAAAAATCTTTTGGGGGGTTTTAAACGGGTGTTTTAGCTTTATATCTACATATAATTCTTTAGGAGCGTACAATTTTGGTGCTCTGAAGGGATTTATTCAGAAAAAGTTTGAGTCAAAGCTTCTTTTGGCTGCTCCTTTATTGATGAGGGGTCACCACAGTGAGTAGCTACCTAATGTTTAATTTGTTTAATCCCCCAAAGGGATTTGAGTCTCCTCCCAGCATTGAACTGGGGATCTTTTGCGCTTGTTAGTACATTAGAGCAGCGGTCCCCAACCCCCGGGCCTCGGACCGGTACCGGTCCGTGAGTCGTTTGGTACCGGGCCGCGAGAGTTGAGGATCAGGTGTGAAATGTATAGTTTTCAGGGTTTTTATCGGTTTTCAGCGTTATTTTGTTATTGTTTTTATCGTTTACTCGGTTTTCCTGGGTCTTTTCACGTGTGTTATGAATAAATCTTCTTTTTTTCGTTACCGGTACTAGTTTTATTTTGTTGTATTTATCCGCGACACATTAAAGGCCGGTCCGTGAAAATATTGTCGGTCATAAACCGGTCCGTGGCGAAAAAAAGGTTGGGGACCGCTGCATTAGAGTACACTGTAAACCATAAACCAGTTTATGAATTATGCTTATAGAGAGAGAAAAATTATTTGATAGGACTTGTACAGCTGTTCTTCATTTAGTTGAGCAGGCGTTTTGTTAGATGAGGCTTATGGTGTTATAATCAATAACAGCACAGTACCTCCAGGCTGATCAGATCTAGTACAAACCGCTATTTATGTTGTTAGCATGTCAACAGGAAACAGTCAGTTACTGAATGAGACATGGGCTGCTGTTTCTGTAAGAACACCAGGAAAGCGCCTTAAGTTGTTTCCATTGTGACTGTAAATTTAAAAAAAAAAAAAAAAAAAGCTTAAATTTTAAATAAAGACCTCATTTCTCTTTAAGTTAAAAAGACACATTATAGACTAATTCTTTGAATAAAAAAGATCAGGTCCTGGATCATCGTTTTATGGAGCAATGATAAAACAGATGTTACTAGTTGTCTCATAATTTTATTTTATTTTTTGATAAATGAGTGATACCTTGTTGAGGTTTTATGTTGTTTTTATGGGGGAGTAGAGGTAAACTGAACAGTAATCTTCAATTTAAACAGACAAGTTGGATGGTCTGGGGAGTGGCGGGAAGAGGAAGCGTGAAGGTGAACATATGGCAGGCCTCGAAGACTACCTACAGCTGCCAGATGACTATGCCACACGCATGTCCGAACCTGGAAAGAAGAGGGTAAAATTTGACCTGACCATCTATGAGTGCATTTGTTTGTTAGTGAGGAAAAACCAAAAGTTCAGGGTTGTTTTTTCCTTACCATTTCTAAGAATGCACTGATACAACAGCTAGCAAATCAGCAAATATGACCTTTATCAATATCAGAGGCTGATATGTATATTTATGTCAGGTGTGAGCTGGCTACATGTTTAAACATGCATTTAAACAGTGAACGTCAGTTCACTAATAATTAAAAAAGAAATATAATAGAAAACTGAATTATTTTTAGCATTTATTTCACAGTTGGTGTGTCCCTAGTAGTTTCTATGATACTGAATGTTCAAAGATGTTACTGAATTATCTGAAATCATTTACCCATTTCTTGTTCATAACATGATATCCGGGGTTTCTCCCTGGTTTTTTGTTTGTTTGTTTTTTTTCCAAAGGTTCGATGGGCTGATCTTGAAGAGCAAAAGGATGCAGATCGAAAGCGTGCTATCGGTTTCGTGGTGGGTCAAACGGACTGGGAGAAAATAACAGACGAGAGTGGCCAGCTGGCACAAAGAGCTCTCAACCGTACCAAGTATTTCTAAGAAGATAATCTTACACTTTTTTTGGTTTCAGTGAAAGGTTCGTATTTTTCCTATTCATATTGTTCAGGTTGTTAGAAAAAATTGTAGATGATGTTTGTGGCTATTAAGTCATAATATTCTACAATTTAAAATATTTTAATCAGAATGTTTAATGACTCAAATGAGAAGTTTGAGGGAACTTCTTTTGTATCAGTAATATTGGAAAATATACTGAGAGAAACATTTGGTCAATCAGCCAGCCATTTTCCCGAAAAAGATTCGTCTTACCATTTCCAAAGTAATCTTATTGAGTTTGATTGGGAGCATACAGATTAAGAATGACTTATATGAGAATGCAGGTAACACTATTATCTTCTGTATTTAACAGTAGTTAACAGAATGCCTTAAAATACATGAAATTTCATTGTTTTAATGCAGTCCTTATTGTCACATAAAACAAATAAACTTGAGTGAAATTTAACCGTGAAATTACCAATATCATGCTTTTCTTTCTGCAGGTGCCCAGAATGTGAAAACTGCTGAAGCTTACTGGCGATGAAATTTTGATCAGGGTGATTTCACCAGCTGTTATCTGTTTCTTATTACATTCATTATTACAGATATTAGAGGCTTTTATTTCTCTGGATATAAATCAAATCAATATGTAGTTTATAATTCTCTGATACGTCTAGTCTTGCATCCTATCATTATTCTTATGTTTGGTTTTTTTTGCTGTTTTATACTCTTCCTAATTCATGTACTGTATACCTGTAGCAATGTTTCTTGGTCCATCCATAGTTTTAAAAGAGAAAATAAAAAACACAATCTAAACTTTCTGAGTCTTACTGAATTTATCAGGTGAGTTTTATGATCTACATGTTTTGTATAAAATTGTATTTTGTTAGAAATTACCATGTAGATCAGTTGACCTACTTTGATTTTCACATGGCATTTTCTCACACAAAAGCTTTAACACTTTGGATTGCTTTACCCAGTGTCTTTACAACATCTTTAGAAATAGCTGATGACCAGTTTGAAATTGGACTGTGGGCAGCATCTGTTGAAATGGTTTACAGTGCATCCCTAACCCTGAAACAACAACAAAAAAACCCAAACAAACCCAAATTGTCAAAATATGGAAGAACATTTTGTAAGGGAAAAATCAGTCCACTCTGGGTTTGGGGTTCTTAGATGTCCCGTTTTTAAAAATTTTCTGTTACTGTTTTTTGTTTTGTTTTTGTTTATTTTTTAATTATTAGAAAAACAAACAATTCTAATATTATTTTTTTGCACTCAAAGTCAAAATAAGATGTTGCCTGTACCACATTTTGATTACTATACCCTCACTGGCCACCTCATCCCTGTTACTAGTACTTGGTTGGGCTTCAATTTGCCTTCAGTTAGTGCACATTTTTTCAGCTGCACATCCATAGTGGAATCTCCCATTCTACCACTCCCATTCTGAAGGTGCTCTATTTGATTGAGATCTGGTGAATGTGGAGGTCATTTTAGTATAGTAAACGTATCATGTTCCATAACCAGTGTGAGATACTTTGAGCTGTTTACATGGTGCATTAGCCACCAACACACAATGGGTACACTTTGGTCATAAAGGGAAGGACAAGGTCAGTAACAGTACTCAGGTATGTCTGGCATATGAACAGTGCTCATTTAGTTCTAATAGCCCTTTTCCATAAGTACCTACTCAGAACAACTCAACATTTTTTTTTTAGGGTTTGCCATTAGGTCATAGTACCTGGTATCAGGTACTATATTAGTACCTACTCAACTGGGGTTCCAAGCGATCTGAAAATGTGACATCAACACGCTGCATGCCACTGATTGGCTAGACAGGGACGTCACTTGATAAGTCATGAGAGAAACTCCTTCACGAAAATCAAACCCACCATTTTTGAAATCCAGCAACGCATGCCACTGATTGGCTAGACAGGGACGTCACTTGATAAGTCATGAGAGAAACTCCTTCACGAAAATCAAACCCACCATTTTTGAAATCCAGCAACGATGGGAATGGCTGCACAGAAACAACACTCAGAGTCTAACGAAAAGCCACAGACTGACTGCAGGTATACCATTGTCTTGATGTCCACCTTTGTTGTGGCGTTCCGTGTTGCATACAAATGGCGTTCAACCGCATTCGTATAATGATCGTACGCACATTAGACGGTACTCTGTTGTCATGGAAAACAAGTTGTCAAGCTCCAACTTCTGACTCTACCATCCCAATGTCGCACCAGAAATCAAGGCTCATTGGACTCATTGGTCTTCTCCTTTCCAATTTAGGTGAGCCTATGTAGCATCAGTTTCCTTTTATTGACTTTAAGAAGTGCCACCCGATGTGGTCTTCTGCTGCTGTAGCCATTCTGCTTCAAGGTTCAATGTGTTGTGTGCTCAGAGATGTTTTTCTGCATTCCTTGGTTTTGACACATGGTTATTTGGGGTTACTTCATAAACCCTAGTGATGGTTATGTGTAAAAACCCCAGTAGATCAGCAGTTTCTGTAGTACTCAGACCAGCCCAATTGGCATCAACAAACATGCCACATTTAAAGTCCCACTTTTTCTCACTCACATTTTTGACTTGAGCAGGTTTGACCATTTCTACATGGCAATTAGCTGATTAGATATTTGCAATAATAAGCAGTTGAACAGTTGTACCTAGTAAAATGGCTTCTTAGTGTGAAATGTATAGTTTCCCAAACTATTTTGGTTTTTTTGGCCCCTGTTTTTTGTTGAAATCAAGCACATCAGGATTTTTTTTTTTTTTTTTTTTTTTTTTTACAATAAATTTAATCTGGATTACCAACATTGTTACTGGAGTAACTGAAGGACACAACAAGGATCGACGGTTACAAACAGACAAATCACTTCTGATGAAGGATTAAATTGGCTTTGGACCATTGGTTGAAGTGTGCCATGCGGTAAATGAGTGGATGGATCCAGGTGGTAAGTATGGAACAAAGCAAGAAACTATTCCTTTATGTTAATACTTTTTTAACTGGTACACTGACATTGTAATTGTAGAATTGAAATAGTTTGTGTTCTATATATTTTTGTCATTTTGTTTGTATGTACAGTAATAAGTTCTGTTCCATCAATATTAAAGATTTTGTAAATTCCTGGTTTGGAATTTATTTTGTGCTTTTTACAGAAAACAAAGTGTGATCTGTGACTCGTCGTGTCAACAATAAAATATTTTTAATCATGTAAAATATGTATTGTTGCTATATAATATAGCAAAATGCATGCATCTATCCAGCCAATGATGAAACAAAAACGATTGACAGTAGATATATATACACCCCACTGCCATCAGTATGGCAGAATCTACATTACTTTTCAGATGGCCAATCTTTGTTTTTAATTTAATAATAATAATTTAAAAAGTATTTTTTTTTTCCCATGAAGAAATGAGTAAGTCCACATTGTGACCGGTCACTGTGGCACATGATCATGATGTCTCCTGGTTCTTATACAGAGTGATGACTTTTGAATTCAGCTGGTACATCAGTGTCCAGTTTACAGATCACCTTGTAGATTGCCTTCTTCCAGGATGGATCACGATCTTTGCCCATTGAAATGGCAACGTAAAACTCTCTCAGTGTAATCTCAGCAACTTCCAGGAATCTGTCGGGCACCTGTGAATCCACACAAGAATTTCTTTAATGGGGGAGAGAGGGAATATCAGTCCTTTGCTGCCATTCTGTTCAGTCTGTTGTCGACAGATAGTGTGAATTGTATATGGCACTATATTTTAGATGTGACTCTAACCGAGCAAATTCAGGTAAGTAACAAATCAGGTCTTAGCACAGAGACTGAGAACAAAATTAAAGGAAGTGAAATGATCAAGAACAAATATTATTTTAGGAAGTTTCCCTGACACTGATTCAGCCTGGTCCCAAACTAAGGTTTATGGTCTGGGATCAGGATTAATCCATGTTTGGGAAACTGAACCAATGAGTATACAACTACCTGTGCTGTAATCAGCTTTTCTTATTTTGCAGTGTGAACCTTTAAGTGTTTTAAACTACTGTCATGTAACAAAATAAAAGTGCATACACAAATTTTCCAAAATGGACCTGATAAGCAATGTTATGTTATTTAAAGATATTCATGCTGAAATGCAATTGTTAAATCTGGTGAAATTTCAAATGAGTACAGCGAGAATAAAAGTGATTATAATAACGGTGGGGTTTGGTATGGATATTTTTTAACATTTCAAACATATGCACAAAGATTAAAATCTTATTTTGCACAAACTCATGAGAATATATTTGTGCCACCAAGAGTATTTGAAGAACATGTCCAGAGTTTAAAGAAATGTATTTATTAGCAACAACACTCAGTAAGTTCTATTGGTGGATTTAATGAACAGGTTTAGGACGTATGTATAACATCAGTTTTTCTTTTTCTAGCTGATGTACTTTATGTCACTAACAGCTGACACTAATATGTGAGATGGAATTGTAATACTTGCTGTGTAATTAGTGTTAACCATATATGGACTGTGCTAAATTATTATACAAAATTTCATTGTGCATAAAAAAAGATTCTTTACTCCCTATTCGAATGGCAGTTATTCGTTTTACAGGTTTACTCAGTCCAGTTGCACAGCTAGCACAAGTATGTCTAATGAAGAACCATTTTTTTCCTTTTCTTAACCAATCTGTTTGACATACTTGTAGCTCCTCTTATGCTTGCCTTGCTGTCTTTGTCTTCTCCCACTCAAAGCACAATTTATAGGTTTAATTTCTCTGTTACTCATTTGGAAATTAGAAGAATACTCGTGTTAAAGCTTTGACTTGTCTTTGCAGAGAAGTTATAAGTTATGGTCATCACCAAGTTGATTATAGTTACATAAAACAAAATTAAAAACTAAAGCTAGTTATGAAAAATATTTTAGTTAACTAAAAAAATGGACTTTTAAAGAAAAAAAAGTCCATTTCAGTTCCTGGAAAACTAATGATTAAAAAATATAGAGGAAAGTTCTTAGTTTTTAGTATTTGTATTTTAGTATATGTTTGGTAACATTGAAACAAACAATAACTAAACATTTCCAACAATTACACTAAGCCTAACAACTCTGGTAATCACATGAAGGTGTAGATTTTATTAGGCTGATTCTGATTTCTATCAAATCATGTTGAAATTGTCTCAGCCTTTAAGATCTACACAGAAATGTGTTTTGATTTAAAAGTTGGACAATAAAGAAAAATAATGGTTGTTTTTATTTGCAGAAGTGGGAAATCATGTTGCTTCATTAAAACTAATCACTGTTTTTAATGGTTTAAGTCATACTGAGCACATATAAATGACTACAATCTGCTATTTAATTACCAGTGATTTAAGCTTCTCAGTACAAACAGTCATCATCAGGACGTTTTAGTCCATTGTACTGATCAGCTCTGTTCACAGTGCTGACATTTACTCTGTATTAATAAATGTGCATTTTCAAAGCAAATCTTTATTTAACATATTACTAAGTGCCCTGACTTTTTTTTTTTTCTTCAGTAGAGCTTGTCACAGCTGCTTCATCAAAGTGCAACACTCACATCAATATAACATATTAAACCTTTCTTTATATGAACTCTATGAAATAATTTGTGTCATTTGACCTTTTATGATCTCTGTGCATTAACGGCTCGACATGGACACATGAATTAGAAAAATAATCATTGTGACCGTCTGAGAGAAACCATAAGATCAGAATATGTCAATTTCTGCTTTCTCTTCATCGGTAGTTACAAATTATTAGGTTGTTTACAGTTTTGCAAACTTAACATTAACTGGGTGAAACATAATGCTTAACATCTTACTCTCTTATCCTGTTTCACTGCAGTCAACTGTTCAATAAAGGAAAAAACACTATATTTGTACTATACGTAGGTGAAAAAGACCTCTCCACATGGGGTTAAATCAGACTGTAGAGAAAATTCTTACTTTGAAACATGCTTCTTGGGGTTTTTTTTTGGTTGGTTGTTTCTAATTATTGCGTATTTGCTGCAGTTTCACACAATTTTTACCATTTTCAGGTCCAGTTCACATTTTGGAAAGGTTAAATAAACATTTGACTCAACCCTTCAAAGCCTGAACGATTAAATAATTGCCAGAAAATTCTTTTTTTTTTTTACAAAACTCTGGGGTATTTAACGAATCTATTATTTATTTTTTTAAACTGAATTTAAATATTAATTTGCGTATATTTTTGAGTTTTAATTTGTTTTGTATTTGCTTTTAATATTTTTATTTATTTATTTTCCAATTTAATACTTAGAAAAGCTTCTTATTTTGTATTTTCAGCAGATAAAAAAAAATCTCATGTATTAAATATGAAACACCAGGCTTTAAGGGGTTAAAAAAGAAAGAATGAGAATTACTTAACATCTACACAATATTAGTCATAATAATGTAATGAATCTTGGTAAGCTGTATTCCTTTATTACTTTTTCTGAAACCGATACGGCGACATAAAAAAGAGGAGCTGCAGATACAGTGGACACAGTACAGTGTTTCTAAAATAAAGATGATGCATGGTCAAAAATGAGACTATAAATTAAGAAATACCTGAGTGACACCTCACGACTCGCTTTTAGGAAGCAATCAGTGTGTTAGAGTAAAACAAGTCCTCAGTTGTTCCTCACCTGGAAGTCGCTGGCTTTGTTGTAGTGCCTGTTGAGAGCCCTGAAAAGTTCTGATTCTCTCCCCACAGTCAGACCCCTCACGTCTGCCACTCCTTCGATGAGAGCATGTCGACCAAACTTCTCCATCTGGATGTAGTAAAACTCCCTGAAGTTACTGAACCACTTGATGAGCTGAGAGGTGATGGAGCGCGTGAACTGAGGAGGAAAGAAAGGTAAGTGAGTTTGTCAAATGTGACAATGAACGTTGTTGTTTTCTGATTTGTATGTTTTACAGTGCACACTACAATATGTGAAGCAAATAAAATCACCCATGAAACTATTTAACTGTCTTCTATTTTTTTTTTTTAAACACACTGTAAATTATATGATGATGTCTTTGGTTTGTGGATTATGATGCTGAAAACGATGTAATAATAAATCCAGAGGTTACAGAGGACTCTTTGTATGTTTTCAGGTTGAGACTTTTCTCCCAAAATGGAAAGTAGCATCGCTGTTGCTCAAATGCAAAATGAAAGAAATTGTATAAATCTGTAAATTCAGCACATGTAACGTGTTTTCTATTCTGTGAGAAGGACGATAACACGACATGTGCAAGAATCCAACTTGCAAGCCGTCTTTCACCTGTACATCGTGGAAACACATCTTCAGCACAAGTGAACTCGGGTAGCGAGTGTAGAAAAACATAAGCTTTGCTTTCTTCAGATGGTTTGTGGTCAGACCCTCCTAAAATTCACCAGTGTTAAGGACGAAACGCAAAAACAAGATATTTTCTCTCCAAAACTGATTCATTTATAGCCAATATACGATGAAAATGTTGATTCCACAATGGGTAGACTTATTGTCTTTTTCTTTAAAAGGGGTGGCTGGGAATCAGGAGGTCCAGCAGATCATTTACTAAGTAAATAAAGTTTATTTGTAAGCGCCTTTTAGGACAAAACCAGTCACAAAGTGTTTAAAAGAGGTATTAAAAACAGGGTCACCTACCGTTTGGAAGGCCAGTGGTTCAATCCCTGGCTCATCAAGTCCACATGCCTCAGTGTCCTTGTTAACATACTGAACCCCAAATTAAATTGATGTGTTTGTGCTTGATAGAAAGTATTTAAATGAGACTTATAGTACTTACAGTAAAGACTTTAAAGACATCTGCGTGAGATGCTACAGTATTCAGATATATTGGAGGTGTTCTGTCACTGCTAAGTACTACTTAAAGCCACAGGTTAACACAAGAAATTAGAAAGGATACATTCAGCATGTACAGGTTGCTTTTCACCAGGCTATCAGACTCTGCCTTCACATGAGGGAGACCAGTGCTTTCCAAAATCACCGGATCTGCAGACACAGCGTGAGTCTGTGGGCTTCTCACAGATCTGGAATTGACCTTTGATCTCACTTTAACTGACTTCCAGCCTTCTTCTGAGTAACTGTCCTGTAGGCTCTTGAGAGCACGGTGATTCTTCTCTGATGCTTGAGATTCCTGCAGGGCAGAGTCAACGATGAGGAAATTTGGAGATTTTGGACGGTGGTGAGCTGGTAACCTGGATCTTTCCAGTTCGTGTTTTTGCACAACCAGAGACAGAGCTTCTGTTTGAACATCTGGGGTTTGCACCTCTGGAGTCCCACAACATGGAAGTCTCAACTTATCATCATCACTGCTCACCGATGGCTGAAGAGGCGTATCAGTCTCTACATTTTCCACTTCATATGGCGATGTCTGTAAAAGCGGCACACTTTTGAAAATGGAGTCAACGCTCTTGCTGACAACTCTGGACAACTCGTACTTTAGAACATCTGCCATTAGCCTTATTCTGGCCGGTTTGGATTGGAAGTAGTTCATCAATTTAACCTTCTTCCATCCTTGATATTTTAGACTCGAACTGCTCTCAAACTCACTGTACAAATCTGTAAACGCATCACCAGATGTTTTGATGGAATCATGGGCTTCACTCACTCCATCCAGGTGAGTAACCTTTGTTCTGAGCTGCCTGGGGTGCTGATGCTGGCTCTCCAGCTGCTTTCTTGTTACCTGGCTTTGAGCCGTGCTTTCCATGCCTTTCTGAAGGTAAGGTGCTTCTTGGATCTTTTCGTCATTGTGCATGCAGTCAGTCTCTTTACGCTCCTTTGTTTTCATTTCTGTGTCGTACATATGAGGAGGGCTGGTCATACCTTTGATTATATTTTCTACTCTCGCACGCTTTGCTTGATGGCCTCTGTTCAGGTTCCAGTCATGGTGACCATAAGAAGTGGGTGCAGGAGACGGGTGTCTTCCCATGAATAAAGATCCACTGGTGCTGCCTCTGGATGAAGTAAGATCCAGTTGACTGGAATACATCAAACCAGCATCTGCACTGCTATAATAAGCACTATCTGGTAGTGTTTTCATGTTCTCACCTTCTCTGTGTAAGGTCAATGAAACGCCTGACGAATCTGAGTTTAATGGCATGAGGTCAGGCTGAAAAGAGGAGAGATGCTCTGCAGCACAGCCATCCAGGCAGATGTTGCTGGAGGAATACATGGCTTTGCTCCAAACACTCTGATTCATTCTGGTAGGGTTAAAAAGACAAAAGTAAAAAAAAAAAACACTTATGAATAATAAAATGCATGCAAGTAATAGTAGCAGGAAAGAGAACTTGGTACGGCTAGTGGAGACATCTTTCTCACATATACATGATATCCCTTTTTAGGTTGCAGGTTACCTTATTTTTTTAAAAAGTGTCTATTTAATTGAAATCAAACTAAATAAGTAAAAATACAAACAGATATTAAAGTATCATCAACATGGCATCCTTTTTACTCGATATGCAATAAAAAACTTACCTGTCTTACAGCTCAGAGGAAGGGTGCAGGTCTGGGTCCTGGAGGAGGAGACTCGGTTATTTGTAGTGGTACGGCAGAGAGCGCTCCAGAAAGCAGGAGGTGTGTTCTAATATGTCAGCCTATCCCGTCCCCGTAACCTACCGCATTATTAATAAACATATGAATCTTTGAAGGCTAGTAATTAATAAATTGTTACTTCTTTATGAGTGTATTCATTCATTGTGTCTGTTTTCTTGTTTCTCTAACACCGTGGTCTGCATGATGTGTTATCAATTATAAGTTGCTTTAGTATAGTATGCAGACATGGTACAGTCCTGTTAAATAAATTATTTTCATTAAGTTATAATAAGAAAAGCTAAATTTATTTAATTTTAATGACGATATTTAAAGGATTAAAGTTCATGGTGAGGCGAACTATGACCGGAGTGTGAGTAATATCCAGTCTGCCCCCACCGCCCGCTACGGTGGACCCCTCCAGTCCAGTCGCAGTGGTTCCGCCCATTCTGAGAGCTCTGCCGGGCTTCCGTACTGCCGCTTCAACCGCTGTCAGGACCAGGCAGACACTCCCCGGCCACGCTATGTTATCGCGATCTCCGCGTGTTTACCGGACGCTGTGCCGCTCCCTGTCAGCGGCTCGTCAGGTAGGCTGGGAAGAAATAGCCAAACGAGTCTGTGTTTTAAAAGCGCTTCGAGGAGTTACAACATGGCTAGCTTGTTAGCTCGTAAACGCAGGGCCTCGTCACCAGGGACAGACCTGCAGGCACACTGACTGAGAGGCTGCACAAGTTTGTGAAGAGGTCCCGCACACCCACCCGTTCACTGTCCCGCTAACTGTTTTGTTTCTTGGTAGTTTTGAAAGCCCAGCAGTCGCTGTACACTGCTATATATGACAGGCACAGTCTGAAATAGGATAATGTTTGTGTGTAGAAATAGCCCGTGTCCGACGTGTGTGTAACAGATAGCATGGCTTTTCCTTCACAAGTCCAGCAGTGCGTGCAGATGCATGTGCTGAAATATGAGCTGGATGGTACTGTCTCCTCAGAGTTGAACTGTACTTCTCATGAGTGTGTTGTCAGTGGGTTCAGTCTGCAGAGCTGTGCTGATAATGGTTATCTTGGCTATCAACACAGCTCCTGGTTGAGCTGTGTTGGTTGTCAGTTACTTGGATAAAAGCGATGGAGTGCAGATTAAAGGCTGGCATTTTCCCTGAAGCCTCAAAAAAAAAAAAAAAAAAAAAGGTGTGGACTCCTCTTTAAGTCATGTTGGTGGCTTTGCGATGACACAGTTGTGCTGCATGCTTATTTTTTTAATACTGCACACACATCAGCTGGATTTTTATAATAGGAATGCACATATTTTTAGGCTCTCATTGACTTTTTTTTAAATGATAGCAGGCTATGGGAAAAGAAGTTGCCCTGCAGTTGGCACTAACAAATGTTTATTTGTTGTGTTACAACATTTTTGTGTCTAAAGATGACATTAGGGCAGTTTAGTTCACGAGGTAATAATACAGTAACAGAATAAACAAAACAAATAAACAAAAAAATTTGCCAAATGATTAATTTAAAAATACACGTGAGGCCAGAATTTCACAATCGGTACATCCCACGTTCACAAGTAGGGCTCTGATGAATTGTTGTTTTAATTAGTCAATCTAAGTTATAGTTAAAGGTACAGTGTGGGAAATTTCAACACTAGATGTCAGTAGATTGCAGTCAACTGAATTCTGTTTTTGTACTATGGTGTACAAATCGGTTTATTATGTATGTGGCTAGCCTCTAGCCATGTATATAAAACACTAGAAGGTGGAACAGTGACGTTTATCTCGTCCACTGTGGTTAAAATGGCAAGGCATATATTTTTATTGCATTCATTCTACATTTATGACAAGGGATTCATTTCTTGGAAGACGTAATTACACACTAGTCACTGTATATTTATGAGTACAATATTTTATTTACAATTTAATAACCTAGAAAAACTGACTGTACCTTCAAATTTCATTAGTGAGGTGGTTCAAGAGTAGGGCTGCCACAAACGATTATTTTGATAGTCGACTAGTCACCGATTATTTTTGCGATTAGTCGACTAATCAGATCATGCATCCATTGGATGTAAAACTACAGCTTATTGCACCAGCAGCATCTGCTCTTATATAACTATCATTAGCTTACAGCTGTAAAAGTTTAAGGTATGTGCTAACTAAAAATAAAGACAAGATGATAGTTTATTAAATTTTAATGAAATCTGCAGATTGTTTAGGTGAAGTGTAATAAACTCAGCCGTCTGCTCCTTGCTATCTAAAATATAACAGGACACCGGAGTATATTCTCGAGCATCTCACACTTCTGATGATCAGTTGTCTGCTTGATGTTTATTCAGCTGTGTAAAAACTGTAACTTTAATCTCAGCCAAACCGATTTACTCAGGAACAAATAAAATACTAAAAAAAAAAAGCCAAACAATAACATTTTTAAGTTATCTAAGTGACTTATATATCATGTTTAACCTGAGTAGCGAAAGACAGCAGTGAGTTTGAAAACGATTTGCCGGGAGTCAGGTGTTCTCTCGGGCTCTAGTGAGCCTTGCCCCCGGCTAGCTATCGAGCTAGTGGGTAACAGACGTCTCCAAAAACGTCGGAGCGCTTTTGAAAATATGTGGTGTCTTGATAAACTGAGCAGATATTTGAGGTTTACACAGCTACATTCTCACCTGAAAATATGTTAAACGTGTATTTTGTGACCCAGAAAGTTTTAATATTACTCTTATTATTCTAACTAGCTGCCGCCATTGTCGGAAACTGAGCAGGGCCGCGCTATGAATTCTGGGACACTGCTTCTTCTTCTTCGGAGTTTAACGGCAGCTGGCATCCTTGTACATGCAGTGCTGCCATCTTCTGTTTCAGTCTGTTATTACACTCTTAAATACTACTACTTATTCCTGCGTCTTTTGGGATCTTACAAAGGTTCAAACGACGCGTCAACTATTAAATCAGTCGTCGACGATTTTGATAGTCGACGTAATCGTGACAAGTCGACTAATCGTGGCAGCCCTATTCAAGAGCAGGAAAAGACACAAAACAAGCTGGTGTACTTCTAGTGCTGGTTGCATAAAATCTGTGCCATATCAAATACAAATATTGATTTCAGAATCAGAATACTTTATTGATCCCTAGGGGGACTGTTTATTGCGGGGCGATCGTGGCTCAAGAGTTGGGAGTTCGCCTTGTAATCGGAAGGTTGCCGGTTCAAGCCCTGGCTTGGACAGTCTCGTCGTTGTGTCCTTGGGCAAGACACTTCACCCGTTGCCTTCTGGTGGTGGTCAGGGGGCCTGGTGGCGCCAGTGTTCGGCAGCCTCGCCCCTGTCAGTGCGCCCCAGGGTGGCTGTGGCTACAATGTAGCTTGCCATCACCAGTGTGTGAATGTATGTGTGAATGGGTAGATGACTGCATGTCTAAAGCGCTTTGGGGTCGTTAGGGACTAGTAAAGCGCTATACAAATACAGGCCATTTACCATTTTTTTATTTAGATTTGTTTTCATGCGTGCAACTCCGATGTCGCACAGATGTGTGGAGAATCCAGTTATGACAGTCTTCAAAGTTTCTCTTTCTCATATCTAGCTCAGATGGGAAACAGTCCACTCGAGCCATGTTCCCACGGCTTCATTTGGTTTAGGTGTGGTGCTGCCGGGATAGGGCGTGCAGGAAAACAGGACATCCACTTAATGTCCGATCAGACACGCGTGACATTTGTGTTCTCACGTGCACGTCCGCCAGGTAACATCTGGAAAAGTTTGCATTCAGTTAAGCAGGGTGTGTAATCAGGTAAAAGATCTATATTTTTTAATTCCATATATTATTTTTACTGGAAAAACGCTTGGGGACACACTGAAAGCGGTAACGCAGGATGAGCCAGTGGTTTATCAAGCTGTTAACACTTGGCTGCGTGCCTCCGAATACTTTCTGACAACTCCACCCTGCTCCGACAAGCCCAGAGTAAGCAAGTTTAGCTCTGGGGCACAAGTGACACCGCCAGACAAACATTACTGTAAAAGCAGTCATAACTAGACATACCTCTCCTCTAAAATACACAGACGACTCATATCAGGCAGCAGCGGAGTGGCCTTACAGAAGCCTGTGTTGTCAGCATTGGAAAGATCTTGTGGCTATAGCTGAGATTTAAAAGTATGAAGGATTTTCAAACTGTTTATTTTCCACTGGGGAAAAGCAAAAAGGGAGAGAAGAAATGCAGAATCATCAGAATGAAAGAGAATCAATCATTACAGCGCAGTAGATGTTTTGTATTGGCAATATTGTATCGATACAGAGAGACCAAATATCGTTATTTCATTTAAATAAATTAAAACGTAAAAGGTGATTAACACATTGTAAAATAGCAACACCTGATCAAGTAATTCACTGAAAATGAAGCAAGATTTAAATTTTCTCTACACCCTTAATCCGATAAGTGGATGGATGGGACAGTGAGTGGGTGGATTACTGCGAAGTTATATCTTCTGGTCAAAAAAAAAAAAAAGCACAGCCTTTGTTAAAAAAAAAATTTAAATCGAAATGAAGAAAAACAGTCTGCAGTTTATTAGAGTCTGAAAATAATTCCTAGTTACAGCTGCTCTAATTAATCTAATTCTTTTTTTCATCTCTTTACAGCTCAGTGATGTGCTGGTCCGACAGAAAACATCAGGTAAGCATGCTTGAGTGGACGGAGCGTTCAGGTGGATTTTAGAGCCTGGATTTCGGGCCACTCTTTTTATTCGGTCTCTCATGAATAACCATGCTCAATTAGTGGGTTGTCTGAAGCAGAATAAGTAATGCTGGCTGAATGGCGAAGATGCCTGAGGAGCCCACAAGTGGTTAACTGCAGCTTTCAGAAAGCTCCACTCATATCTTATGTTAGAGCATGAGGAAAAGCGGCGGCAGTTTGTGCTGATTTTCTTTCCGTGTCTTTTGTTTGTTCCCCTCAAGGCCACACCATCTGCAGCCAGATCGTTTACAGGAAACCTCAGCCGTAAGTTTGTCTCTCATGTACACAAAAATGTCGTCCGCTGTACAGAATGAATCGAAATATTTGATCTTTAAGTGTGACAGTGCTGCATGTGCTTTTTAACGCCGTCATTTAACACTTAATGTGAGCTAGACCTAATCAAAAATAGATCAGCTGGGTGATAAATAATACCACAAACTGAATCCCTTAATACATGCTTTTATCTAGGTATTTTTTTGTTTTTTCCCAATCAAAATAAATCCCTTCTTCTTGACATTTAGATGTGATTTTCCATCATCAGCCAATATCTACCAAATAAGATACTTTAAGACATCTGCTCATCACAGTATGTATCAAATCTGTGTCTTTAACCAATGTTAGCATCATGCTTTGTATCTGTTCTGCATTTAACTGACTGCAAAATGTTTTTGCATTTGCTTGTTTTTTTTCCACAGGGGATGAAGTGGTCACAGTCAAAACTCCTGCATTTGCAGAATCAGTTACAGAGGGGGATGTGAGGTGGGAGAAAGGTTGGTGTGTATAAATATGCCACAAATAACTGACCGTGACAATAAGCCGAATATTGGTGGTAAATGTTCAACACATGCGATGCATGCTTTCGGATTGATTGTTTTTATCGATTCATTTCCAGCTGTGGGCGACTCCGTGTCAGAGGATGAAGTGGTTTGTGAAATCGAGACTGACAAGGTGTGACAGAGGAAACGTGAGACGGTCTATTTTTGGAGGGTGGGGGTGTTGTTAAAATTATGACAGATTTCTTTGTCTTGTGCTTCCAGACCTCGGTGCAAGTCCCCGCTCCTGCAGCCGGTGTCATCGAGGAGTTACTGGTGCCTGACGGAGGGAAGGTAGAAGGAGGAACGCCTCTCTTTAAACTCCGGAAAGGAGGTTTGCCTGTTTATTTTCAGTAACTTGAGCCCAGTTTACAATACATGGGAAAAATCAAAGACAGAACATGTAATATTAGTTCTATTTGGTGTTTAGAAACATGTGTGTTGCAAATTTTGCTGTGAATGTCCTACAGATGAGAAAAAAATCGGATTTTTAATGTTATGGAAATTGGAAGCAAAATATAATATGACAATCATTGCACCTATACTGTATTTGTCCTTCTCTACTTCTTTCTTCTCAGCTGTTGCTGCCAAAGCTGCCCCCTCCCAAGCTACAGATGCACCACCTCCAGCAGCCGAAACCTCTCCTCCACCTGCAGCCCCAGCTGCCACTCCTCCAGCACCACCACCACAGCCCGCCCAACCCAAGCCTGGTGTGTAGTTTTATGTAGTTGCTGACTGTGCACTCATGTGTACCTCTGCATCTTTTTAGGTTACAATTAGTGCTGTCAAAATTAACACGTTAATGCAAGTTAATCCACCATCACGGTCAACACGATTAAAATTTTTAACGCATCTGGAGTGCAGAATGACTCAAAATCCCTGAAATGTTTCTGTCAACGCATTTTGGACAGGTTGTCCAAGTAGAGTTATCTTACACCAGCTTGTTTTTGTCTTTTCCTGCTCTTGAATAGGGCTGCCACGATTAGTCGACTAGTCACGATTACGTCGACTACCAAAATCGTCGACGACTGATTTAATAGTCGACGCGTCGTTTGAAGCTTTGTAAGATCACAAAAGACGCAGGAATAAGTAGTAGGATTTAAGAGTGTAATAACGGACTGAAACAGAAGATGGCAGCACTGCATGTACAAGGATGCCAGCTGCCGTTAAACCCCGAAGAAGAAGAAGCAGTGTCCCAGAATTCATAGCGCAGCCCAGCTCAGTTTCCAACAATGGCAGCAGCTAGTTAGTTTTAATATTACTCTTATTATTCTTTCTGGGTCACAAAATAAACGTTTAACATATTTTCAGGCGAGAATGTAGCTGTGTAAACATCAAATATCTGCTCAGTTTATCAAGACACCACATATTTTCAAAAGCGCTCCGACGTTTTCGGAGATGTCTGTTACCCACTAGCTCGATAGCTAGCCGGGGGCAAGGCTCACTAGAGCCCGTTAGAGCACCGGACTCCCAGCAAATCGTTTTCAAACCCACCGCCGTCTTTCGCTACTCAGATTAAACATATATAAGTCACTTAGATAACTTAAAAATTTTATTGTTTGGCTTTTTTTAGTATTTTATTTGTTCCTGAGTAAATCGGTTTGGCTGAGAGTAAAGTTATAGTTTTTACAAAGCTGAATAAACGTCAAGCACACAACTGATTATCAGAAGTGTGAGATGCTCGAGAATATACTCCGGTGTCCCGTTATATTTTAGATAGCAAGGAGTTTATTAAACTTCACCGAAACAATCTGCAAATTTCATTAAAATTTAATAAACTATCATCTTGTCTTTATTTTTAGTTAGCACATACCTTAAACTCTTAAAGCTGTAAGCTAATGATAGTTAAATAAGAGCAGATTCTGCTGGTGCAATAAGCTGTAGGTTTACGTCCAATGGATGCATGATCTGATTAGTCGACTAATCGCAAAAATAATCGGTGACTAGTCGACTATCAAAATAATCGTTTGTGGCAGCCCTATCGCACATGCGCAAATGGGCAGTTGATCTGGTGGTGACAGGCAGCTGAACCAGTCAACTCAATATGGAAGATTATAAACGCACACTGGGCTTCTAACACGTCACCCAGCTTGCGACAAATCACTCACGCAGCATCGGGGGCTCAGTAAGTCTACCTTGGACATATTGACTGACACAATTGTCAAGTTGCGACAAACTGCAGACGTATTAACATAATTGAGAACACGCGCTTTACAGAGCTTTGGTTCCTCGTTTCAAGGACTAAGTGCCTCCCCAAGAGTGACAGAGAGAGTTTTTTGTTAACATTAATGTTCAAGATGTTCAATAAACATGTTAAGTGCGTATATTTTCCCTTTTTTCTCGAGTCTCTTTGCTCATGCAAAATGAAATGCGATTAATATAGAATAAAAATGAATGATATTTAATCGTGATTAATCAAAATTAATCCACAGTAACCCTGTGTAATGAATCTGATTAAACATCTTAATTGTTTGACAGCACTAATATATATTAGGTAAGTATACACTA
Organism: Perissodus microlepis; assembly: GCF_051167445.1. NCBI lineage: Eukaryota > Metazoa > Chordata > Actinopteri > Cichliformes > Cichlidae > Perissodus > Perissodus microlepis. Next base: position 9,383,767 of record NC_140475.1, read on the forward strand.
ATATATATTAGCATATAGGTTTTTTTTTAAAAGTCACTTTCACTGGAGAGAACCTGTGCTAAAAGACTGAAGAAAACTATTCCAATTCTCTTTGAATTTAAGCACACATTCTTTGTGTCTTTCTGCATTTACTTCATTATATTGCATGAATGTCAGTTACAAGCTTAAATATAAAGTTGAAAAAAATGTAATTGCAACCAGGCTATTGATCAAGTAAATGCGATTAATCGCGATTAATTACAGAAAATTGTACGATTATTTAGTTAATTTTTTTAAATCTATTGACAGCACTAGTTACAATCAATTCATGTTGGCTCTCACACCTTTGTTTTACAAGAGCTATGTATTAATCAATGATTTTTGTTTAATTATTAATATATATCTTATGTTTTTACTTAGTTTCTGCTGTCAAACCCACTGTTGCAGCTCCAGCCCCCACAGCAGCTCCTGCAGCTCCAGGAGTGAGAGGAGAAAGCAGGGTAACACACTCGTCGACACATTTCATATATTCCTCTGTTACGTCAACGTCTGTAATAATTTGGCCCCAAAATACAGACGCATAACGATGACCATTGTTTCCCGTGTCCAGGTGAAGATGAACCGCATGAGGCTGAGGATTGCTCAGAGGCTGAAGGAGGCTCAGAACACCTGCGCCATGCTGACTACCTTCAATGAGGTAGACATGAGGTGAGCATCAGTCCAGATTTTTTGAGCCGTACCTAAGGCTCCCGATTTCCATCTTTTTCTCCGATGTTCAAAATTTCAGCAACATTCACGAGCTGAGAAAACTCCACAAGGACGCCTTCTTAAAGAAGCATGACACCAAACTGGGTTTTATGTCGGCATTTGTTAAGGCTGCTGCACACGCTCTGATCGACCAACCAGCCGTCAACGCTGGTAAGAACACACAAACATCTCTACTCGCACAGGCAGAGCTCAAGCGGCCAACTTTACTGATTAAAACTTCTTTTTGTTATTTTACAAAATGCTTTTGCAGTTATTGATGACACAACCAAAGAGATCGTCTACAGAGATTATGTAGATATTAGCGTTGCCGTGGCCACTCCAAAGGTATGAGATTTGAGTCTCTGTAAACTGCTGTTAGATGTCTTGACTCCTTCGATTTTTGCTCCAGGTAACATGGATCAGACATCATTAACCAGGTTTGACTTTTAGGGGCTTGTTGTACCTGTGATCCGGAATGTTGAGACCATGAACTTCGCTGACATTGAGAAAGCCATTAATGCTCTGGGAGAAAAGGTAAATGATGAGAGACAGCACAAACGTCCTAGAATTATTTCGTTTTGAACCATTTCATTTCACTGGGAAAAGCAGTCTTTCAGATATTTGTTGTTCCTGTGCACCCCTGAATAAATGAGTAATTCCTTTGCGTTTTGTTCCTCAGGCTCGTAAAAACGAGCTCGCTGTCGAGGATATGGACGGAGGCACTTTCACCATCAGCAACGGTGGCGTGTTTGGCTCCATGTTTGGCACGCCCATCATTAACCCCCCGCAGTCTGCCATCCTGGGCATGCATGGCATCTTTGACAGACCTGTGGCCGTCAATGGCAAGGTTAGAATTGTGTTAACTGATGAAATACAGAGATCTTCTTTCTTTAAATTATAATCCTAGAATCAGTATACAGTTTTTCATATATAATATTTTTAAGACTACTAACTACTGTTTGCTTTGGCAGGTTGAGATCCGGCCCATGATGTACGTGGCATTGACGTACGATCACCGACTCATTGATGGCAGAGAAGCCGTCACCTTTTTACGCAAGATCAAAGCGGTGGTGGAAGATCCAAGAGTCCTGCTCCTGGGAATGTGACGTTTCCGCCACTAAATTCTTATTTAAAGATACTCGGCTGCATAAAAATGAACTCCACATCACAGAAAACGCACAAAATAGCCTGTACAATTATTGTTTTTTACAAGTGTTGATACTACAGGGGCGTACCGGGGTTGTGTTCCAATGCTCATTGCATTTAAATGCATGTCATTACCTGTAACGTATCTGTCAAGTTGCCTAAATTGATGAAACTAAAAGTTTGCTACTTTGATCAGTAATTCTTTTATGACATTTGAATTAATCAAATGGAAATAACTTCAAAAACAAGACAAAACTCTGGCTTTAACTCCACATAACCCTGTCTAAAGATGCGTTATGAAGCCTTCGGATGAATGAAGCAGTATGCAAACTCACTCTCATCACAGTTGTATAATCATAAAACAGAATGGCTTTTCCAGACAGCAGCTGCTTGCATAACATTTCCCCCCGCTTGTTAATTAGTGCTCTTGAGCCACTTTTTCCACAGTAGGACCGAACAGGGATAATTCAGATTAGTTCAAGATGTTGATGTTAACACAGGTTTCACAGATTGCTTTGGTTAGACACTGTAACCGGCAACAGCCTGGGGAAAATGAGTCAGTAACCAGGAAACCAGGTCTTTGTATGGAACTTGTGTGTACAGCAGTGCCATGCCTTTAAGTCCACATCAACTCTCTGTTTGACTTGGTTTAATCATATTCCTGCCTGTCCTGTGTTGTATATAGCGATCTAGTATAAACTTGCCTCGCTCACTGTTGTCAAGGTTACATGCTCTGTTATCAGTTATTTAGTAAAACAAACGAACATTTCATTTTTGTTCAGCAGAAACTGTCCATAACAAAAACCTCATGCTTTTTTACATAGATGCACACAATTTGTTACTTTATGAAAAATATGTTCGAAGTAAAGTGCACAATTTGCAGGTTTTTATGCTGGAACATTCATTTTCATTGTCCGGTCTCGTATATGAAATGCTTCTACTTATTTAAAGAAACAATTTCAAACATTAAATCTCTTGATTTATATGTACTGAAACTTGTCTCACACTTTTCTTCTTCATGTTCATACATAGGTGTTCTATTCTCCTCGTGCTATTTTGAACTGGACATTACACATTCACATTCATCTCCTGGGAAGTCTTTGTCTCTTTTTAAAAGGTCTTGGAAAAGCAATGCCGGTAAAATTAAAGCAGAGCGCCGAGGTAATGGACGTCTTTGCGGCCGATCTTGGCTAAAACATTTTATCTCGTGCCAGATTCTGTTTCGCTCCCCGAATTCTCTGCCGCATGTGAGTTGTGTGCCAGCGATGGATCTTCAAAGCCTCATTAGCCAGCCTGCCGCTCAGCTTTTGAGAAGCTCCAAATAATAGGATCATCTCTGACAAAGTCTTGAGGGTTGCTTGGCCCTTTCTCCCACTTCACAAAAACATGCTCAAGTGTTTGCAGCTGTGTATGATACCTCTTCAGTATTTCTGTTTACTTTAATAATGACAGGGCACAATGGGTCCTAATGTACGTCTTTGTTTCTCTGCCAGCACCTACACAAATGTCTGAGCAACACTGTTTGGAGGAAAAACACAGAATTCATTACGCGGGCACAAAAAACCAAAACATTACATTACCATGAGAATACTGGAGGTTCTAATGGGCCTGAATACAGCAAACAATGATACAAGAGCTCCTTTAATTTAATTATTTACTTTTATTACCGCTCAAGATTCCATTAGCGCTTTTGAGATCATGATAATTGGCAGCGTATGCCAGTGGGTGCATAGATATCTGAAGGGCCTGTTGGCAGGTTTTATGTTTCGTCTTCAAAATTTGGCCAAATCTGTGAATTTCCAATGGGACTGCTCAATAAGACGTGGGTTTCAAGTCTTTGTGTCCATTCAGATGAAAGATGGCCCATTAGAAATTGGCAGCTAGCTGTTTGTTTTGATTAAGCCACATCAGAGAGATAATTTACCTAAATTATTCTGTTATTTTTTTTCTCGCTTTCAAAACAAGCTCATTGTGTCAATACTGTTATATAAAGAATTATATTTTAGTCCAGCTGAAAAAGTACATTAAGACAAATGTGTCCATTACTGGACAGCTGATTTAAAAAACTGAGTACACTCTATGTACAGGTTTTTTGGGAGCAGTACTGCATAAAAGATTGAAGCACTTAAGATGTTTAGTTCAGTTTAGTTTTTTTTTCAGTTCATCCTCCAGTCTTAGCAAAACCTCTGATTGGTCCTAAATTCATTTAGCATCAATGAGCATGACAGAAAAGCCAAACTGAGCCAGAATCATTTGGAACAAGAAGACAGTGTCCTGTAAAAAGGAGTGAAAGCCTGAAGCCCACAAAAGACCTGTGGCAAGTTCTTCATGTTGCTTGGAACAATCCAGCTGCCAAACACCAGATGCAGGTAAACTGTTTGTTAATACAGTTTATGATTGTTGTGATTTTTTTCTAGTTTTTTTTTTTAACCCTTTAACGCCGGTCGGAGCAGGCACGCTCTGTTTTGCGTAACTATTTTTAAATCCTGGTAGCTCTGCAACCACGTGAGCTAGCGCAATAATTTTTTTTGCATATGAAACCGGAGGAGTTGTACTTACATCTCATGCCATCAGCTTGTCCTAGGTCACAGTTTCCTTCCACATATAGCTTTGCAAAAACTGCATAAAAAGCGCTTGCAGCAACAAAAACATAATATTCCACAAACACGCTTTGCCGATCCGATCAGCTGTTCATAACACTTCCTACGTTGGAATAGACGTCAGCGGGAACTTTTGCATGTCCGCCATTACCTGCCCGAAACCGGAAGTGACGTCATTTTCGCGGAAATGTAGTTTTTTTACCATCAGGGCCTCATGAGCCTATACTGGTGTTTTTAAAAGTTATCTTTGACTTTATGACTTTCTGTGTCGTTTCTGGGATGCTTAGGACTCATATTGCACTGCTGGAAATAGTTTATGTTGATGCATATGCTGCAAATTTGCATTATAATATTTATTTTCGTTTTTCCTGCAGTGTATAAAAATTGGTGTATTTCAAAAATAAAACTATGAAGACACTCAAAATAAATTTCCTGTGGTGGGAAACTATTTTGTGCAACTTTTTTGTATTTACAGTTTTGAGGGATAAGCCTCTTAAATTTCTCTAACTAGAAATATATGTTAAAAAAGCAAAACCGATTTTCAATTTTTTTGTAGTTTATTGCACTTTTTTGCAATTTATGTAATTACTATGCACTTAATGCATACATATTATTAAAATCTGGGCTATAATGGTTGTATTGATGTATAGCAACTTGAAATGCTCCCAAAAATGGCACTACAGCATGTAAAAATATAATATAAGCTCTGGCGGACTTGGTTCTATGGTAGGTCTTAAAGGGCAACCTCACAGTAATGCATGAAAAATCTACTCTTTCCTTTCTGCTGCTCCCTCCAGGGACCTCCACAGCTGATCCCTTACTCTCAGGTCCACATTCCTGCCTTTGCTACTGTCTCCTGCCTTCTAATACACTTCATGCCTTTGTTGCTCTTGTTCCTAAATGCTTTCACTTTGCAATAATACCGCTTATAGTTGATGGTGAAATATCTAGGAAGGAAGAATTTCACAAACTGACAAGGGCATCCCGTTACAACACCACACTTGGATTCAGTGAGCTCTTTAGAACGACCCGTTCTTTCACACAGGTTTGCAAACGTAGACTGCAAGGCTGGGTGCTTGATTTCATGTGGAAAAGGACTGAAACCCCCCTTAAATTCAAAGACGAAGAGGTGTGGTCCAGTACTTTAGTCCCTATAGTTTGCATACTGAAGCATACAGATGGACTCAAAATTGGATTCAGTCTGGATCTGGATTCTACAAAACCTGTTTCAGCAGCATTGACAATAAAACCCAGGTGTTGACATAGAAGTCAACATTCATGTTTAGGAAGATCCAGAAAGAGTGAAAGAAGCACCAACCAAAACAGACGGTGGTTTGCTGACACCTGTAGCTCATCTCGTAGACAAATCTATGGAACTGTTACTCAAAGTTTCTTTGTAACACATGCCTGTTAAAAAACTAATAACTGGGGCTCCTTTCACTTAAAGGTTTCAAAACTATTCCCCAGGTTTCTCTCTAAAATTTGCTAAATCTCTGATAAAATATTCAAAAGAATAATGATAATTAAACTGTCAGTTTAAAGGGTGACACATCTTCTGATCACCCATAGTTGTATCACAAAAAGCCGTTTAATTGTGACACAAAAAAACGACGCAGATGAGACCGTGCGTTGTGTCATTGTCTCCTCTGTAGCTGCATCTGGAGCCACCTGGCAGAAACCGATAGCGCTGCTCGATATCACACCTTGAGACAATTCAATTCTGCACACTCTTAATAATAATAGTAATCCCATTCGGCAGGGCCTGCATAAGTAATGCTCTGCATGCATATTCATAAGTGTACCGTTTCCTTTGCGGGCCATTTCATTCAAAGCTAACGAATGTGGTGAAACAACTGGCTCGCATCTGGCCCTATTCTTTGTGTCGCCTCTGTCCTTTGATATGGACCCCAGCTCTTTTCTTCTTCCTCCTCTTGTTCTGTTGTCATACCAGAAGATTATTTTGGATGGAGAGAATGAGGCAGAGGACCCCGCCGGCCGAGCCACAGCTCACAGCACTGAGGTTGGTGCAGCTGGTTGATGTCACAGGTTCAAGTGTACACACTGAAGTGGACAGATTTGGATTTAGCTAAAACTGTGAAAAAAATTGCGAAACTGTGCTTTTAGTTGAAAGTTATACTAGAAATCAATGAAGGAACTACTGTATATTAAGGAGAAAATCAAGTATAAACTCCAACAACGTTTATTTAAAGATGTCAACGGCCTTCCCAAATCTTCCTGTTAGTGATACTCTGTTTCCACGTCTATGACAGCTCAGTCAGCTGACTGCAAAAACAGAGACACAGTTTAAAGAGAACCTGACATTAGATTCATGGCTGACAGACAACGTTCTGAAGATATTTCTCACTTAGTAAGCGTTTAACTTGAAACACCCCTGATTACATTTAAAGGCTTACTTCACACCCCAGACTGTTTTTTAAATGGATGTATGGATGAAACAGGATGCAAAGCAGCTTAGTTTGAGATTTCACAATGGGACATCACTGACCAATGACAGCACAGTGCCTACGTCCATCATTTATATACAGTCTATCAGCCACACATAAAAAACAACCTCACTGAACTCTGTGTTCAAATGAAGACAATAAAAATATTATTGAAAATACTGCCTGAGTTAAGATGATTCTGTCAAACTTGGATTTCTAAATGAAAAGAACAAGAAAATAAACTCTTTTTATTTAACCTCAGTGCTGTCCAGGTTTTCAAAAACCCAGGCAAACTAGAATAAATGAACTGCATTTGTTAAAGACATCATTAGGGGTCATTATGTGCTGCTGTTTGTGTCTTTGCAGACTAACCTGTACACTATGGTTGCCGTGCAGTTCTTGTCAAACTTCCTGACCAACCAGCCAAGCTGCTGTTGATCCAGAGGTATGTTAGCTTCCTGCATGTGTGACAAGTTCAATTTCCCAATCGCTCATTCACGCAAGAGTGGGAGCTACAACTTACTAAGTTAACATTCTGTCATAGATTTGTTATCGTTGCTCATGAGGTGCATTATTACATTATCACTGCAGCATGACAAACCGTTAGCCTGACCTTTACAGCCTTCCTGAAGGCAGAGATGGAGACTTTCATGGTTCCCTCTTTGTCCAGAGCCTGGAAGAAATCCATGATGCTCTTATTTTGCTCTTCAAAGAACTTCTACGGAAAAAAATATATATAGAGAGAGAGATCTTGTTTTACAGTTGGAAGCATGTTAAAGATGCTGCTAAGACTTCTGAAGTATGAACTGAAAAAGCAGTAAGAATACAGAATGATTTTATTGATTTTCCCATCACCAGTTTTCTCAGCCTCCTTGACAATCTACCTTAAAGATCCCAAGTGCCAATAAGTTCTTGGTGACGGAGGGCAGAATATAATACTGGAACCGCAGAGCAGGGCAGGTCACGCGGGTTTCTTCCAGCAGCTCCACAAAGGTCTCACACACAAGCACACTCTGCACTCACACAGTCACAGACATATTATGATCATATAATATTGTGATTGTGTATCTAATTACTTTTGGGGGCTTGTGTACAAAAATGGCATTGTGACCGTTTGATTTAAAATCCACTGCGGTGGTGTACAGAGGCAAAATTACAACAAATGCGTCATTAACCAAAAACAGACTGTAAATTAAAACAGATACTACTTTTATTTACACCTCAGCTTATATTTTCAAATGAATAATGTTTCGCGGCACTTACAGAAATATCGATCTCCTCCAGTGCTGATTTCATGTTGTTTTTAACCGTTCTGAGCAGCGTGGCGGCTCCGATTTTTGTTATGGGGTTGCGAGAGAGCTGAAACGCACACGCAAAGACCAAACATGATCTGAAATTCATAGGGTGCAATGACGTTAAAATCGTTACAATGAAGTATTGCTGCAGGAGTCTTTTACTCACTTTGAGAACCTCGAGGGTTTCGTTGGTGGCCAGGCCCTGGCAGAGCAGCCTTACAGCTTCATCGTCCACACAGTTAATGCTGAGGTCCAGCAGCACAAGTGTGTCATTTTGTTGCAGCACTTCAGCCATCAGCTGTACCTCTGGACGGCCAAATCCACTGTTCGACAGCTGGAGCTGCTTCAGTGTTGCGTTTACCTGAGGAAAGAAAAGGGGGAGAGAAGGTCAGCAACGAGAGTTAACAAAACTGAACTCTTTGCTCGAGTGTGTCATTTTAGTCACCTTTAGACCAGCAATCAGAGCCGCATTGCCACGTATAAGAAAGTGATTCCAGCTCAGATTTAGGACTTCAATACCGATGTTCTCTGCTACAAGGAAGTGAAATACACATTTTTACAAAGTCACAATACATTTGAGACTAATCTACAAGCTACATGTAAAAATTTCTCAAGTTCAAGAAATACTTTAGGAATACTTAATACTTTACTATTAAGTAATATATCAGTGGGTCACATTTCTCTTTTATAGGTCTGCTTGTTTGTTTTCATAATTACTTTAGTTTAGAAAGTCTGTACAGCAGCCAATCCAGGACTTCAAACTGCTGAAAATCAAATGCTGACCTAAGATGAAGTATATAGTATTTAGTTCTTTATGTTTTGTTGATGCATTTTGATTGCCTGATGATTTGCTCTGCTGGCTTTACTTCTACTACCAGACAGCCATTGCTTCAGTTTTATTTCTTCCCTACTGCTGACGAGGAGATATAAGTTGAAGTTCGAGTTCAAGACCAAAAACAGTCAGAAAATTCAAAAATGTGTTATTTTAAAATCCACTTTTTTGGGTTCAGTTCTATTTCTTATTTAAATTCGAGCTGTATGTATGGAAATGTATGTAATTATGTAAATATATATTGTAACTTTTTAGTTAAAATCACAAAATGAACCACCTGCAATACTTCCGCAGCCCACCAGGAGGCTACAACACCCACTTTGAGAATCAATGCTGTGCAGCAGAATTTGTCTTTTTCTCTAAAATGCTTAAACTACTACAATGATATAGTATAATATCATAAGGGCACACTGACTATATTTCATAATGGAAGGAAACTCAACAACAAGAACAATAATGCTCAAACCGCCTTCACAGTATATCTACTAATAAGAAGCTATAATCCTCAGCTTTTTAGCAACTTTCTTTCCCTGACTCTCATTGCATGATCTATAATATTCTTTGTTATCACTACAGAGGTGTCCTCCCACATGAAGGTTTATTTATACGGTGCAAAATTGCCTCAAGGTACTTCCTATCTTCACGGAAACAGGGAGGGGGTAGCCATCAGTGGCAACTGATTGAGGGTGATGGGAGAGAGTGCAACTCGCAGAGAGAGAAGGACGAATCTAATGACATGCTGAGTGCTGACAAGGTGAGCAGAGAGGAAATGCTCAGTGGATCACAGGAAGTCACACAGCAGTTTGAGCCTATAACAAGTAACTAAGGGATCCTTCTGAGTCACCTGATTCAGCCCTAACTATAAACTTCATCAAAAAGTCAAATCTTAAAAGTAGAGAAACACCAGAGAGTGAAGAGTGAAGTTCTCTATTAGGACAATATGGTACTACAAGGTCCATATTGTCCTAATATGGCCTGATTATTCAAAATGCTGTTTGTAAGGAAAACAATTTTAAATTCTAGACTTAACAGGGAGCCAATGCAGAGAGAGAGAGAAATTTACATCTGGATGTTCCAAAGTGAGGATAGCTTGTTTCTACCCTAACGCTTAAAGCCCAGATGCTATTCCAAAATTGTCAAAAGCTGCTTCATCATTAGAATTTCTAATTCACGAAAAATAAAAGTAAAGCTTTGCATTAATTTGAAGGATCTAATGTGAACAGAAATAGAGATGATCTGTACCTAACATGACACCCAGGTCTTCTCCTCCTGCATCGCAGATGCAGTTGTAACTGAGGTCAAGCTCTTTGACCACAAAATCATTCTGTTAGATAGGAAAGAAAATTCTGAATTGCAGCTTAAAGCACATATAGACGTGACACATATAGACATGTGTAATTCATTATGTATGCGGCATTCGGCAGTCTGCACTCACCTTTAATGCTTCTGCCAAGCATTTAGCTGCAGCGTCACTAAAGTCATTTTCTAAAAGAACAAAGGGAAATGAGAGAATTACCTTCTTCATTTCGCTGCTGTATTACAGTGATAGACAGAAGTTCATGTCAGCATAGCTTAAGACTTGACTGAGCACCTGAGAGGTTGATGGATTTGAGCTTAGGATTGTCTGACAGCATTTTGGAGATAACCTCTGCTCCTTTAAGGCCCAGCTTGTTGTCGGAAAGATTCTGAAGAAAAGACAAGATTGAGATTTTTTTTTTTTTAAATAACATTAATGCCATTTCTCTTGCACATACAGCAAGAGGATTACATCTACACCTAACAAAACTGAAGTTTTGAATGTGATGTTTTTAAAGTCGTTACTAGACTCTGAATGCTGATGTTTTCAAACAGCATCGCCATCAGATACTGTGTCCCTTCAGCCTGAAGTGAGTTCCCTTTCAACTCGAGGTGGGTGACTACACCGTGACTCTAAAACATTAAAAAATAAATTTATAAAAAATGATACAATATTGTTTAAAAAGTACAAACTCATTTGAAATATGTTGCAGACTCATTACATGACCAGAACTTGATCCAGCATGACCTACACCATCTTAATTTGGGGATTGCATGAATAGCTAGAAAAAAGGATTACTTTCAGAAGGATAGCCAGAGCTTTGGCCCCCAGAGGTCCCAGCCCATAGTAATTCAGGTCTAGAATAGCATCATCCAAGTGGCGGAGGATGTAGGAAACAGGAACGGCTCCTGTCTGCTTGCAGGCCTTTAGATACACGTCTGATGGGGACAAATTCAATCTCCTGCTGGAGGTGAAAACTGAAATGAAAATAAGAAGACGTGACGGGTAAATAAAAAACCACATCTACTGTTACGGAATTGTTTTGCTCCATGAACATACTATCGTCTTCCAGGTCAGTACTGCATTCATCATCACTGTGCCCTGCTTGGCCCTTAGTGAACTTGATTTCCTCCTGGGATCCTCTGGACAGGACTGACTGAACAGAGGGCTGCTGCTTTTCCTCTTGTGAATTGGACTGAAAATCCACACTGTCTTCATGGATGTTATTCATCACGGCACGAGATCCTGACAACCTCAAGTGTATGTTTGGAAGACAACATAAGAGGAGCAGACAGGTAGGATTCACTGCTGCAGGCTATTAGACTGTTTAAGCAACACTGTAATTTTTGTAAACTCCTGTGCACTGCCATTTTTTAGGCATTAGCATCTATATGAGCTGCACATGAAAGTTTTTACGCTGAATTTATTAGGGATGTGCATGATTTACAAATATTCAGATGAGTTCTATTTAACTGCCCTACAATAAAAGAAGAAAATGTGATCAACTATGCAAAGTCCCCAGACTCGACCGACAAAGTGAGATGAAAGTCTAAACATGTACAGATATTGACAACTGTCAGAAAGGTTATGTGTGGCACCCCTTCAAAAATATATAAAAATGGGGCACAATTAAAGCTACCGAGAGTCTACCACCACTATCCACAGTAGCAGAGAGCACACTGGGCAGTGGACAATCTTTAGACAACAATCATCAGTGAAAACTGAACTTGATCTTGAAATATCTTTGCATGAAAAACCCACTCCTGGTATTTCCATCAGCTTAAATATTCAGACTTCCTGTCTTCCCCAATATTTAAAAATCTTGGAAACGCCCCTGGCAATGCACTACTTCCATGAGCAATGTGAACCTGATAGAGAAACCTGCAGAAACAACACACGGATAGTTTTACATGAAGTTTAAAGATCTACTGAACTTAACATGACTTACTTTACAGCGCATTTATTTAATAGTGAGGTAGAAGAAGAGCTGCCAGCTAACTAGCTGCCTAGCTACTACTGCATTTTATCAAGCAGTTAACAGTTAGACCAGCAGAAGAGGGGAAACACTGTTTTATTCGGAATTAAAAACAAATATTAACTTTTTTTATATATATAAAATCCTATTTGTCAGACCTTTATTATTGTTCATAGCAGAGGAATAATCCGCCTACCTGGGAAAAATTTGTCGTTTTCTAGTGTTAAGAAGATGATCCAACGGCTGATCAGGAGAAGGAAAGTTATGAAAGATCCGAGGGCGGCCGGAAAATTATCGATAAAAACAAATGAAGCACACTGGAAACGGCCATTTCCATCTTTAAAAAAAAGAAAGAAAGAAAGAAAAGTACCCTATATCAATTAATAATGGTTTAAAGTATGGTAATAGTGAAGACTTTGATTCGTTTATATAGATAAGCACTAGATGGCGCTGTTCACCGTAATCCCTATCGAGATGAGACCGGATGTGGTTGTAACGTGGGAGAGACCAATGACTGTATAAAGCACTCCTTTAAACAGTCACTGGGAAAGACTACCAATTCTACCAAATGGGGCAAAATATAACCACAAATATGAGTTGTTCTTTTATTGCAATAATCTCCCACACCCTTTTTTAAAACATACGGCACATTGTGACGTCGACGTGTTTTTGCTTCTTATTACTAATTGTTAACACTTAAGTGCAAAGGCTGTAGGAAAGGATCACCACGTATTTGACTCTAATGTTCTCACAGAGCTTTGATTTGATTTTGTTTATAGTAGACACGCATGTGGGTACTTTGTTTCAAATTTGAGAAGTTTAGCTCAGAACAATACAGGCAAAATGTTACAAACATACTCCTGTCATTTGGTACAGCCTCTGTAGCAAAGAAAAACTTGTTAACAATTTATTTTTCAAATTATAAACACTTGAGGTTTTATTTATTTTGTAGCTCATACCAGCAGGTTTTAAATGGAATTCTGTTTGATTTTCATCTATAGTGTTTTGGAAAAGTCTTGAGCCACTCCTCATCTCATGCTTCCAAGGAGCCAGACTCGTCATTTTTAATCTGGTCTTGAGCAATATTTCTTCAGGCTTTCTGGAGATCTTTCATTGTTTGGCTGCTTTTAAACTCATTCTTAGTCCAGTCCTTCCACCGGACATTTTCAGAAGAACAGAAGAATTCTTTTAGGTTTGTTAAGGTACTTAAACAAACAAACAAACAAACAAACAAACAAACAAACAAAACAACAACAAAAACCCTACCTAAACAACTACTTCGAGAGATGAACCAGTGTTGTGTTTACATATAACAGACAACTTAGCAAATATTCCATTTTAATGTTATCTTTAGGCACTTGGTTATTAGCAACCTGACAGGCATAACCACCAACAAGGCAATTCCCAAAGAGCTATAACTTTATCTTAAATAAGATATTTAAATATTTTAAATAAGAAAAAAATCACACAAAGACCTGACACAGGACCTGAGAGATGCACCTGAACCTTCAGTCCATACATTACTGTTCACTGTAGACTCATCACATCACACATGGTTTCAGTGGACGAGAGGTACAGCAGTAAGTGTCCACAGCCACGTGTAAAGTAAAGTGGAGGGTCTATCATGGTTCGGGGCTGCATTTCAGCCAGTGGTTTTGGGGAGCTTCTCAAAATTAATGAAATTATAAACGTAAAAAGATTTTGATCCACCATGCAATGCAACCTATATAAAGTATGTGACTGGCAATGGCTTAATTTTTCAGCATGACCAATGATCCATGTATATTTGAATATGTTTAATGCATCGCTGCAACCATTTTGTTTTCTTAGGAAAATATAAAGAAATGAGGGGTCACTCGAGACCTTTGCACAGTATTGTACATTATAATTGGAAGAGAAAGGGATTATCAGGGAAATCCTCAAAATGTATAACGATTTTTGTCCTGCTGTTCGTGATCAAATGGTAAATGTCAATACTTAAGTGCAACTTTAACTCAAAGTCACAGGGCAAAGTTTGAATTTAGTTGAGCCTCCACCAATAAGTCAAATTGCAGTTCATATCCATGTCTATCCAGACTTGACATTTTACATGACAAATGTCATCGCCTTATCTTTTTATCCTGTGTAAAATGTCATCGTCATGAGGTTAGAGTGACTGATATTTGACTGTGGACTCTTGTGCACTAAAGAACTCATGCGATAAATCTCTGTGTAACCGTGGATAAGGATTAGTTTCATTGACCACATTAAAGCTGTAACTAAATCTGCTTTTTGGCATCTCAGAAATGTAAGTGAGAGATTACGTGTCCCAGCAAGAGCTAGAGAAGCCCATTCATGATTTCACTTATTTCCTAGTCAGTTCGTTCTTTAGTTGACGTCAACATTTTCTCAAGGCAATATGTCACAGTGTCCTTTCCTCTCTGACCATGAAAATCTAATTAGCTCATCCTTGAGCTCAACTGCATATTTGTGCTAAATTTAAAGAAATATCTTCCAAGTGTTTGTGAGGTATCATATTCACAAAAAAAGAGTCAGTTCTAATAAATATACTAATAAAATACATGTTCCAATAAACACCAGACTTGTAAACAGTAATAAAGTACTAGGATAAATTCTACAATGAAGAGGCAGCCAGTGATCGTCAGCAGGTACTGGGGCGTCTGCTGTCGGGTTAGTTCTGTGCTGTCTGTCATTTCTCGCGGTGAGCCGTAAACAAAGGGATCTATGTTAATCAAGGCTTGAAGAAATAAAAGCACGAGTGACCTTTTCAGAGTTGTGCAAACAAAAGTAAAGCCCTGACTTTGGCAATATACTGAAGAATAGCGCTGAAGAAAACGTGATTGCACAGCATTTGGCATTCTGTAATTCTAGTGTCATGACCGGCTGGTGCAAATTCAACTTCAGTATATTGCAATATTGCATTTTTACAGGTGCAACGTAATGGAAGGAAAACATAAATAAAAGGTCTTTCTTGTAGTTAGAAAATAAAATTTAATCTATTCAGGATATCAGTTTATACATAAAGAGAGATGCAGAACAGACACTGAAATACTGCTCAGCTGAGGAGCCTCTACTCCTTTTCACAGCTGTTTGACAGCGCAACATGACAGACTGCAAAGACTGAAAGACAAATCACATCAAGTGATTCACAAGCATTTCATATATGTTTATGTATAGAAAGCAGTATAAAACAAGTACAATAATGGACAGACAACAAGTCCAAAAAATAAGGGTGTAAACATTTTGTGTATATGTGCTTTTCATGACGCCAGCGTCACCACAAATCGGATCAACCGGTAACTGCCATCGTCGAGGCAGGGTATAGAAATAAACATTGAAAAAAAAACAAAAAACCTCTACTCCATTTGGTGTATCTGTAATGAGTATTTTATCCTAATAACTCTACACCTGTATATTTCAGCTAGCATACATTAGGAAAACTGCAGAACACTGCACTGAAACAATGCCACACAATCTACGCAGGGCTTTTGTAACAGAGCACCATAGTGATATTAGTGTGTTTCCTCAGCGCTGTTTCCAGTCATACTCTACTGTTTCCATTGGTCCCTTTTTTGTAGAGATGGTTGAAGTAACAACGAGGCACAGCGGGTATCAACAACAACACTTAATGTGGAGATGAACCTGGGTATTTCCAGTCTTCCAATGGACAGAGCCAGCTCGTGTAGCAGTACTGAGGAAGCCCCACAACCTCAGATCTTTGGACAAAGTCTCCAAAAGTCTCCAGCTTGGAGCTCAAGTGCTTCTTTAGAAATGTATTGCCAGTTATGTTAACATATAAACGGCAGCCACGGTGGTGCTAGTTTGGGCTTCAGGAACTTCCCTGGTTTCTCTTTTTCACTTGGTTTCAGAGGACAGCTGCTCCAGCAGTGGGTTGGCCTCGCTCTCAGGAGTTTTGACGCTGTCGGTCCTCACGATGCATGTCGGCCGGTGGAGATTGAGCATCACCATTAGCTGCTGCCTCTCCAGACGGAGCTCCTCGATCTGGGCTTTCAGCTCCGAGTTCACCATTTCCAGACGTTCCGATTCCTGGACAAAGGCATTCAATTAGTACATACTACTGGAAAAAAAAAAAAAACACCTCACAGAGGACAATCTTTCGCTTAATGACTTGATATTGAAATTTGAGGACAAAAACTAATCTAACCACAAACATGAATAAGTGGTGTAGAGATCATGAAAAATGATTTTGTTCTGCTCTTCAGCGTGCAGTGCTGAATCATGAACTCACCCTTTGAAGGAAGTCAGTCCGTTCCTTCTTTTTGTTTCGGCATCGTGCTGCAGCTACTTTGTTTTTCTCTCGTCTTCGTTTCCTCCTTTCTTCATCTTCATCCATCTGCAAATACAAAGTATCATTAATATTAAAACAGAAGAGGTTTTTACATTTTACCGTTCTTATTTTTCCATTTCAATCACAGGTTGTACAAAAAAGTGGACACAGCCACCCTGAGGTTACCCCTTGGCTTACTGATTTGAAGCCATGAGTTTGACACTTTGGCTGCTACCATGTCTTCTGTTTTTGTGACCATACTTCGGTGACAGACAAAAATGACTCTTAATGATAAAACGATAAAGCCTGACTTGATTGGCTAATACTCCCATGACATTCACGTTTCACACACTCTATTTCCTCTTTTCTCTTCCTCCTCACCTCTGTCTTGATGGCCAACGGCCGTTTCCCCAGCCTGCCCAGGAAGTGCAGCGGAGACAGCATGGTGCCCAGCTGGCGGAAGTCAGCCAGCTTGAGTTGATCGGTGAGCGTGGTGGCCGAGATGCCCGCCAGTGGGCCCAGACTGGGAAGGGAGCCCGCCGCCAGCGAAGGGTCAGGTATCTGTCCCGGCATCATGTCCAACCCGGCCACCACTGCCGCTGTGGGAGGGGAGGGGAAGAGGCGAGGGGGTAAAGAGAGGAAGGAAAAGAGAAAAGAGGAAGAGGGGGATGATTAGGATGAGAGTCAAGCCTAAAAACAACTCGCTGACAGTGAAAATTCAGCTTTTTTTTCTCCACCACAGAGAGAAGCATAGTGCACACACCTATTTTAAATACTTGAGTCTGTAAATCTTCAGTTCTAAAAGAAGAAATAATGAAATTAATTAAAACAAATTTTTTTAAGACTTCATGGTGCCAATACTAATATTTTATTTAATCATAATGCTTTGTTATCAATTTCTGCTCACTTTCACAAAGGAAAAGAAATATTGATTATAAATACTAACTTAATTTTTTTAAAGTCTTGCAGCCCGCTACCTTATATCTGATCTATCCCTGCATCTGTACTGATAGCTACGGTTTTATTCATACCAAAAACCATGTCACGGGTGCATGCATTTTTCTTTGGATCCCCCCCCCTTTTCTGACTCCGTTATGATAACATAAACATTTATATTTATTATACTGCAGCCATCTGACAGCATCTTTTGTCTTATTATGATGTTATACAGCTTGCCTTTGACACACACACTCGTTTTTCACCATTTTTTGTCTTCGTCATCAAATATCTTTGTAAATACTGGCTGCTGTTTCTAAGAATGATTTCAAAAGTTGACTGTGTTGACAGCTGTGTTATCTTTTCAGTAGGCAGTGGGTGAAGAAAAGAAGAAAAAAAAAAAGAAAACACAAAAACCCAAACACACTCACACACACTCACACGCGCACACACACAGACAGTGTAAGCAGCGACATACTCATTGCTGTAGCTTCACATGCAAAAGGAAGCCACGAATAAAACTTTTCAAAAAGCTTTTGAAGCTTTTTGATCTAAAACACAGATCTATCTTATCTTAACTATTGTCTTTTACCTTCAGATAATTTACAAAGAAGTTTTGATCTCTGTTCATTTTTTTTTGTTTCCTCATGAAAAGGTTTTAAAAGTTATGAAAAGCATTTGTGCCAAAACAGAGCTGGGTAACACTCATGCATTCCATCACCACCCCTCTTCCAACAATTTGGGGTATTCTAGTGGGTTTGACCACAGTACTTTTTAATGTAATCAGGCAGGAATGAAGGACAGAGGAGAAAAAGCAGCATTCACGCAGGCATAAAGGAAGTGGCTGGAGAATTAAGACGTCTCTCTAATTACTGTAAGGCAGAGAGTTGGAAAACTTCTGATGGCCAAATAAAAAACAAATGTTCCAGATGAGAACAGTGTAACATGAACCGACTCTACCCTGTCCATCCCCGCGATCTCTGAGGAGAGGCAAACTGAGACCCACTGACTTTACTCTTACTGTTCCGCATTCGAGCAGAAAATAAAGGCACCCAAAAAATGGCAATTGTAAGCAAAACACTGGCAGACTATTTCACCTTTTCAGAGGGAATTACAAGTAGATCTAATCTATTTGACTAAATTCCTGCACACCTGATACTTCAACTTCTTTGGGTACACTGACAAAACATAGGCTCAACAGCCAAACTTGCAAATGGTATCAGATGGTATCAATGCAACTTTGGCGTTAACAGTTTAATTCACATTTGCTTCTTCGGTATTCAGCCGTAGCCGAACCTCCACAGGTTAGGCACCAACTGAACAAAGCACCTCTCACACCAAACCAACAAAGACGTGTATTGTGAAGTGCTACAAAAACAGCTAACTTTGCTGGTGGGTAACTAGCTGACAGGCTGACTGTATTTAAAGTTAAAGTAGTTAAAGTTTTTCTTTCATTGCTACCCCTTTTTCGCTGGGCTGAAAGACTTTCTGTATTACAAAGGCCATGGAAGAGGTAATGAAAAAAGCAGGGTTATGTAACTCTATTCTAATGTACTCCACCCTGTGCATGGGCTGGTCCCAAAGTGTTTTTACAGGCTCACTAGAGTTTACTGTCGTGCATGGCGGAGACCGAATCCAGCAATCAATATGGAACCTCTGAGATATATATGAACTAAATAAATCAAATTATTTTGTCTGTCTAATTTGCACTAGAATTCATTCATTTAACCATCTGCATCAAGTGTGGTGCAGAGGTCAGGTCTAAAACAGCCCTATAACCATAAATTTGTTAAGCTAAAACTTCAGATCACATTTAAACTAAAGATGCAGTGCACGCACAGTAAAAATAAGCTAATCTTGCTAATTCTTTTGATTTGTCAGAAGTCTGCATTATGTATTAAACCCAAGGACAAGTTGATGTGTGGAGCCAGTCCCTCATGAGGCATTTTATTACTTAAATCCCAACTGCCCCCTCTCTCTCGCCCTATGTATACTCCCATTTACACTGCACTTGGCAGCAGCCTGTTGTTTTTGCTGGAGAGGAAAAGAACAAGACAGCCCTAGTTTAAGAAAAAAAAAACCCTCAGACAAAATTCCTCCTCTCTGAAACTCACAGGAGTGTTGTAGTGGAGTGGAGGGTGCCAAGGCCAACTCGTTCTAAAGAAAGAGTGTGTAAGAACAAGGAAATACAGACAATAGTAGCGCTGCACAGCTAGTTGCTGATCAATAACTTTAATGGAATTCAAAAGACGGGATCCAAACTAAATTCCGGATTGAGAGGAAAGCCACAAGAACTCAAGCTTATTTTAGGATTAACGGAGCAAACTGCTCTGAGAGCCAAAATAGAGTCTAATATCAAAGTTGGCCAGACAGTCAGGATTGGTTTACAGACTCAAATTAGGCTCCAACCTGGGCAAACAATTTTTCAAGGGAAGCTGACATTGAAGAAAATATGTTAATTCAAGTATAATCTTATTTTATGTCGACTGGACTGGCTCAACACACCCTAGTGTAACCTAACTCTGCACTGTTAGATACGTTACAAGGAAAATCCCCCATTCCTCAGTACGGCGTGTTGAAACATGCAGTTGAAGTCAGCTCTTATATAGACATACACATGCGCTGATTATATAAGCTTAAATAAATCTCACATTTGACTGCACAACATGAGATCACACAAATCAAAAGTGTGCAGAGACAGTTTTTGCCAGCAGCCTCTAGGACAAAGGTGAAATGATGCATAAAAGAAGATGACTATCAGTAGGAGACATGAAAGTTGAGTTATACACCATTCCACACAATTAAGCTCCACTGTAAACTCTAACACATAACAGGCACTCAATGTGTCTCAGTTCTGAGTTAAACATGACTTTTAAGTTGAGTTGAGTAGAAAGTTTGTTGTGTTTAATCTGTTCCGTCTGCCACACAAGTGTCTAAAAAAATCCCCTTTTGCAAATTCAACACCCATTCAAGCCTTAAGACATGAAACCTCACAGAAGCTTCATCTGTACAACACAGGGAAAGTTTGCTGATGCATGTCTTGCGGGGTGTAATTATACATAAAAGCATGAGTCAAAGTGAATTTTACATTTTTCAAAAAAAGAGGGTACTTTTCTCCTTTTCTTCTGTCAGCAGCAGCCTGCAGCCGAAGATTAGTGGTCAGCGTTTGATGATGCAACGGCCTTACTGTGCTTTTGCAGTCGAGCAGAAAAGCCAGTGCCACAGCTTTTAGGTCCACAGCAGCCTCGGACAAAGACACCTACACAACACCAGCAGCAGTGTGGGCACCGCTAGCTCACTGAGGGGACATGAGCTGAAGCCAAGGGCGGTGAACGGAAACATCACGTATTAGCTATGAAATATAGGTTCTGGCATTAGCCCAGAGCCAATCTAACTGCATGCGAGTTAGCTGAATGTGTGTGCGTGCTCACGTCTTTTGCTAGGCCAAATGTGTCCATTTCCTGAAAGCAATTAGAAGTACCAAAGAATTCAGGCTCTTATAGACCAGCAGCATGACTGGAGGGCCCCGTTATCCTCATTCTTTTAAAAGACTGGCTGAGACGGTCAGAGCGAGGATACAGGGGTTTTCATAGGCTACTCATTACCTGCAGATAATACTGCAACCATTATGGCAACTGAAAACAGAAGTCAAAACTGCTTGCATTACGGGAAAGACATGCATGCTTCCCTTGATGCCATTTTACCACCATTTGTCAGCACACTATTAGAGTCTAATTTTGGATTAATAAGTCGTTGCACGGGCCACACACACCAGTGCACACCTTGCAAAAGTGCTTCTACAGCTCCAAACTCAACATGAGCCCTGAAAATGAGCAATGAGCATAGAGGCTGTGGCCAAGGAACACTCTCTCAATCTCCGGCCAAGGTCTAGGAGATCATCATTACCGTCTGCACTCAGTCAGGCTGTGTGTTGAGTTACAGCCTTTCGCAATCCTCTGAGGAAACCAGGGAATTTGGCACCAGCTTTCCTCAAGAACAGGACAGTCCAAATATACAGTGTCAACATTCCTCCAAGCCCTCATTATATTTTCATTGGAGGGACAGGACAAGACGCAGACATGGGATTAATAGGTGCTGGTCTGATGGAAGATGAGTGGAAGTGATTTTTTTTTCTTTTTTTTTGGGGGGGGGGGGGGGGGGGGGTATTTTTGTGGGTTAAATAGCTGCCGAGACAAAATTAACTTTACCAGAAATTCCTCTTATGGAATTGACTTAATACGCCCAAAGCAATTCAGTCCACAGCTAGTAATAGCAATACTTTTCCTTTACAGTTTGGAGTGAGTGGGATGGAGTGCAGCACATGCAGAGCTTATCTTTTGTTGAAATTACACAAGAGAAGCCCATTTAACTGCTGCATTTTATTGCAGACTTTGACCTGAGAACGACATTTTTTCCAGGCAAATCCAAACACTAAACACCTGCAGATATGCACAAAGCTCGCAGGCTGTGGCTGCCATCATTCAAACATTAGTATGTGATCTTTGGCTGTGTTCCTGCTTGGCCTACTTTGTGCCATTCAAACAGTCGCACATCTATATTCTGCATCTGGGTGGTCCTGGTCGAGTTATTATAACGTTACTATTTTTCCTCCAAGCTGTAAGTCAAGATTAGACTGTGCATGGCACAAAGCTTAGGCTTGGCTCAGACACGGATTAAAGGAGTCAAAATGCAAAATGCTGGCAAAAGCCTTTTTAAACGTATGGATTTCACATCTATGACAAATCCAAGACAAGTCCTGTGCAATCTCTGGCAACATGATATTGGCCAACCAAGTCCAGAAAATTAGATTTAATGCTGCCTGTTGAAACAATCTCAGTTCTTATGTAACTTGTGGTTGTCACTTTAATGAGGTTTCATACTTTGTCCTCTAGTGTTTCCTCATCCACCTCATGTCAAGACACTGTACAGTGCAGACACTGGAGCGATCAAACAAGCCGTTCGGTGCTTTTATTCCTGTCAAAGACTAGAAGCTAAAAGGTTTATGTTTAGCTCCACATTTAACACAAGGGGTTCCATTAATCTTTTTTTTTTTTCTAAAGGGTCCTTTTATAAGAAACACCAGTGTTTCTCTCAGTTACACCTTTGGACATGCGGCTGTTTGCTTCCACAGTTTGCATCTAGTCTCCTTGGCAAAAAGGTTTTTACAAACCATGTGGAAAGGCTTATGGGGGACTACAATGTGATACTGATAATGTGATACCCATAGCAGTGAATGGCTACTCCCCCAGCATTTTAGTATTAGCACCACTGAGCCTGGCTGTTGCATAGTTGGCTCGCTTGCCTGCAATGCGTCTGCTGTCTATTGAGTGTACTGAGGTGCAGCTTGGCAATTCTAGCTCTCCAGAGACACACTGGAAGGCATTTCTACTTAAAATAAACTCTGTGCGCCCACGTCCAGCCTCACAGCCCCGTCGGCCCCGCGCTGCCTGTCGGCTCGCCAGCCCTTCCCCATTAATCCACTGCAGCGTTCCATTTATGCAGAAACCATCCTACGGATGTGCCCAGGCAGGCGCTGGGGCATTTAAACCCTCTGCAACATGCTCATTCACTTAGACCCACACAAACACAGACACAGACACAAAGGAAGCATACAGTATATAAAGAGCACACACGAATAGTTTCCCCTGCGTGGCATATAGCTGTACGCTGCACCCGCTGAACGGTATGCACCTCCATATAGGAAAAAGCTGAACCTATGAACTTGCAAGTGACAACCATCCCCTACCAATCATTTTTCCAATTCCACGATTGGCCTCTAACCTTGAGGTCAACAAGGGCAGATAAGCTGGCCTGGATACAGTTACATATACAGTAAATATTTTTATAAGAAGTTGATAAGGGCGTGTTTTTCAGTAGCTCACACCATCAGCACGAGGAAAACAAACAGTCGCTGTAGTAAAAAAAAAAAAAAAAAAAAGTCAAAGGCTGGAGTATGTTTATCTGATATGCAAATATACATCTAAGCACCACACGCGTGTGTGCACACACACACACACACACAACCCCCACCCCCCTACACACAAACAGAGTTTCCTCTCAGCTCCCAGAAAACTACACTCAAGCATTTGGGGGCCAAAGCAAAGACTACAAATGTAAGCCAATATGAACACACATTCTTGGCTGTACTCGCATGCTCCCAAAGAAATCTCACACTTCATTTGCATTACTTATATTTCACGGTGAGCTAACAGCACCAAGATATTTTCTTCTCAAGAGAGCATCTCTGATTAATCGCATCTGGATTTGTCTTAAATTGATGCAACTTTGTTTGGAAAGTTTTACAATCTCCAGTGGACCCATTATTTTGTTGTTAAAATGTCATGTTAAAGACAGTTTTTAAGGATCAGACAAAAAAAACAAAACACATTTTCTCTCGTTTTCCCCGTTTTGTTTCTGTTTTATGTTATTAGAATGTAATAACTTTGGGGCTGACGAACCAAACAGGAATAAAATAAATAATGGGTGTTAATTCTGCAGACCTGACCTGCACGTCTTATCTTACAGCTCCCTGCAAAATTTTTGCATGGAGAAGCTGGACTGGACTAAGAGTCCGATATTAACGCTAATGCACAGAATGACTGTACAAAAACTTTTCAGACACATGTTTGCTGAAAGTGAAAGGGTACAGCCTTGCAGAGCCATGTAGCTCGCTGTAACAGGCTAGCGTAGCTAGCGGTTAACTTTGAAACTCTCAATGAGTGTAAGCCGTTGCATAACTGTCTTCAGAAAGCTAACCGACGCTTGAGTTTAGCAACACAGAAAGGAAGAATCCCGAGATGAAAATACACCCTGACACAAGCGGGCTATAATTTAGCTAACGAGGCTGTAAATAACGAGCTATAAAGCGACAGTTGCTACAACAGTTGTAACAACAACGGGCTTAATGGTTGCGGACGCAACAAATTGACTTCTGCGGTAGGAGCACGGAAAACTTTAAAACTGTAAGGAAACTAGGACTTTCTCGAGCAGCTGAGTGACAGTAGGTTTTAATATAGGAATACGTACATAAATGTCTCACGGGAATTTGTAATACATACCGAGGAAAAAATGCACTGTGGTAAATGTCTACAACGTAGTGAAAAAAGTGTGAGAAAAATGCAAAAACACTAAGCCTGGCATTTTAGCTAAATACGAACACAGAAACAAAGACTGGGAGGCAACGGCAGCATATATCTCGACGCTTCGCTAACACACTTACCTGTTGTAGGTCCAAAAAAATCCGCAGTATTAGGAGGACCGTGTGGGAGTCAGGAGTCGGATATGGGGTTTTGGGACTAAGTGAGGTCGTTGCATCAGCCCGTTTAAGTACTGAACTCGGCTCAGGAATGCGGAACTGCTGCGTCAGACGTAAGCATGGATGAAAATAGGAGGACGACTGAGGCCCCGCCCATAGCAACAAGAAAACATACACAGACTGCGGAGAGGAAAGTTTCAGCCCGGGGGACACACGGAGAGAAAGAGATACACACTCCCGGGTAAATACACGTCTGCCACGACAATAAACGAGTCAATAAATAAAATTGTGACTGTAAACACACCGCACTCATCTTAGCTGCGGGTGTTTGGCACTGCCAACAACAAAAATATAGACTACCAGTCCAAGTAGTAAGTTATTTATAGCCTATAATAAAAAGGTTATGTTGCAATGTGACAGTTTTTATCAACTATATCAGTACGTGCAGCGCTAACAAGTCACACACAAAGAGATTTTCATAGTCATTGTTAATTTAAGGCAGGGGGTGTCAAACATAAGGCCCAGGGGGCCAGAGACTGCCTGTGCAAAAACTTCAGTCCCGCCTACTGGATGGCTTTGAACAATGTGAAAGAGATCACAAACTTCGGACTTTTAACTTTATTTTAGTACGTTTTACAGCTTTTCCTATTAATAACGACCCCACCCATGGTCATTCAGACTGGCCTGAGTAATTAAGCAGTAGAATTACTAGATATAATAATAGAATAATACAATTAAAAGGTAAAGTTAGATTTTTATAGCACCATCTGCTTTTTTGTAAATTAACAAAAAAAAACGCAAACATTTTTTATATAATTACAGGGCAGTCTGGCCAAATTACAGAACCTTCTATCTTTCATTTATTTCTTATAATTTAAGTCCATATAGTTGTGCTGACAGATGTACTGCAGTAGCATTTCTTTTTCAGGTAGAAAACTGTGACCTGCTGTTAAAATCACACTTGTTTTTCTCATATTATGATATCTTAAGGATTCCATTTGCATGTCTGTGAAGGTTCTCAGTCATCCAGATCATGGTAATCTAAGAAACTTGACTGGACTTCTTTAAGTTTCTTGAAGACGTTTCACCTCTCAAGCTTCTTCAGTTCTAAGATCTTTAGATTCAATTTGTATTTACTCTGACAGAAAGGTGAGTTTCACTAGTCTGGCCCACTTAAGATCAAAGTATGTGGCCCACAATGTAAAATCAGTCTGACATCCCTGATTTAAGACATTTTTAGAGGCCCAAAGATATGAACGCAATCCATGCATGGTTTAATTATGACTTACCAATTTAGTGCATATGGAAATGTATTGATTTGTGACCAATAAGGCCTCTAACATTCCCCTTTCCTTCTGTTGTTTTTCATTTGAATATAAATAAGATATAAACTACTGTGCAAAAAATCTTGAAGGAGCTCCCATTTCTTTATATTTTTCTGGGGAAACAGCACATATGTGCACTGTTTTATTGAAACACACAAATATAAATGGAAATGCACTTTAAAAGGCAAAAACTGAAAAGGGAGTTTGTGCAATTCTAACAAGAGTGAAACACAATATTCATATTTTATTCAACACAGCCTGAACTCTTGACTGACAGACCTGCCCTGTGATTTATAGATGGCTGTAGACACTCACTGTTGCACCTCTCTCCTGACCTCTTCACCACACGTCAACAATGATTTGATCCAAAGACGTCAAATTTGGATTTATCAGTCCATAAGACGTATTGCCACTGATTCTCAGTCTTGTGTAATTTGACATACCTCAGCCTTTCCTTCCTGTTTCGTGTCTCTTAGATTATATGATTGCACTTGATGAATGAAGATAAAAATGACTACAAAAAATATGAGCATTAACAAGTATTCACAAGAAAGAAGAAGGAAAAAACTTAAACGTAGTAATTAAAGTAATCTTTCTAATCCTGTGGGAGCACTTATTTAACCTGGGCATTCTTACGTGGTGCATATACACTGCTTGCATGTACTAATATCTTTATTAAAGTGATATTACTGCTGAGTAGATCACACAAGCCTGCAGTGTTTTTGCAGAAGTGTTAAGAATTGACTGAGCATAGATTTAAAAAATATTTTTATGCAAATCCCTGGAAAAACCTAGTCTGAGCATAGCCTCACAAAGGGAATGCTGACATTGGAGTCCTGCAGCCTACAAACAAAGAACCAAACAAAAAAAAGTCTCAATTGAACATCTGGAGACTAAATGTTTTTGAACTCTTCCACTGAAAACTAAGATCTTATGTTTGCTGTGGAGAATGAAAGTGGAAAGTTTGTGCCAACCTCATATCTGATTTTAACGTGCATGTTAATGAGCAGAATCTCTGACTTCACTTTTAGTTTGTAAATAAGCTTCTTTAAGCTCTGTCATATGGAAACTTGAAGCCTGGATTGCGTATGATCTGCCTATTCAATAAAGTACACTACTTACAGAGGACACATACATATTTTTAGGGGATTTATGTTTTTTAAGGGAAAAACTATAGTACAGCAGTATAATTCAGGGGATATTTAAGGCCATTTCTGTTGTTTTCAATTTAATCTGATGACTTGCTTTTCAGTTGTCAAGTTTCTACTTTAGTTTCCTTGTTGTGTCATAAACAAAACTACATCTGAAGGTGTTTTTTGGAGAGTTGGCACCACAGTTTCACTGCGCTTCTTTCACCTTGTTTTTCACCCTTTACCCTTTTGGCTCTCAAAGGTACAGCTGCAGCTGCAGCATACCTTTTCTTAGAAAAGTTCAACACGAAGGTAAAAAAAAATGTGGTTAAGGAAGTTTGTTGCACAAATAATGCAGTCAGTCCTGCAGGGTATTTGCACAATAGCTACCCTGAAAGACCATTTTTGTTTTCTTTATTCATTCCTTGTCCTGATTGAGCATAAAAGAGAAAAAAAAACCCAAACAACCGTGAACAAAATTGTGCTGAAATATTTCTAAAGGTGGTTCCAGAAAGTTCTGAAAGCCTCTTCCTAATGCTTCCCTCTACTGTGGGCAACAGAAACTACATCTAACTGGACATTTCTACTTATAGGGACGTGCAGTTATTGTTTTAAAAGGCTACAAACAAACTGTTGCCACTATAAGGAGTTGCTTTTTGCCCTCTCTCACTTTATAGCAGTGTTGAGTTATGCATCTCCTTTTATATATTGCAGGTACAGCTGAGAAGTTGTGCCAAAATTACAAAATGGATGTAAACAGCGCTGTCACCCCCAAACACTGCTATTGTTTTCTGGTAAATCTTCAAACTGCTTTAAAAGCACCTCATCTTAACACACCAAGCCGTCCTCATTGTCTCTTATTGCGTGTCATGTTTTTATCTTCAACATCAGCTTAGGCTCAGTTTTGGTTTTGCACGATGCCAGCTCAACTGTTCAACCTATAAAAAGCGGCTGAGTTATTGGAGGCTCACCAAAATGCCCCGCTCTGTTCCTTTTTTTAGATTCTAATTTGGTTCTCTGCTGTGATTTATGCCTCGCATCTGACGGCAGGTCGGGGCCGACTGTGCGTCAGAGTCGCTCTTAACGCAGATGACAAATTTTTAGGGGAGACATTTGGAGTTAATAAAGCAGAACTGAGTCCATGACCAGACGGATTATTATAAAACACGAGGGTCCTGGACGTCTGTGGTTAAAACAGAGGTAGCACTCCCTTTTCAGCCGGGTTCCTTTGTGCCTGCAGGGAGGCAGCCAGAAATGTCACTCACTACATGAACACACATGGTGCACATTTGACATTCGAAGACAGAGCCGTTACTCACAAAAACAATGAGCCTTGATAATGAAACTAAGAAAATAACACAGCGTGGTATACAGGCAAGTGTGCAGAGCACGTTAGTTAAAGGAAAAAGATCTTTAGTGAGCGTGTAACAGTGCACAGGAATGACCAAAAAGGGTGCTGGTAAAGAAAATCCAGGTCTGTCTCAGGATGTGTAAACCACAAAGTTTCTAAAGCTACTTTCCTGTTTAAACCTTTGCAATCGTATCTCAACGCCTGCCTATAAAGAGCTTTATTATTTGTCTGCTGCAATCCTGCTTTGCATTAAAGCACGAGCTCGGGGGCACTTTTGAGCAGCTGCCACCCTGATTAATGGAGAGTGAGTGGAGTTTGTGGTTTTGCTGCTCTGCCAAACTCGTGCAGAGTTCATAATACGTGGGCGTCAGAAGTCAAGGTAAAGCAAAACCAAATATTTTTTGCCAAAAGCAAGTAAGCATTTTTATTTATTTTTTTCTGTCTTTCTAATCATTTGTTACATTTCCAAGTCTTCATCACATTCTAAAATTGATAAACAAGTTCAGTCACACTTCTTTATCTTTTCCAAACCCTTGGCCTGAATAAATTCCGTAGGTTAAATGTTTTGCTGTAATATTATCCAACAGCACATCTTTGGGAAATACCCAGTGAACCAGACACCTCCAGACACAAAATCTGACTCATTAACCTCCACGCTGCAGACACTAAATGTTATTTTTAACACTACTCCATTTGATTTCCTTCCTTCCTTTCTTCTTCTTTCCCAAGAATCTCAGACAGTTGTAGACTAAATCATAACGTGTCTATTAATTGTGCGAAGACTCACACGACAGCTCAGGTTATTTAAAACTTTATCACAGATGTCCTGAGTTTTGCCAGCCTTTGGAAATACTGTGTTACTACAGAATGACATTTCCCATTTTCTGACAGCACCGGAGCAAATGGAAATTCTTGTTTTGTCACAGTTTATTCAGCGAGCGTCACATTGTTCATACTTTGACTCTTGTGGCGACATGCCAACATTAAGGAGTACACTAACTGAAGCATTTACAATGCACCAGCAGGTGTAACACACAGAAATGCTTACATGTGGTGCTTTAGCAGACTCCATTCACAGAAATCAAGCCAACTACACACTTCATCTCTCTTTCACAACAGACTCATCTATCATAACACTACTCTTCCTCCCATATCATGCTGCATCAAATCCTACAAGAAGCACATTTTTCCCTTCCTGTAACAATCCAAATCTTTTTTGTATGTGTGGCAACTTATTCGTTTGGTACTCAAGAAAAGAACAGGTCAGCCATTTCAATATAAACTCCTGAATCAGCACAAGATCTTTCTGATGTAATACTGAAAGTGCCATCTTGCAGTTGGAAGGAGACGGTGAGTTCACGCATGTACCAGCACCATTGTTGGCAGCATTACCCATATCAGGTGACCTAACCTTTCCCAAAAAGCACATGACATTGATTTATCCCTGCAAATATAGCACTTCCTCGGGAATATGACGGCAAGCAGGAAACAGATTGGTAAGAAGGTATGTGAGATAACAGAGCTGGAAACGTTGAGCAACGTGATGAATAACAGAAAGATGGAAATCTGGAACCGAGGCAAGCGATGTGAGACATACTACAGGGGACTGATATCGCTGGAAATAAGTCCAACCTGAAAGCCTTCGAGCTTCTTCGTGTTTTGCTCAATTCATTTGAGTTCAACTATAAACACAGACACACAGAAACATATGTAAATACCACATGGCCACATAAAAAACACAAGGCTGCCACAAATCTGTTCAAATCTTTAAAAGAAAAGATTTGAAAGTGGAGACTTTGTCTAAGCAATATAAGTGGAAAGTAGCAGCTAACCAGCCTGCAGCTGAGCTGATAAATGTGCACAGATGTTGGATTAAGTCTTTATAAAGCTGTTAACATGCAAACATTTGATTATTATCAAATCCCAAATGCAGTACATTAAAAACAAACCACATGCCTGCAGGCTCTTTTACACAGGAAACACTCAAATAAGTCAGAGTAAGGCAGAGGTGTAAATACTATATTTAGCTGTACACTCAGGTGGGAGTTTTTTGTTTATTCTTGCCACCTAGATCTAGGGACAGTTTAAGATTACATGTTTGACGGTAAGGTTATTGAACTTGAGTTTAAGGATTAAGCTTTTCTTGCATTTACAGGTGATGCAAGAAGAGACTGAATCTGCCTGAACATGCCCACCTCTTCTCCAACGGGAGAAGCACGCATATGAACTTGAGGAACATCCCATTCTTAATCCAAAGGCTTTAATATGATGTCGACCCACCCTTTGCAGCTATAAGAGCTTCAACTCTTCTGGGAAGGCTTACCACAAGGTTTAGGAGTGTTTATGGGAATTTTTGACTATTCTTATAGGAAGTGCATTTGTGAGGTCAGACACTGATGTTGGACAGGAAGGCCTGGCTCACATCTCTGTTCTAGCTCATCCCAAAGTTGGGCTGAGTGTGCAGGCCAGTCAAGTTTTTCAACACCAGACTTGATCATCTATGTCTTTATGGACCTTGCTTTGTGCACTGGTGCACAGTCATATTGGAACAGGAAGGAGACTTTCCCAAACTCATAAAGCTGGGACCACGAAGTTGTCTAAAATGTCTTGGTATGCTGAAGAGTTGACCCCTTAGTTCCGAAGGGGTCAAGTGCAACTTCTAAAAAGAATAAAAACACAACATAATCCCCCCCTCTACCAAACTTTCCACTTGCCGTCATTTCCAATTGCTTCCACTTTGTTATAATAACACTAACAGTTGACTATGGAATATTTAGTAGTGAGGAAATTTCACAATTAGACTTGGTGCACAGGTGGCATCCTATCACGGCACCACACTGGAATTCACTGAGCTCCTAAGACCGACCCATTCTTAGACAAATGTTTGTAGAAGCAGTCTGCATGCCTGAGTGCTTGATTTTAAACACATGTGGCCATGGAAGTGATTGAAACCCCTGAATTCAATGATTTGGATGCATGAATTAAGGGGGTTGGATTTTATGCTACATTTAAATGTCTCTAATGTGATCACTGTGGCTGCTGTACAGACTGAGATTTTACACAAAAACAAGCAGTTTATAAAATATATTATGGGTTTATGAATATGCTGCAGATAAATAGGCACCTTTGATCAGATTCAGTGTTATAATACTACTGCTAATGTCTGTTTAAGTGCTCATCCAGGTCATGGTAGTCTAAGGAGCTTGGATAGAAAGCAACTGCACTTCTTCAAGTTTCTTAAAGATGTTTCACCTCTTATTTAAGAGGCTTCATTGGTTCTAAAACCAAAAGACGGACAGTCCCAGGTATTTAAGTGAGTGTTGTCCTTTAAGTTGCTCTTTGACTCACTATTAATCATGTGCCTTATCACATGAACCAAAGTGTGAAAAAGGCGTGGTTCATTATCAGCAGAGGTTTCGGGTGAAACTACTGTCTCACCCCATCAAATGTAAAAATGTATTCAAGAAACTTAAAGAAGTCTTTCTGTCCAATCTCCCAAGATTGCAGCTTGTACAACATACAGTATGCAACATGATGCATCAGTAATAAATATCCAATAAACAACATATAACAATGAAAGGGCTCATTTCTGTGCTTGCATTTGATGCTTAAAAAAACTGTTGTTGTTGCAAACATATTTTAATGCTTGCAGCGTCACCACTTCTCATTCTGATGACGTTGCTACTTTTTCTTAGCTCAAGTTAGAGAACAAAAAACCACTTCTTTCACTTAGCAATCCCTGGTCTCAATCCCACTCTTAAAATAAAAACTCCTACCGCTCACATTTCACACACAAAGTTTGGTCGTGAACAACTCTGGCTCTCTGATATGGTACAACTGTGAAACAGGCTTCGGGAGGTGAGAAGCATCACGCTGCTGGACACACATAGTTTGATGGAACAAGTGGAGTGGACGGAGTGAGTGAGTCACGAAGCATCAGAGCTGTTGACGGGCCCATCCGTCAGCGCTCTGAAATAGCCATGCGCCAGGACATCACACGCACACAGTTGATATATAAAAAGAAGAACAAGAAGTTTAGTCGTGAGATAAATGGTGAAGAAAAGCACACAGGACCCTCAGAAACACTGAACTGAAGTTTGTCTAATATCTGCAAAGGTGAATGTTGCTGGCACTTCCAAATGAATTAGATTGGTTTATGCACCATTAAAAAAGCTGATCCAGCCACAAACAATTTATCAGCAGCAGATCAGGCATGTCCATATTCAAGGCAAAGCTTGAGATGTACATTATTTCTTGAGAAATGACCTCAGTTTATTGCAGTGTTTGTGCTTAAATGCATCACTGTTGCAAATAAACATTCAGAAAATATCTTAAAAGTAAATCATCCTTAATGCCATGTCAGTCAGTTTCACAGTGCCAATATGTGGACTTATGTGCACAGTATACAGTGCAACTGGAATGTATTGACAGTGCTTCACTTGTTCCACATTTTGTCCTGTTACGGCCTTTTTCCAAAGTGGATGCAATTATTTTTTCACCTCAAAATTCTACACTACACCCCATAATTTATTAATTTATTAACAACAGAAGACAAAAATATAACGTGTATACAAATATTAACAGCCTTTGCTTCATTGCTGCAGAAGTTTTTCTGTACTCTTCCCCAGATCTGTGCCTTGGTATAATCTTGTCTCGGAGGTGTACAGACAATTCCTTGGACTTCACGGCTTCATTTGTGCTCTGACATTCATTTTCAGCTGTAGGACCTTATATAGACAAGCGCGTACCTTTCCAAAGCATGTCCAATCAACTGAATTTACCACATGTGGACTCCAATCACGGTGTAGAAACATCTAAAAGATCATCGGTGGAAACAGGGGGTACCTGAGCACAATTTTAAGTGTTATGGCAAAGGCTGTGAATACTTCTGTACATTTATTTTTAATAAATTTGCGAGAATTTCAAACGAATATCGAGAGTAGAATTTTGAGGTGAAAAATGAATTGGATCCATTTTAAATAAGGCTGCAACATGACAAAATGTGAAACAAGTGAAGCACCGCGAATACTTTCCAGATGTGCTGCACTCTCACATCCACACCTGTGGCCTGCTTAGATTTACCAGTCAACCAAATATGCATGCTGTAAACCGAGTCCCTTCAAGTCCACAAATACCCTAGCATATACACTAAAACTGAGCTGCGTCAATTACAGTAAGAGGACTTAAATATTGGATAATTTTAATAAGATAACCCTAATAACAAATTCCCCACGTGTTGGACTAATAAAGGTTATCTTATCTTATATAACAGGCAGATCGCATGCTTTCCTAAGTATCACTGATAACTTCTAAAGATGAACAACTCGATTTGGTTAGGTCTGTTTGTGCAAACGTAACAACTGAGGTATTCAAAGGGGGAAGTGAAAGCCCTGCACCCCTCATTACATGACAAATTCTCTGCTCTGCTGTTGCTCTCGCTGTAGCCACCCCTACTGATGAAAAGAAGAACTGCACCGTTCACTGTTAAGGCATGACATGCAAGCCGTGTGCTTTGTTGCAAAGGACTTTGTGTTATGAGTAAAAAAGGATAAAAAGTAATCCTCTGGGATGAACGTGCTTACTGCAAGCTTGAAACACTATCTTCTCCTTGAAGGACAAACCCCAGCAGGTTTATCCCTCATTAAACCCTTCGTTTGCTGTTCCGAGAAATGCCTCGGCACCTCTAAATTACCGACTGCACCGCTTATCGTCAGTCACGTGACCACCCGCTCCGTAATTGATGAGAAACTTGGTCTTTAATGAGGCTCGCGCTCTCCTCTGGATCGTTTCTTCTCCAGCTCCGAAATTTAACACCCGCTGCTATGGATACAAAACAACTGCAACTACCCAAATATGGTCAAAGGAAATGAAACGAAACGGCAATCGCGTGCTGACGTCACGCACAGCACGCATTGCGCTGCCGTGTGTGCGCTCGGATTCCCTTGACCGAGACAATAGTGGAGCAGAGAGCAGGCTGTGAATAAATAATTAACCTGCTGTTTGCGCTGCTTCCCACTCAATTCAAGCACGTCTCCGTCCACAACGCGTCTCCTTTATGTAATCCCGAAGCCAGAAATAGGCGCAATGCCGTCTTTATGGATTGATACTGAGACGAGAACATCATTAATACCACCCTTAAATTTAGGATTTTTCTTCTTCTGACGTTTTAGTGAGTGTTTGGTAGGTCAGATTCATATTAATCTGGGTTTAAAGCAGTTTTATCACAGATGAAGTTTGCATTGAAGGTGTTCAGCTTTTCTTCGTCCTCCTCCCACCACATTTCCAAGGCATCTCATGGTTTCTTCATCTGCTGAGGAACTTCATGTAAAGTCACTAACTAAGCAAGGCTGTGGTGCCGACTATCTATTCATATGAATGCTCCTAAATCAATAACAAGAGCAGCACAGCATTAATTGCAGTTGTGGTATTTTATTTCCAGCATATTTTATCAATATCTAGTTTCTAGTTTTCTTTTGTTTCTGATTTTGTTTGTTTGTTGTTGACTTTTTTGCATATCTATATTTTCATAAGTAAAAAAATAAACTATGTCATAAAATACATCTCAATAAAATACATGGCATGATCTTGTTTTTCATGGAAAACAAATGTAAAAGGAAATGTCAGTTCAGGTCTGGAGGAGGGGGGCACCTTACAGCAAGATGTTACACTTACATATTAGTATCCTTCTATAATTCACTTGTTACAACACAGCTTTGTCAAAAACAGTGTTACACATATATTAAGCTACTCAGCAGGATCTCGTTTCAGACCACACGCAGAGCTTTTTTTTTAACAACACAATACCATCTCTTCTTAGATTACAGATGACTTGTATTTGCATGCATTTTACTAGCACAAGGTCTCATCTCAGACAACTGCAGCAACAGCATGGAAGAACTCAACCGTGTTTACAGTCACAGAAAAACACTGCGTCTACACAATCTCTGATTTTCAGGTATATGCACGACATCGAAACTCACACTACAAAAGGTTATTTGAGAGCGACTGGAGCTTGCTGGCTGGTTAGAATACAGTATTGTTGCATAACTTCTTTGCATTCACAAGGCCAGGAGTGTGGGCGAGTTAAGACTATCTTTCATTAACTCGGATGCACCGAGGCTGCCTTTGAGGCACTCGGAACCGTCAGCCAGGGAATCAATCTCGGAGTGATTGAAGGAAAACACTGTGCGGTAATTGCTACAAGTGGGACTGGAAGACATGACTGGGGTGCTCAGAGACTCAAGGTCGCTTGCCACGGACTTGTACAGGGTTTCCCAGTCTGAGAGGCAGAAGGGCCCACTCAGGTCAGTACTCTGTAGTATGTCAGGGACAGATGCGGCCGTCTCGGGCGTCACGTCCATCTGTATGCTGGGCACCAAGTCATCCAAGTCATCTCCTTTCAGTTCCTCCAGAGCCTCCTCTTCTGCGCTGGAACACAAAAGGATGTTGGAGTTTCCCAAGATGGCTGCAGCAGGGATGCAAGGGACACTGCTCATGTCTTGACCAATATGGGCTTCTCCAGCTGTGCTGCTCTCTGGGGTTTTTCCATTCTCTAAAATGGAAAGCAGCTGCGGGGAGTCCGGTGGATCCTGCAGCATTGTGTCAACATCCTCTTCCTTATCATCCCCCTCATCATCATCACCATTGCCGTCATCATCTGAGGAGAGTTTGCAGGACGGTTGGTGGGAAGCTAAGACATGCTCTAGTCTCTCTTTCTCCTTCAGCAGGTTGGCAATCTCTGTCTCCAGGGTGGACTTTTCTTCTTCTAAAGTATCAGTTTCCTGAGGGAAAGAGGGAGAAAGAGAAAAGAAAAGAGCATGAGCAAAGCACAAAAAAACCCCTAAACAAAACAAAAAAAAACTATGTGGCTCTACCGCTCTGCTTCGCTGTTGTGAACTGAGACATTATTCATCTTTGGAAGTATGCATATACTGTGAGAATGAATCCTCTATAATGATTTAACAAAGCATTACTTACAGCTTGAAGGGTCTCTATCAGCTCCCTCCGCCTGTTACGACACTTGGCTGCCGCAATTTTGTTCCTCTCCCTCCTGATCCTCCTCCTTTCCTCCTCCTCTTTGGAAGGCTAAAATCAATCAGAAATAGCCCATTAATTTAAACGCTCATCCCACTAAGTCTTGCCATGTCGGCAGTTGGCTCTTAAACACCGTTTCTTGTGCCAAAGTGACAGAGAGAAAAAAATCTCCTATGCAGTGAATGCTGATGTGGTCGGTGAAGACTCTCAGTTCAGGCGTTAAAATGCTGCACCACTGGCACGGTCTAGCCAGTCACGTGAACGCGCATTGCATGCAATTTCCTATCCCGCACATAAACAAGGCTGAGCTCGTTACCCCAGCCAAAGTAACCGCTCTGCACCAATTAAACATGATCAAATCGGCTTATGACTGACTCCCCGCAGCAAAAATATTCAGATCAATCCGCTAACACTTTATTTCCCCACGACAGGGAAAGAAAAAAAGCAGTTAATTGCATCCCGTCCCGCTAAAATATCGCGATATCTCAGTTTTCACATTAAGCTTAATGAGTGGAAACGAGGTCGTTGGGGATGGTGTGGGGATCGGGGCAGAGTGCTCGTTTGCTCGCTGTACTGACTGATTGATTGACTGGTTGATTGACACATCAGCATCACCGCCCACCCCTCTCTTCTCTTTACCTGCTCTTTCGGCCCTTTCCTGTTGCTGGCTCTCGCCTTGTTTGCACCTGGCCGGGAAGACGACTGGGTCGCTGCATGAGTTTTGGGCTTTGCACGGCAGGGCGACGGAGAGGCAGATGTGATGACTGTAGGCTGCACAATCCACTTTAGTTCTGGCGATGTTGAGATTGCAGTCACAGTCGGAACAAAGGAGGCTGCTGCACTGGTCTCAGTATCCTGGAAAAACCCACACCAGACAGACATGCATATGCATGCAGTAAAATACTAATTTAGCGTATCTGACGAATGGGTGACCACGTTATTGGCTGACCTTTAGCAATGTTTAAATGTTACATCAATCATTTGTCCAAGGAATGTCAAAGAAGACAAAAAAATCTGCTCTCTGTAAACACCTCAGAACCAGCCTCGTTTCATATCGTGTCACATCTTCATCAGTTTTTATGATAGATAAAAAAAAAAAAGGTTGCAACGAAGACTGTGAAGCAGACAGCAGTACAAACAGTTTTATTTAAATAATAATATCATTGCGCTGTTTTTGCTTGTTTGTTTGTTTGTTGGGGTATTTTTTTAGGGATTTTCTACAGAGATACGCATGTTTTTCGAGTCGTTTTTCCAACATGGGATAGTAATCCTGCTAGGGGAAATGCAGTGCATGAAAATGACTTCATAAAAATGTGAAGAATTTGAGGAATGCAGTTCTATCACCCGCATGCGTCAAACACAAGATTACGCTTTGTGATCAGGTTTTTGTGTGTGTAATGATGAGATCCGGCTCTACCTTGGTGCTGTCCACTGATGATGAAAGCGAGTCAGGAGGATGCTGACTGCACCCAGGGGTGTCCCCGCCAGGCGATGCTGTGCTACAGCTGGACGATAAGTCGAACTCAGTGCTGGAGTCTGGATGCATGGTTTCATTAAAAAATAAAAATTCAAAATAAAATTAAATCACCGCATAAGAGACTGAACAGTCAGTCTGTGCTAGACAGAAAACGGATGTCCCGGACGCCTATATTCCATTTGCCAGGTTCATAACTGTGCACATAGTGGAGAGGCCCGCCTTTTATAGTGAGCTGGAATTTTATGAATGAAATCTGTGTGGTGAGACCGAACCATTTCACCGAGGGAGAAGTGACTGGATAAAGGGGTTAGCAGATGGGGTTTTTTACAGTTCAACAATCAAATCACTGAAGTGCGTAAAAATCAACACTAGCCCACTGTTTAATTTCAGCTTATTATCAGAACTCAAATGTTTTTTTTAAAAAAGTGTGCACATAGAAAGTGGCACCCCTCCCTCCAAAAGGTGCCCACCGCCATGAATGAACTACGTCACTTCATGTATGCAGCATCTGCATCACAGGCTATATGTTCCCGTCATGCCCTCAGATGTTCTCGACATTTAGCCTTTGTTTAATGCTTCTGGGCATTTACGGTAACACGAGCTCTCAATGCATTAGAAGGAAAGTGGAGGCAGTGTAATAGGCTCCATTAATAAATGGTTTTAAAATAGCCAGTGTGGTGCTTCCCCGATTCTTTCTCCTCCAAACTGTCCACATTAGAACAATGATTATGCACTAATGTTCCAACTTCTATTTATAGATACAAAATAAAATCCGGCATTAATTTAATTATTTCACAAAGCTTCCAGCACACTGCCTGATTATTTATAAGCCGTCATAATTAAGTGTCATTCACGTATCACATTGCCTTTCACCTGTCTCTACATATGAATAGAGCTCCAGCAACAGAACTGTCGCTGAAGCCAAGCAGCCAATCGCCGAATGGACCGGTCGAGCCATATATGGTATTTCCGGGAGGAGATGGGGGAGAGGGGGGGGCGTGCTGTGGCACAAGGATAGCGCGCAGACGGACGCTGCCGGGCTGTGTGTGGCCCACTCACTCACTGCCGCAAAAAGAAAGTAAAACAAGCTCTCAGAGACTGACCCTGTGTTGTACCTGATATCAGCGTCATCAGCTGCGCCAAGAATGCCCGCACAGGCGTTAGTTTGAGGATGCGAAGGATTTGACCCACCTTTCCATATAAGGGTGGCAATTAGGTGCAGCCGCAGATGTGCAAAACACACTCATGAGGGAATCGGAGAATTCAAGAAGGCCAGTGACTGATATAATTTCTAGACAGGAGCAACGTGACTTACTTTCTCACAGACTGTAATGAAGTTTATCAGGAAAAAATTAAAGCCCGGGCTTTAATTGATGTTCCCGCATAACCTAATTCTGCTCCCATAACAAGAACTTGCGGACCGGATTGGGCTATATTTAGGTTTCATGTGACCTCACGAATCCACCCAAGTGAAAGGGATAAGCGCTGGATAGAGTGAGAGGCTCCCCCCTGTTTGCTCTGTGCTCCCGGGTACTTCCCGGCAGTGGCAACCCCCCCGCCTTGGGCCCTATTTACCGGCACATCACTATTGGTGGTCGGCTTGAGCGGCCTGGGACAAAACAAAGTTCAAAGGTCGAACAATACTCACCTCTCAGCACATCTCTAACAGTCGTCTTCTTCAAAGCAACTTGAGCGTGAATGCGCAAAGACTGTGGAGTTTATTTTTAGATCCACTGGCATCCAAGTTCACGGTCATTTTAGTGAACTGTTCTCCTTTGAGGAGCCAAAGAGCAGTGATAAAAAATAAATAACTTCCGCTATTAGATAACCGGAGAGTTTAAATACTTTCAAAAACAGCAATAAAAATATATTTTTTCTTTTAGAAATTGCCTAATACTTTCAAAAACAGCAATAAAAATATATTTTTTCTTTTAGAAATTGCCTTTCTTTCTTTCTTTCTTTCTTTCTTTCTTTCTTTCTTCTTCTTATTATTGTTATTATTATAATTTTATTTCGATTAAATTATCATTCCAACACAACACTAGCAAAAACCAGGTCACTCAAACAGTGCAGGTCAGCAACCTTCATGCCAACCACTCAAACAGAACTCAAACACCGCTCAAGGTAAAAGGCTTGTTTGGTGTCCCATTCCATTCCGTGGACCCGCAGACACCGAGGAAAGGGGAGGACTGTCAGAGACTTGAAAACACTCAGAGCTCTCACTCCGACGTCGTTTCCGGGAACGGCCCCTGACGTGTTCGTGTGCACGTTCCGTCTCCACGGGCGATGCCGAAAAAGCCGGTTTGGTGTTTCTCTCTTGATGTGGCTCCTCCCCATGATTACACACGATCTTCTTTGCTATGAAAAAATAAAAACTAAATGGACGTCACTGACGCGAAAGGGGCTGGGCGTCGCTATGACAACCAGGAATGTTCAACAAAACACTGGCGCGGGAAAGAAAGCGCAAAATCCTATAGCCTGAATTAGAGTCTTTTGACACAATGATACCTTTGTTTAGTCTTTATGGTTTGTTTAATGGGACGAGAGCACTTATGGCGCTTGTTTTGTGCTTGTTTAGTTAAAGAAGGGAATTCCCGGAAGACTCACGAGAGAGAAAAAAAAGAA
The DNA here is from genome assembly GCF_051167445.1 of Perissodus microlepis. Classification (NCBI taxonomy): domain Eukaryota; kingdom Metazoa; phylum Chordata; class Actinopteri; order Cichliformes; family Cichlidae; genus Perissodus; species Perissodus microlepis. The sequence goes on from NC_140475.1 coordinate 9,424,503, forward strand.
GAAGAAAAGTATGAATTGTGTTTCATAAAACTCATAAAATGCTTTGCTCGTGTTTTTTTATGTGCATGAATGTATCGCCTTTATTAAGAATAAACCATGAACAAAACTACCAGCAAAATGTTGCTGACTTTGGTAATATTGCACGAAAGTCACGATGCTTGTTCCACAGACCTACTTCTCAAGTCAACACGATAATAAAAAAAAGTGCTGATGTCAGAGAATGAACAGTTATTAAACAGCAAAATGCAGTCGCAATGTTGGCTCACCATTAAGCCTTCATTTCATGAATTCGTTTCATAGCTTCTTACGTAAATCTTGAGGATTCCCTCTGCTAGTGGCTTTGGGGAAGACCTTTACAATTAACCGCCACCCCTCCCCGTTCCCTCCTTTGAGAAATGTAAACTGTCGTCGAGGAAACGTACATACAGAAAACCAGTTATCAGCTCGCTCTGCAGCTAAACACGCCCTGTTCTGGATTGCAGGCGAAAAGTACAAACAGTACCTGAGGGTGGAGAACATGTCACCCATGTCCTGACATGTAACGTTTATGTAGAGATATTTTAGACAATTCTATGAAACAATTCCATTGTAACTTACTGGATATAAACGCATCTGGGATTAAATAAGAAAAATAAATGGATAAAAAAATTAAATAAATAAGTAAATTAAAAGTTGGTTTAACAGACAGACCATAGAATCAAGTGAAAATCAATTACCCACCGTTTTCTCGCTTATTCTTATCTTTATTCTAATTATTCTTTGTACTTTGTGACCTACCTACACATGCAAACATGGACCTTCTGTGATTGTATGAATTGTCTTGCATTAAATGTGTAACCATTTATCAAATTAAACACTTTAAAAATAGCCGATAAGTGAGTCAGTGAGTGAAGTTAGCGAGTACTTAAATAACATGTTATTTATATACCACCTTTCAAGATGAATATCACAAAGTGCTTAACTACAAGCCGAAAGTTTGCACGATAGAATTGAGTTTCTATATTTCAAAAATACAAATAAAAAAGGAGGCGCGCGGCTGGGGGAGGGGGTTAAAAAACAGATTTTTATTTTTATTTTTTAATGTGTTTGTTTGGTACATTTTGTTCAGCACAGACACATTTGCATGTTTAATTGTGTCCCTGCTGTGTAGGACGCACTTTTCCTCACTGTTATTTCAGTTCTTCAAGTTTTCACAACAGCGTCTGTGTTTGTTGTTTTACATAACGTCATGCCGCTGTCCGCCACTCTCAAGGTGTATTTCCCATCAGGCCCCGCCTCCTTCACAGGATGCACCATATATGGATACCTACGTATCGGGGATCCCGCTCCGGAATATTCCATTTCTTGAAGACGAGTTTTAGAAATAAACATTTTAAATAGTCACTTATCACCTGTAAATGACTCATTCGTGACTCGTGCAAACAAAGTGTATTGAATTTAAATGGAGCGCGAGGAAAAGTCGGTGTTATTAACGCGTTGTTAAGTCAGTGTTTTGGTGTTTTTTTCCTTCCTGGTGTCGGGTGAACGGCACACCCCTGTCTACGTCAGCAGACACACTATAAAAAAGGCCCAGCTCGGAGAGTTGGCAGTCTAACTTTGAGTAGCAGAACAGCGACTAAAGAGAACTGATCGGGAGCAGCGCTTGAAGAGTTTTCTCGCAAACCCACTAAAGGACTATCCTGACCTCAAGTTTACATTCGTCCTTAGTAGAGTTTGTCCGGATCTTCTTATTTGCTTAAATTTTTTTTTCGAAAAAAAGGAACGATGATGTTCAATTTCAACGCGGATTGCGACTCTTCCTCTCGCTGCAGCACCGCTTCCCCGTCCGTGGACACTCTGGGATATTACCCGTCACCAGCGGGATCTTACTCCAGCATGGGATCTCCCCAGTCTCAGGTATGTCCGCTTAAACATTGTTAAATCTTTACAACACGCTATTTCAGCTCAGAAAGAACCTGTTGGAGATTTGAATGTTTACTAAATTAAACTAACAAAGCTTAAATTTGATGTTTTCAAATAATAATAATGGTAATAATGAAAAAGGCTGGCTGGAAATTAAGAAAAGCACCCATTGAGTTTTTAAATATATATATATATATATATTAAAAAATAACTCTGACCTGAGCACTACACAGTGCAAGGCAAGCTTCATTCATCCACCTGGAAACTCCATAGAGAGAGTGTAACGTCATAGCTGACATCATAAGGATATTTTTAAACCATCCAGCTTTTTATAGACCCTCCGTGCTTCATTCATAGACATCTTGCAATGCTGCCACCCCTCCTGATAATGTACCAAACCTCCTGACGATCTCCTTTTTTACTTCATTTCCTCCAGGATTTCACAGACCTGACAGCATCAAGTGCCTCCTTCATCCCCACAGTCACAGCCATTTCCACAAGCCCAGATCTTCAGTGGATGGTCCAGCCTGTGGTCTCCTCAGTGGCCCCTTCCCACGGAGCTCACCCTTACACCTCCAGCCCTAGCCCTGCATACTCAAGAGCAGTCATGAAATCTGCAGTGTCCAGGGCTCACAACAAGAGAGGCAAAGTGGAACAGGTAATTATCATTCGTTCATGAAGTGTTATGTATATACATAGACTAAGATTATTAAAGAGCAGGGGTCCTAACTTTTACCTTCTATCATGTGCAGATGACACCTGAGGAAGAGGAGAAGAGAAGGATTCGCAGAGAGAGGAATAAGCAGGCAGCAGCAAAATGCCGCAACAGGAGGCGAGAGCTTACAGACACTCTGCAAGCTGTAAGTATCCCATCAGATTTACCATCACTCATTGAAACATGTTTATTGTCAGGGCTATAGCAGAGCTATCCAACAGCCAAGCTGATGCAACTTCCTCCATTTCTCTCTCTTACAGGAAACTGATATCCTGGAAGACCAGAAATCCAACCTGCAGAATGATATTGCCAACCTGCTGAAGGAGAAGGAGAGGCTTGAGTTCATTCTGGCTGCCCACCAGCCCATTTGCAAAATCCCCTCTGAGCTGGGCACAGACTTCCCCCTGACCTCCCTCTCTCCTACCCACTCCTGCCACTCCATTGCAGTGTCCACCCAGCCACAGATCACCGTCTCTCAGACACCCGCTATCGCTTCCAGCCAGTCGACCTTCACCTCAACCTCCAACTCCATATTCTCCAGCGCCAGCGCCGCCCTCTCCACAGCCACCGTCTCTAGCAGCACAGTCAAGATGTCAGACCTGGAGTCCTCTGTCCTGGAGGAGTCTCTGGATCTCCTGGCAAAGACGGAGATGGAGACGGCACGGTCTGTGCCAGAGGTCGACCTGTCCAGCTCCCTCTACACGGGTCAGGAGTGGGAGGCTCTTCACACCTCAGCTAATACCAATGACTTCGAGCCCCTGTGCACACCTGTAGTAACCTGCACCCCAGCCTGCACTACCTACACGTCTTCATTTGTATTCACCTTCCCAGAGGCAGAGACCGTCCCCACCTGCGGCGTCGCCCACAGGAGAGGAAGCAGCAGCAATGAGCAGTCCTCCGACTCCCTCAGCTCACCCACCCTGCTGGCCCTCTAAAAGACTGTACAAGAAACAATGATTCTTCCTATCAAAGCACACTTTCTTACGTAGATGTGCCGATCACAGGGCTATGGAACAGACTTATATTAAATTATTTATGATTTTTATCTGCCTTTATCTATACTTGCCTATAACACCAATGTAGCAAGTTTAAAAAACAAAAAAAACCCTCCCCGCATGTTTCAACTAATACCACCTAGTCGTTATATGAGTTCGTATATGATTTATATGGTGCTAGATAACATAACTTGTTGTTTATCGATGTATGTTCAGAGCAATAGTTATTATTGATCCAGTTTGTTTTCTGGTTAATGGAATGTGAGAGTTAACATGTGAATTGTTTGTGAAATTTTAAAAAGAAAAAAACAAACAAAAAAACACGTGCATTGTCTTAACCATGGTCTGAGTGGTCTATCCAAAGTTTTCTGTGAAAACATTAGTCCTTTTAATTTATTAAATTTATTTTTTTACACATAGAGGAATAGAGAAAGAGATAGTAAAGAAGAATGTTGTTTGTAAGATATGTAAATAAAAAGATAGTGATATTTCAATTCAATCATCTGTGCTGGCTGGGTGTGTTGCTTTCCTCTCACGATATCCACACACACACACACACACACACACACATGTATTTACATATTTATTCAGTTCAAGTCAGGTGTATTCATCAGTCACCTCATGGGGCAAGCACTTTGCGACAGCGGGAAGGAAAAACTCTTTTTAACAGGAAGAAACCTCCCGCCATGTTTAGGGGAAGAGAGGCAAAGGAAAAATAATTTTAGAAAAGATGAAAGAGAAGAGAAAAAGAGGGGAATATTCTCAGGAGTAGTAAATTAAAAGCATTTCCAGTAAAATGCTTTCAAAAATTATTAAAATAATGCTAAAATTAGCTTATATAAGGCATAGCCATCTTTTTTCCCTGCACCTCCACTTGCTCTATTTATTGTTCCGCCTGTTGCCAGGGTTAACTATGTCAGTGGCTCTTACGTCAGTGCGTTCTTTCCATTTTTTTAATCGCAAGCCGTGCGCGATGACGTTTGGACTTCCGTGCCCAAATATAGGGCTCTGCGAGGAGTCTGCTGCTCGCTGCCGCCTGCCAACAGAAAGTAACCGAGCAGCTCGGTCAGCGCTTTTTTTCCCGCTAAAACAGATATACGCTCTCTTCTTTCGGCTTTTTCCCCTCTGCCGGTCTCAGGGAGAGCCGATTTAATCACCGACATCTGTGATAAAAAGATGAAAAAGGCTTGCTGCACACTGCTTTCGTAACCGATGCGACACGTTTCTCACGTCCAACCGTGCGCGCGCACACACACACAGACACAGACATACGCACGCGATCTGTAGTTGTGCAAGGGAACTCGCAGGAGGATCTGAAAGTGACGTTTTCAGCCACAATATACGATGGTTTAATTAATTCTCGTGCATCAGAAGGCCCCCGATTAGCCAAAATATCACCTCCCACAGAACAAAAGACGTGCGAGTTACAGCATAATTCGAGGAAGAAAAAAAAAGGAAAAAGAGGAGTCCTCAGAAATAATTCATAAAGGGACAGACAGCATTGTCGACCTATTAAATGAACTTCTGCATGAGCGATAAGGGTTTATTTTTATGCTGTGACTGTATGCTAAATGTGGATCTTGTTGAAGCACATCTGTGCCAACATGGATGCTGAAGTGACAGCATGACATCCAAATGCCATTTGTTAGTTAAAAAGGTCACCTGATGTGGAAGATCTAGAAATGAAATTTTCATATAATCTAGTATAATCTCCCCCAATCCCTTACCCCCATAATTTGTGTATGCAGCATGAATTAAAACTGAAGGTCTGGGGGTGGGGGCATCTATTGCCTCTTGTTACGCAGGAGACCATGAAGGCAATAAATGCATCACTTATGCAGTAATCATTGATCATTTCAGATAAATCTCGGTGGTGTGTTTTGTGTGTGTGTTTTTTCCATTGGCATCTCTGCAGATTAATTATTCTGCTTTTATTGCTCCTCACTGTGTCATCAGACCTCTCCCAGCCTTCTCATCTTGTCTGCATGTCATTCTCTCACCTCATTTGCTCATTTCACCTTGTACCACTATTTCATCATGTGCAGAATCATCAAAAGGCAGGTTGCCTAATGGCTTCACACAGGAAATGCGTGGTGTGTCTGTGTAAAAGACATGCTTGGTGGAAGACTACTGTCGCACAATAACCAACCAGCTCTGACGTTGGAGGCCTTCCAGTGTGGTCACACCCTTTTTTTTGTAAAGCCACACAAGATGTCAGCAGTTGTTGCTGCTCTGCTTCCTGGTTTCAGGGCCTGGTTTCAAATGAGGAACAAGTTTAATATCGCTCAAAGCACTGAAGTAGCAAAATATGGTGTTCTTTATGAGATTGGCTTTTATAGGGTTTCTTGCTTTGTCCTTGCAGTACCGTTGCATAACAGCCTATTTCTCAGTATCTGTTTTCCTTTACTCTTCAGCAGTACCCCCCCTCTTTTCCTCAATAAAGCTTCCGTGTGCGACCATGCAGCATCTAATAACTCTGTTTATTAATACCCCTTTTGCGGGCTCGGGGAGATGGGGTAGCTGCAGAAATAGCAGGTGCCTATTGCTTCTTTTAACATCAGCATCAACAGCAGTAAAATTAGACCACTGTGACGCCAACCTGCGTCGGTGCTGCAACCCAGGGGAGGAACCAGGCAGCATACGCCTGGTAGAAAGAGAGGAGGAGGAGGAGAAGGAGGAGGAAGGGAGACAATGATGAGGATGAGAGGATTGCAGGGAGGGAGACAGACAGAGATCCCTGCCTTGGTGTAATTGTGAGCACAGTGATGATGAAACAGCTGAGTTCGCCTACGTGCCACACTGACAACAGCTCAGCTTGGCTTGGCTTTGTATTCACAGAAAGCCATCCCCCTGATAGCTTTCTGCTGCTGAGAAGGGATGTGAAAGCTTTTAACAAACTACAAAACATCAGTCTGCCAGTCATGGCTAAGTAACAGAGCAATAGCTGACTCAGAATAACACTTATAGTAATCAATGTTAAGCACACCCAGTTTTATCCAATTTTGCCCTGAAACAACTCTTTGTCTGAGTTATTGTGAGTTCACCTGAGGCCCTTTTTTTTATGATGAATTACTGCTGTGTGAATGTGTCTTCTCAGTATTTAGAAGTGATAAGGAGCATAACTCATAAAATAACAACAGCTAGTTAAAGGGTGTGTGCATTTGCGTCAGCAGGCTTGTTCTTTAAGGAAGTGTCTGTTCTTTGGAGTCAAATTAAATGAAATTTTGGAACCGTGCCCAGAGGTGACAAAACGGTTACAGTCAATCAGGTGTAAGATTTCAAAAGAAGCTCTCATCCTACTCCTTGAAATGTTTAATTCACAATCAATAAATAAATGTGCCCAGAAAGGGTTGAAATTAACAAACAGAAGCAAATAAATTTTTTTTCTGAACAAGCATGACTTTCACACTTCAAGAACAGCTGAAACTAGTTCAAATACAGGCTACTCATTATTGTTGGATGTAAAGTTTTGTGAATTTCATTTGTAGCCTAAGCTCCTCTGCGGCACAGAGGAGTATGTGTGACTTGCTATTCTTAGAGGTTTTGACGCAATAAGCTACAAAACTGGAGGGATTTCTCTATCCAATAATTACTGTTCACCTGCTGCCAGACTCCCCACTCAGCAGCGTGTCCTCTTCTTGTCTCATGGGATCAGTAACTAGGATGTTTCCCTGGAAACTGGACAGCTCTATCATATATAATTGGGTAATCCCTGAGCTGCTGACAGAAAAATAATAGCATTTGGGATTTTCAAAAAGACCCAAGCCAACTCTGAACGTAATATGTCTGTTTAATAATCCAGATCCAGCGATTACAGGATGGATCTGGATTATTAGCAACTGTAATGATAAAGGGATTTTAGTGACAATATTTAGATATCAATAAGCAGATTGTGGGGGGTTAAAAGACTTCTAACTCTTCTATAAGACTGCTATTTATTCAGTGAAAGGAGTTAAAGTCCCTGATCGATCTATTGTGCTTCTCTCCACCTTGAACTGGCTTGTTTGCACAAGCCTTCCCACGCTCTGCCACTAACATTAGTCTCAGATATATAGCCTCTCTGACCCACTAGGGGGCCCAGGTTAAAAATATTCTCTGGTCTGCAAAACACTAACACAAGGATTTTCTGAAAATGATAGCTCCCTCAAAGGAAAGTTGAGAGTTATTTTTGTAAATACAGCTGCTGCTGTGTGAGTTAAAGTGCAGGGTTCTTGTTGTTTACTGCACATCCCATATTTCCAGTCTTAATAGGAAACTGACCACCAGTCTACTGAGTGGTGTTAGTCGAACAGAGGGCTAACAGGGAGACAGAGGCAGCCATTCAGGTCACATCCTTTTGAGAATCATAAAAGTCCAGAACAATTTTTGTCCTAATGACTGTTAATCATTGCTCTGTGAACTGCAGCTACAGCTCTGGGCTCTGCATATCTTATAGTGTGATAGGATGCTTGAATAAATGAATAGTGTGAATAGTGATGATCTTTATAATGATATATTTAGCTTATTGTGCAAGGTCACCTTGTCTCCGTACCCAGGAAACTCCTTTTTTTGGAGTTGGAGAACTCTACAGAGCGAACAATACACCTGATGTAAACACTCCATCCCACACAAGACCACTACCGGGGCAGGGGTAAAAAATTGCACTTTGTTCAGCAAAGTAATTTAAACTTAATGGCCCAAGCTTTTCAACTGCATCTCAGTGAATTCTTTAAGGCCAGATAAAATATAGTTGATTCATCCCAAAACTAGGGAAATGCCAGTGGTACAGCAGCCAAGGAATTAAAGAGAATGTGTAAAAATGACTTCAGTAAAGGAGAAAAGCTCAGTTAAGCAGAAAAATGGAATTTAAATAAATAAAGGGGCCTAATAAATAAATAAATAAATAAGCAGAAATGAAAAAGCAATGTGTAAAAATCTGATGATACAATAAGAATACCTGTTATAAAGATGAATAAGAATAAAACTTTAAAATATATATGTATATTTAGCTAGCTATCTCACTAGATGATAGCATAGTGATGATACTAATGTCAGAGCAGGGGTGTGTTCTCCAGGGGGGCATCGGATGGCACCAGCTCCAACTGATGCCCCCCTACAAATGATTTGTGCCCCCTAAAATGAGGGCATTAGATAACATTACTGTTAATTTTATAATCCCCCAAATCAGTAGATATATAATTCTAAAGGTGCCATTCCACATAATGAGTACACTTACTTTAGTTACTTTAAAGCTTTAAGTAACTAGCTTAAAGCTTTAAAATTTAAACAATGAACCTGTGAACTATTAAGCTACTTGATTAGGATTTTAACGTTTAGTTTACTTTTACTTAAATGAAAAGTCTAAATACTTTTTTCCACTTTGAAACAATTTTATCCAGTGCAAGATTATGTTTAAGTTAATAAATTGGATACAGGCATTCGTGAGAGCCTAAAAATCATGTTTTCTACACCAGTTTTCTACAATGCCTTTACTTCTGATGAAATATTCTGACTTATTAGTACCTCTGTGCCACGGTTCTTAAAAAATCTTGGAAACACGCCTGTGTCACAGCGGTCATTTCCGTCTCATATGCAGTCTTTGGTTAAAACACACTGGAAAGCTTGAAGAACATTTCCTACAGATCCTTCCAAAAGGCTTAAAAACAAAAGAAAAGAAAAGAAAAGAAACCAGGTAGATTTTCCTGTCATAAGTAGGAGTAAGCTGTTCTGCTATTACAGTAAACATGTTTACAGCCCGGTACAGAAATTGTTTTGGTTTTTCAAGCTAAGGTATCTCTTTTAACAAGACCTGTGTGGCTGGGGCGGAGCTAGAGAAATTTTCTTAGGGTGGCATGAGGGTGGCATGGAAATCAGAGGGGGTGGCAAAAGCAAAGCCATTTCTTTAGACACATACAGTAGTTACATTCTGTAATATGCATTATATATAAATGGTAAAAATACATCAAATGCAATAAGTATACACGTTTCATATAAACAATAACAATAACAAAGTCTATAACTTTCTTATTGGCTTTATCCCAAATCATTAAACATTTCAGTTCGATCTTATGTACTGTACAGCCAACATAATAAATAAGCATGTAGCTCAATAAGTATAAACTCCAGAAAGCTACACAACATTAGGTGGATCAGTTAGAAATGCAAGTCTAACTTCTCTTTGGCACTTTTTTGTTATATGCTTAAATTTACACATAAGGTCAGAAATCTGTACTGTCAAACACTACTGACAACAGGAAATAAAGCCAGCTCAACACTATGGGTAACACATTTTTAATGCGAGGGTAACATTTTGCAATATATTAAGTTTTAGAATTTATATTCAATGTTAACTGTAGCTATAGGTAAAAGTGTTCATGCTATAAACAACACTGTCATATGCAAAACTATGGTTGCACTAGGGATGGCAAGGGATTATTTTAGGATGGCACATGCCACCACAGTAGATCTGCCCCTGCCTGTGTGGTTGCTTTATACAATTTATATAATCATCATGTTAAGGCAGGTCCTGAAGACCAGAACCAGACAACCAAAGGTTCTGTTGTAACCCACTGAATGGCTCTGCAAAATGTGACAAGTGGAAAGAACAAGGGTATAAATTTCATCGTTTTACTAACAACAGCCTTAACCTGTTAGACACAAAAATACGAAGAAAATAAACCAATAAATATTCGACATGTACATGTTTTTATTGTTAGTATTCCACTAAATAACAAGTAAATAATAAGTTCCCTTTTTTTTCTTTACGATTTTTTATGTTTTCACAGCAGGCGCACAGTAAAGTTTGACTGAAAGGTGAACGCTGACTAGGTTGCTGTCTGCTTTGAACCTCTCACGTCTCTGTAACTGTCGTCAGTAACTGAACTGAACTCGTGACCTTGCGTGTTCTGTTGGTGCCTACATGAAAATTTTAAATGACAATATCTAGCAAATAACATGGTTTGCTACGTGGTTAGTTTTTTTTTCTCTTTCTTTTTTTCAATTGATCTGCGTGAACTTGACAAACAGTACAAAAGTCTGAGCTCCAGTTTTAGTGAGAAAGAACTGGTTTTAGCCAGGAAAACCCCTGCAACCTGATACAGTATGCTCCAAGAAGAAATTACGCACTTCACTTAAATGCTCCGTTTATGACCAATATACACAAAAAGTAAAGCTCTGAGCAGTTGGAGTTGTGATTAATTTAGGAAAACGTTTAGCAAATAACTCAAGAGTTGTAGTCATTCCTCTGACACATTGTGACACACTTATATACAGTATGATTTAGTCCTTTAACATACAATATGTGCTTGTCACACCAAAGCACTAAAGCTTATTTACCATCTGTTTTTGAGTATATCTTGTAAATTTCCCCATGCTTATCATTAATTCCCCCCCCCCCCCCAAGTGTTTCCTTATCTTTCCCTCTTCTCTATCTGTGGGGTTGATTATATTTGGTTTGTGAAATGCAAATATCTGATGTTTCAGTGTAACTGTGTGTAAAATGTACTGGACAATGCAACAAAGTGGCTTATTGTGTGCAGAGAGTTGAATATTGTGACAGTACAGGGTGGAAATAGAGAACAGTTGACTCTCTGCTGGAGAATCTACTTTTCTACTTCATGTAATGATGATGTGGAGCATTATTATATGAAGTAGAAAAGATTCTGTTGTTGAGGGCTTCGCTAAATAGAATATAGAAAGTGCTCCCCTGCCTGCCCAGTGAGTGGTACAGAAGGCAGTCAGGATTAGCTTACACATGATCAAAGGATGAAGAAATCCTCCTTCAGCTTTCACTGGCCAAAATTTTGATTCCTCTTCTGTTGCAGCTGTCTGTTTGGTGTCCATGCCACCTGTCATTGATCGCTGCCTTTACACCAATTTAGAGTTTTTCACATATGCATGTACCAGTCCCTCCCTTTGTAGATGATACACTAGCAGATTTCTTAGGTGTTGAATGCTTTGTGGTAAGGGCTCTTTGTGACCTGAGCAGTTATTTTTACAACAGTTTAGTCATAGAAAAGTCTTGCTGTGATTCTTCTGGTAGTTTCTGTCAAGGTAGAGTCCTTGTAAGCATTTTAATTGCCTGAGTGCAAACCAGATCTGCAATGCCATTTGTTAAGTAAACCATAACTTAACAAAAGACTAAAACTAGGTGCAAAACTGTTTCAGCTACTTTAAAAATGTAATTTAAAGCTTACTCCGCCACTCCAATCAAAACAAAACAAAAATATTTCTTAGAAAAACATTTCTTGCCACCCATAAATCAAAATTTCAACTCACTAACTCAAAACATCAAGAAAATTAACATAAAACTTAAAATGTCAAGTTATAAAGTTCAGTATGTTCAGATAATAACCCCAAATTATGAAAAAACAAAAACAAAAACAGGGTTTGTGATTGGCAAATACCAGGTTCTATACAAATATCTTTAGTTTTAGTTTTAGATATAGTAGATATGCTGGACAAAAAGTTTTAAACATGTGCTGCGAGCCTGCGAGGCAGGACGAAAAGAGGAAGTACACAGAAAAGACAATTGCCTGGACAAAGTGTTTATATTTTTATATGCTTTATTCTTAATTCCATGAATATTGCTCTTAACCAGTTGGCAAGCCTGGATATAATATAATAAAATAACTGTAAAGGGACTAAGATAAACTAAAATGAACAAAAAATAAAACACTTTGACCTCACCCGAACTTCACGGACACAGGATCTGCAGTTGGAGTTCCACGTCCAGGCCAGCGGCGGCGCTGGAGTGCTAAGGGAGGCCGGTAGTGTGAGTTGGAAGTCGGTGTTAAGCTGGTTGGCTGGCACGGTCTGGTTGGTCGGTTGATGGTAGCCATGGCTCGAGTCGCTGCGCTACTGCTCTTACCGGTTCTTATTGAATCGGTATTATCAATTTCCTTCTTTTTACCGGTCAACACCAGAAAGTGTTTACGGGAGGAGATCCACAAAGACGTGCTAGTCACGGGGGAGTATGACATAAGCGAGCAGGCGAACACGAAAACTAATCTGAAGGTGAGCGCAGACCTGCTGGCTAGCTACCCTCACCATTACCAAGTTTGTTGTCGGGGCCGAAATGGCTTCAATCTGGTTTTTAATGACCCGATGCATCGCTTACAAGTGACTCTCGTGGCTATATATGTTAAATCGAGTAATTTCTGCTGCGAAAATGTCTACTGTTGTTAGTATTGTAGCTAGCCCAGGCCCATAAAACCTCGGCTTCCTGGTTTTAGAAGCTAATTAGCCAGGTGGCTACAGTCAGTGCTCGCTAACACTCCCGTTCAGGTTAATTTGAGGGGTAATTTACTTTTTAAAAAAATTAGTTAAGATACCCTGACACTAGTGAGCACTCGCTGTAACACACAGTGCACGTATTTATATTAAAACATTGGAGAAACGACCCTGCCGGTGACGTCGTCTGGGCTCTGCTGTTGTTACACGTCAGTCTTAGGGTCCATTCAGCTGGCAAGCACAGCCTAGCCACATTAGCACATTAGCTTCCAACACGTCAGTGATGGTTTGTGTATTATTTAAATGAAGATGTCAAAAGATTTTCCTCACATCAAAGAAAATGACCGATATTTATACTGTTACAGATTGCACTGCGTCCTCACGAAGTTATTTTGTTTTTTTACTCCCCTCATGTTCTAACAGCTGGCAGTTTAATGGCTTGCGTGGGGTGTTGCAGCCTTGCATTTTCAGACACATGTAAGGATGACAAGCAACCATCATCACAATCTCAGCCTATAACTATCTAGAAAACGACACAGTTGAAGTGTCTGAAATCCTCATGTTGGTGTCATAAAAATACCATTATTAGTGATAATACTGGTGAATGATTTAAAATTCCCACATTAAAGAGCAAAGTAATTCAGTATTGATTTAAATAAATATTTCAGTTAATATTCTGCTGTTTCTTTGGCTCTTGACTGTTGTTTATTGCTTTTGTGTATCTTTGCAGATCACAGACTCCTCTGGCCACACTCTTTACTCCAAGGAAGATGCTTCAAAAGGAAAGTTTGCATTCACCACAGAGGACTATGACATGTTTGAGGTTTGCTTCGAGAGCAAATCACCCATGGGTAAGCATGCCAACCCCCCATGTGTGTTATGGACAGCTGCTGCTGTTCACACACACTTGGTTTTATGCCTTAGTCACTGTCAAATCTTCTGATTAACCATTTAACCCACTGTCTTCATCCGATATTGCTTATTAGTTTTAGTAGATTTTTGCAGTGATTTTGGGTTATATCGATAGATGGTCATGAAACTGAAAAGTGTAATTAATGAAAATGATTAATAAAATAAATGAATGCAAGTGATATTCTAGCCACTGTTGGCCTATAAGGTGGCTGGTGACAACAACTAGTGCTAAATGTTCAACATGACATAATGTACAACTGAAAGACTACATTTATTGATTCTTTACTATATGGCAGGGCTCGCAATATCGCTAGCCCGACATCCCGGAGCTAGCGATATCTCCGGTCGGGCGACCAAAATCTATCTCAGCCCCGCCCGTCGGGTTATCATATAGCCCACTGTAACACTGTATTCTTTTACAGCACTTTGTGAAGCTTGGTAAAAAAAAAAAAGTGCTAGAAAGGATAAATTATATAAATGATGCTCATTTTAAATGTTTCAGTGAAATTGAATATGATGATTAAAGTTTTTTGCTCTTTTAATCAGGAACTGGAAGAGTGCCTGACCAGCTGGTCAATCTGGACATGAAGCACGGTGTTGAGGCCAAAAACTACGAAGAGGTCAGAATCAGTCTGAAATGTTTGTTTGTTTTCATATAGATGATGCACATGGTGTCTTGGAGATCAGGTCAGTAGGTTTTCTTGAAGCAGCCTACAATAGCTTCACTGTTACATATAGGTTTAGTCTCATGTTAATCAAATGTTACAGAAGCATAATCTGGCAGTTGTGACCTCAGTACCTCCTTTTTTAAAACTTGTCTTTTTCCCTGGAAGTACTGCTGTAGTTGTCTTTTGTTGAAGGACAGTGTTGACGTCAGGGTGCTTTGGTAATGTGTGCGGGAGGTTCCCTGGCTTCACATCATTCAATTTTTCTTGTATAGGGACGTGTGTATCGTCACAGTACTTGGGGGCCCTTCTGAGAATTTATTACCACTAACTGTGACTGCCTTAGGCAACACTTTAAAAATTTAGGTGTGATAAAGAGCTGTGAGCTGATGATCAGTCCTCCCTCCCCACCCACATGCAGCGCACAAACATTACATGCCGTTCTTTGCGTGTTGGTGGATGTTCGCCGAGACTTCCAAGTGGGCATTCCTGTTTGTGGGTAGCTGCAGTTTCAGCTCCAACCACCATGTATTCACCTACATAGATGGACATGTTACTTATTGAACAAATTTGCAAGCTGTTCAGTGGGGGGTGTAGTTAAAGACACTGGAAGAATTCCTCACTGTTGCAAAATATTTGAGAATGTGTGCTTAGTAGAGCCGGCTGTAGTGTGCTGTGTTTTTGATCATTTGGCAGCTCACGGGTTTTTTACATCCAAGGTCCTAATGGCTGAGTGGGCCTGAAAAATAAATAAATATATATATTTTACTTTATTTATTTTTGTTTCACACGACTAAAGGATGCATAGAGAAATTAAGTAGAAACATTCAAACCTGTTTCGGGCAGTTTTCCAGGCCTTTCTTGCACTGACGAGAATTTGTTCTAGTGGCTTACATCAAGTCATGCACAAAAAAAACAAACCAGGAGCTACCACATAACCAAGAAACTTTCTGACGCAACACACAGCAAAAAAAAAAATTTGGTGAGTGAGTTCACACTAGTTGAGTTGGTACACGTCGTGCATTGATATCATAAAACGCTGTGGTTGGTTGTGGTTGCGGAACAAGGCCAACCACACCCAGGCTTTTCTCAGGTGCAATTGTTCACACCAGAGTTCGAATGGCAGATTCTCATGAACCTGTGTAAACAGGAATGCTTTGGCATACACACGACACTAGACTGACACCTGCTGGACAAATTATTTAATAACCCTTCTTCTCAAGCTGTTGTACAACCTTCTCTGCCATTTCCCTCTGATCATTTTCTTTTGTCCCTCCAGATTGCCAAGGTGGAGAAATTGAAGCCTCTTGAGGTTGAGCTCAGGCGCCTGGAAGACCTCTCGGAGTCCATCGTGAACGACTTTGCTTATATGAAAAAAAGAGAAGAGGAGATGCGGGACACCAATGGTAATACAACCCAGCACATACATAGCTATTCAGTAGCTCTCTCACTGAATTCAGTTTAGTTTTATTTATATAGTGGCAAATTGCAGCTGTCACCTCAAGGAGTGTATTTTAAGTTAAAAATCCAACAATCCCAAAAGTCACACAACTCCTTATAAACTTGGACTTGGTGACTGTGGGAAGGGAAAACTCAGATTTAGCATAAAGAAACCTCTAGCAGAAGCATTGTCGGGCTGGAGCAGCCATCTGCTGCAAATGTTCCTTTGTTATTATTTTCTTAGGAAGTAGCTAAAGACGTCAGAGTAAAGTTGTCTGCTTGTAGTGGTTACTTCAGTGATGAACAAGGAGTATTGCATCACTGTCCTATAACATGGCTACCCTTTTTTCGGTCATCTGTCTACAGAATCCACCAACACACGCGTGCTGTACTTCAGCATATTCTCCATGTGCTGTCTGATTGGGCTGGCCACATGGCAGGTCTTCTACTTGAGGCGTTTCTTCAAGGCTAAGAAGCTGATCGAGTAGAGCGACCCGCTCCCAGCTCCTTACCTCGCGGGACGCTGCCTGACGGTCAGCCAACACATCCAAACATCCACCCTCCTTGGACTAGCTTCAGCAAACAACAGCAAGTGGGGGCTCAAAATCTAGTTTTCAAGGCTGAGAGAGAGAGTACCAAGGTTTTCTTCTGGGGAAAAATAAAACTAAAAATAAAAAAAAATATCACCTGCTTATTTAGTGGTTGGAAACATGAAAAGCGCTGTAGGGAGAAATGCACTGTAAGACATGGGAGATGTCCGTCTCTGTGGTTGACATTTCTGTCTGCACTGTTTCGAATGTTGCAGCTCACTGAATAAGAACTTGTTCCTTCGAGCGTTCTTGAACAGCAATGTTTGATTTTGAGCTCAGTTTGAATGGATGTGCCATGAGCGAATGTCTTTTGCCCTCCTGTTTATACACTCATTCTTTGCCATGCCAAGTAAACTAGATCCTTGGTGCCCTTTTATTGAGTGAAGGCTCTTTGAAAACACAGTTTGTTGTTACTTTGATGAGACAACTGGCAACCACTGAACTTCTGTGTTTTGTCACTTAATTTGCATACATGTCTGGTAGCTAAATTTAACTGTTTGTTGTTTTGTTTTTTTTTCATATTGTAATTACCACTTAGTTCTTTCAACTGGTAATTTTCTTTTTTCTTTTTGGGGGTTGTGAGTTGTCAGTAATATTCTTAGTTGTAAATTAGGTCATTTCTATGGGCTCTTGCATAGAGTTTTATTTCGGAACATTAACATCACCTATCAAATGAAGCAAGGAACCAAAAACCTTGTTCCTAGGAAGGAATTTGTAACATCCTATGTATATGGTTATGAGTAAAAACACCCTCCTGATTTCTATTATACAGTTTATATATATATCTATATATATTTGTGAAAGCTTCTCCTGTCAGAGTGCAATGGACAGAGGTGTTGAAATGTAAAGCTGTCCAAGCATTTTCAGTCACAGGCCCTTCTTCTTGACACTGGTAGAGCTAATTATTCTTCTGAAATTTCACAAATATCAGTTCCCAACTACAGTATGTGCAGATCCATCCAACATGCTTCTTTCCAGCAGAATTGTTTTGGCTCGGGGTGGTTGCAGATTGTTTTTGATGGGGATAAATTAAAGCATCTGTCATGGGGTACATTTTTAACAGTGAACATTGTGCGCAGTCACTGATTTTTATGTTGACTGATTAAATTTTGTAAATTTGTGTTGGGCTTTTATTCAATAAACTATTGGATGGATTTACATTATTTTTGTTTTGTCCTTTGAATGGCCTATTTAGGCATTTTTGAAAAGTAGGAGACGCATGTAGAGTGCATGTGCTCTCATTGGCTGATTTGTTATGTACCCCTGCTCAACTGCCAAGTAGTGCATGCATCTAATCAATCACATGGCAGCAGCTCAGTGCATTTAGACATGTAGACATGGTCAAGACAACCTGCTCAAGGTCAAGCTGAGCATCAGAATGGCGAAGAAAGGTGATTTGCGTGGCTTTGAATGTGGCCTGTTTGCTGGTGCCAGATAGGCTCGTCTGAGTATATCAGAAACTGCTTGTCCACTTGAATTTTCTCCACACAACCATCTCCGGGGTTTCCAGAGTATGGGTTAAAAAAAAAAGGAAAATATCCAGTGAGCAGCAGTTCTCGCAAGTTGGGTGAAACTCCCTCATTGATGCAAGAGGTCAGAGAATGACCAGATTGTTTTAATCATTTTTAGTCACGTTTTTATTGTGTTTTTACTGTTTTAAATACATCGGAAACCTCCATTTATTTATTTTTGCCTTTCCACGTTTCCAACATGTTACATATGCATGTTCTGTATTGTTTAGCTGTAAAGAAGGCTAAAGAGCAATTTCTGCTCTTATTTCACATGTACTAATGCTTTATAGCGGTTTTAAAAACAAAGCCTGTTTGACTACAATGGCAACTGTCACTTCAGTTAGACTGTCATTCTTCTGTTACTGTTGGTTGATTGAAAGCAAATAATAGCTCAAAAAACACTCATCACACCCAAGGTATGCAGAACAGCGTCTATGAATGGACAACATACAGAAGCTTGGGAAGATGGGCTGCAGCAGGAGAAGACCACACCAGGTGTATTTCCTGTCTGCTAACAACAGGAAACTGAGGCTAAAGTTCATGCAGGCTCACCAGAATTGGACAAAAGAAGATTTGGAGTAAGGAACTTGAAAACTTGGATTCCGTATGCCTTGTATCACTGGTTCAGGATGGTAGTGATGATGTAATGAAGTTGGGGATGTTTCTTTGGCAGCACCTTGTTGAATCTTTGCCACAAAGAATTAAAGCAGTTCTGAAGGCAAAAGGGTGTGCTACTGAAGTGTGTTTATGTTTGTTTATGACTGTTATTGAATCTGCTGAGTGCTACAGTTTCTAACATGAAGCCATCATGTTAAAGTGACTTGGTGCTTTCCACTAGCCTAATGTTTAGATGTGGAAGTCACCTTTTAAATGTATTTTTTGCCAGATCAAAGTGAAAAAAATCAATTAAATAATTTTAGTAATAAACAATCTAGAAATAGACTAAAATCTAGTGGAAAAACAGTGTTGCTAACAAATTAAAACCAAGCAGAAAAACAGGTGTCCTCTGTGTCACAGCCTGATGACATTCAAATTTCCTGTCACACTAATGATTTTAAACCAGAAATCCAAACATCCCATCACCATAACAGCAGTTATCTAGGTTGGCTAGAGAACCTGCCTCACTAACCTATTAATCTTACTTTTTAGAACAACTCTTTCTGTTGATCACAGTAATGACCAATAAATTTTCTTTTTGCATGCCTTAAAGCACGTGAATAATGATCACTAATGACCAATTAGTGATCAAACTGTCCAGAAGATGATAACCATCTAAACACAGCTAGGATGCATGCAACACAGCGTATCTGAAGAGATGATGGAGCCATTAACCTCATGTGGAAGATGCTTCAATCCAAACAATTTCCAATAGATTGAACCTCTGCAGTGAGAAGAGGCAAATGCCATCAAAAGATAAAAAGTGAGCAACTGCGTTGTTATCTTTGTGTTTTGTGAGGCAATACTTTAAAATGTCTTATATGCATTCAAATAAAATACTTGTGTCTGAAAGAGGAAGGCTGACAGTCACGACTGTTACTGGAGGATAATACAGAGACGCCAGGGTGTACTTTAGTTAGAGATTCCACTTATAGTTTCCATCAATTATTCAGACTCCCAGATCAGTGCCACAGGATACCTGCACCATAATCACAATCCACCAGGCTCAATACAAAATCATATGATTGTGACAGACAATAACCTCAACATTAATTTCAAGGTGATGGAATATCATGGGACTGCGCTCTATTATTGCTCTGTTATAATCCCCCTGCATAAAGCAACAGTCCCATTCTAGTGAGCCGCCATATTCTCAGAAACTATATATTACTTATAGTTAGTAGAAATCCAAGAAAAGTCAGCCGTATTTCAATGGCTTAATATCAAGGCCAAACTTCCACTCAGCCTCAGACTCAAGTAACCAAGGGCTGCTTGAGAATATAACCCCCTATTAAACAGCTGACAAGGATACAAAAAGTTGTTTTTTTTTTAAAGGGAGATGATTTATTTTGGCTTCAGGCATCATACTGAGACACATGTAAAATTCTACTCTTTAGGACTGTGTTTTCCAACCACTGTGACCGAGAAATGATCAGGAGTACAGTGGAAGATTATCTGGTTCCACCTGATTAGTGCACTAAGTGATCGGCGTGAGTAACTGGCAGAACAATTCCATTCTCTTCCACTAGAGGGCAGTACAACTATCTGCTCTAATTTAATGGGTTGCCAACTGCCAGTAAAATAGAAGATGACGTAGAGGAAATCACATTGTCAGTGAGACGACGCAGCGCGTAATAGCAATAGATAAATGTTTGAAAAGAAAAAGTAATCAATCTGACCTGGGTTCTGGAGAAAATTGCGACCCAGACGAAGGCCGTAGCATGAGTAGCGATCAGAAAAAGCAAAAAAGGTATACTGGGGACAAACCGAGCCAGTTCCGCTACGCCTGGTGCGCGGGGGGCAATGATCAATATGCCTTTTGTGACATTTTTGTTTGGTGGTGTGCCGCGTGATTTTTCTAATGTTAAATATGTGCCATGGCTCCAAAAGGTTGGGAAACACTTCTTTAGGAAATATATGTTTTCAACAGTGCAGTGTGATCACTTTCAATGACAGTCTGACAATGGCAGGAAGAAGAAAAGCCTCTTGTGATGTGTTTGTGTCTTTGTGTCTTATTTATATTTTATTTAGTTGTATATAATTTTTTAAAATTATTTTGTTGCATTTTTTACAGTATGTATAAATTAACCAGGAGTGGACTAGATCTAATAAACTGTCAACTTTGTGTAAATATATATATATGTTTTCTATAAAATTTGAAACCAAACGAGCAGCCAGCCCGTTCACTAATTTCTCAATTAAAATGTTGATACATAGACGATAAATATCTACTATTTTTTATTGCTATGATAGTAACTATTAATATTACTATAATTAATCTTTCTTGCGCTGTTTTCCATTTCTCTTAAAAATCCACTTCTTTCAGCCTCTCTTGGTTTTCATCCAGCATCTACGGCCCAAAATGACCATAAAAAGGATTATTTGTCAACAAAGAATTAAATTAAATGGAAATAGCACAAAGCATTGACCAGAAAGGTGTATGCTTTAGCTGAAGCTTGTTATATCTCCAATGTATACAGAGCATATTTTCATAAATAGCAAGCAAGACTTTTATTATGGAATCTAATTTCTGCCACTAGGAAAACTAAAATTAAAAACTTTTCGTCTATAAGCCCAAAGTTGGAGTTATTGTCTCAAAATTTCAGCTTATGTACTCAATCTTCAGAGAAAATAACTAAAAATTGATCAAATAGCATATATGTTCAAGTTATTAAATCCGGGTTTTGAGATAATAACCCGATATTTTTTACTTGTGTTTTACGATATATAAATAATAATAATAAAAATAAAATTATATATATCGTTGTTTTACATTTCACTTTCAGACTGTCATTTTACTGTAGAAATGGGAAATTGTTGTAATTTCGACCCACTCTACTGTAACGCACGTGAAGCGGCAGACCAATCAGATGACGGCGAGCCCACAGCCACCCGGATGTACTCCTGAAGTGCTTCCTCGTCAAAACACTGACATGGTGGAACTATTGAGTGACTCAAGTGTTACAGTGACAGCTTTTTAAAACAGCTATGCCGGGCCCATACAAAGAAACAGACCTAACCGAGAGGGTCGAGGCGTTCCTGTCCGACCTGAAGCGCGGGGGGACCGGGGCAGGACCTCTCCGGGGCTCTGCGGAGACAGCCCGAGAAACGACAGCCCTGCTCCGCAAAATTACAGCCCAGGCTCGGTGGGGCAGTGCAGGTGCTGAATGCTGTTTGTTGTCGACACAGTGAAGTTAACTGCAGCGACAGCTGCCATTGTAGTCAGACAGGCTTTGTTTTTAAATCTGGTATAACGCTGTAGTACATGACAAATAAGCTTTCTTTAGCTTTCCTTACATCTAAACAATACAGAATATACATATGTAAAATGTTGAACATGTAGAAAAAATGGTTGCTGATGTAAAATCATACACAAAAAATATTCTATCCCAAGATTTTGGTCTTTTACAAACATCTTCTCGATTTCAGGTGATCTGATGGAAATAATCCGCAAAGAGGGGAGGAGGATGACAGCAGCTCAGCCCTCAGAGACCACAGTGGGTAACATGATCAGACGGGTGCTGAAGATCATCAGAGAGGAATATGCCAGGTGAAAACGTACCATTTTCAAAAAAAAACATTTGGTCCTTTTTAATTTGATAGCAACGTGTCCCAAAAAAGTTCGGATGAGGAGAACAAAAGGCTGGAAAAGTAAGCAGTACTAAAAGTAAACAGCTGGAGGAACATTTTAAAACCAATTAGGTGAACTGGGAACAGGGCATTAACATGACTGGGTATAAAAGAGCATCTTAAAGAGGCAAAGTAAAGTAAAGATCAGCAGAGGTTCACCAGTCTGCAAAAGCCCTCCATAAATTGTTGATGAATTTCAGAATAATGTTCCTCAACGTAAAAATGTGAACACTTTGAATATCGCATCATGAAAAGATTTTGAGAAACCCGAGAAGTCTCTGTGCGCAAGGGACCAGACTGAAAAACAGGACTGGATGCCTGTGATATTCAGGCCCTCATATGGCACTGCATTTAAAACAGACATGATTCTGTCATGGAAATTCACTGCATGGGATCAAGAGCACTTAAAGAAATTATTGTTTGTGTTCACCTGTGTTCATCCACAAGTGTATGTTAAAGCTATACCATGTAAAGAAGAAACCAAATGAAGTGAGTCAAAGTGGAAAACTCTTCTATGCATCATCAGTGCTGAAAACTATTTACCGGTTTTAGAGTAACATATGTTCCCATTCAGATATTGGTAAACTGCATCTTGTACAGCAGCATGGCTCTGTAGTAGAGGTAGGGCTGTGCGATATGACCAAAATCTCATATCCCGATATAAGAATTCTGTCGTCCCAATAACGATAGAAATCACAAAAAATGTAACATTTTCTGTAAATTCTGTGAATCTCGGGCAGCTCGACTTGCGGGAAGTGTTTCCAGCTGCGCGTCATGTAGCTGGAGTCGAGTGTTTTAACCGATGTATGAAACTATACATTTTTAGACATAAGTTGTAACGGCCGCCGTTTTCTTTGTGAGTATATATTACACAGCGTGCCACGGGAAACAGCCTGTTCTAACGTTTGAGTCTAAGGTTTATTTTTTAGCACCTGGCGGCTCTTTTTTACTTCTCATCCGTAAATAATCTGCTCTTTCACGTGATTCAGTTTATTTTGAAAAGTCTCAACAGGATCTTGAGCTTTATTGTGAAAGGTTTATGTGGAACATAAACAAGCGGACACGCGATGGTTTTACCGTCGTTGTTGCTAACGACAACGCATAAAAACAGGCGCTTGTCCGTCTGTAGTGTGGTTATATAAAATATAAGAGAAAGAGAGAACTTTAAGAAATTAATGTAGCCACTACAGTGACCATCAAAACAATGAAAAAATATTGCCGTAATTTACAAACTATTTACAAACATGTCGCTGTCCCAACCTATTTGAGATGTGTTGCTGCCCTCAAATTGAAAACAAACTAATGAGCTGCAGTTTCAAGTTTTTTCTTCTGTCCCATAAAACCATTTGACCTAACAGTTGAAGTTGAATCAATAGGCAGCCATGAAAAGCAAGTACAATCGTACCATATATTAAAGGATGAGAGTATGTTGCTTAGAAATACTTAAGCTACAGACGGCTGAAATACTTTGTGTTTTTGGTGAGATTTGTGCTTAGCTGTGTTTTTCTTTCAGATCTCGGGGCAGCAGTGAAGAAGCAGACCAGGAATCCCTCCACAAGTTGCTGACCTCTGGGGGACTCAGCGAGGAGAACTTCAGGCAACCTTTTGTTCTCCTCAAATCCAACGTCATCGAGGCCATCAATGAGCTACTCACTGAACTGGGTAAGTTGCGTTATTACCAAGATAGTGTCAGTTTGTATTTTAAATCACTCCAATTCTTGGTGCCCATCATTCTAATTTTCAGAGGGAACGACCGACAACATCGCCATGCAGGCCCTGGAGCACATCCACTCTAATGAGGTCATCATGACGATCGGCCGCTCGCGCACCGTGGAGGCTTTCCTCAAAGATGCTGCACGCAAACGCAAGTTTCACGTCATTGTGGCAGAGTGTGCTCCTTTCTGCCAGGTAGCTCATCTACATCAGTCATAAAGGAAAAACTAAATGTCTAACTTTAGATAGAAAACACAGTTCCTAATCTTATTTTTTCACCTCTCAACAGGGGCACGAAATGGCTACAAACCTCTCAAAGGCTGGCATCGAAACAACTGTGATCACAGATGCTGCCATATTTGCAGTCATGTCTCGAGTTAATAAGGTACTTAACATTTTAAGGAGACGTTAGTGCAGTCATGTTAGAGCATGCAGGTGAACTTGTGTCATGATCTTTTTGCAGGTCATCATTGGAACACAGACAGTTCTAGCAAATGGAGGCCTGAGGGCCATCAACGGGACACACACACTGGCCCTTGCAGCTAAGCATCACTCCACACCTCTGATTGTTTGTGCTCCCATGTTCAAGCTCTCACCTCAGGTAAGAGATTACTCCAAAGTCCGAGTTATCTCCTTTCAACCCCCATAAATGATTAAACTCATACTTCTGTGAACATGATATGTCATATTTCAGTTTCCAAATGAAGAGGATACCTTCCATAAGTTTGTCTCCCCACATGAGGTGCTCCCGTTCACTGAAGGTAACATTTGCAACAAAACTGACCTCAACCACGTGCCCACCTTTGGAAAATCCTTTTTAGATTTGGACATATCCTCTTTGTCAGGTTTTTTTTTTAAATAACTCACATTTTTCTGTTTATATTTCAGGTGAGATTCTCTCAAAGGTGAATGTGCACTGTCCTGTGTTTGACTATGTCCCGCCCGAGCTCATCACACTGTTCATCTCCAACATCGGAGGACACGCACCGTCATACATCTACAGACTGATGAGTGAACTTTACCACCCAGAGGACCATGAACTTTAATCGGTGTATTTAACAAATAAATAGAAATGAATGATTTTGCAGTGTAGTTTGTGTCTCTTTTGATGTGGTTTCATTTTTTGTACCTGAAGTCCCTTACAATAAAGAGAGAGCTGTTAAGAACAGCTGAGGTTATTGTGTAACACCAGTACAGATAAACGCTCATCATATCGTAATGAATAACACTGACTTCCCTTTAATGGAACAATGGATTCAAACTACATGTGGAAACAGAGTCACATGATCCTGATGAACAGCAGACTGTAGTTGCAACTGTTGTCCAGGTGTAGGTGGTGTAGGACAAGCAGAGCAGCAGGTTTGTGAGTATTTCCGATGGTGATAAGAAGAATAAGACTTGGAGAAAGTCAGGTTTCATCACAATAGTCTCAGTGTGAACGTCTCCAAAGAGAGGTGAGAGTGGAACAATGGTAATTCTCTCCCTTTGGTGACATTTTTTCAAATTATTCAGGACTTCACAGTGTTGATGATTACAAAAGGGTAGAGGGATTACAAGCACACAACTAAGATATCTTTGGAATTAAAACAGATGTTCATGATTTCAGTAGTAAAGTGATTTGTTTTTTTCTTTTTTGGGGGGGAAGACTACAAACAGCAACCAGAAGGTCTGACAGAAAAATTTCGCTGTCAGAAGTGGGATTCGAACCCACGCCTCCAGGGGAGACTGCGACCTGAACGCAGCGCCTTAGACCGCTCGGCCATCCTGACATACTAAAGTCGCAAATATTTGAATAATCCGACCAGCTGCTCACTTGTATGTTGAGTGCATGTATGTTTAAGATAAACAAAAACAAATAAAAATAATTACAAAGAAAATATATTGATTTAAAAGTTTGTGTTAAATGTTGTAAGTCACATCGAAATAGTTAGAAAGTTCAAGCAGAGACACGAGATGAGGAATCACAGCCCAACCTGTGAATTGACTTCCACTGAATGCCCAGCTGCTTTCCTGTTGGGTGATTATCATCAGCACAGAACACGGGATTAAGTGCATTTTGGGGTCCAGTAGTGCTCATCCTTTCTCCATTCTCTTCTCACCATAAGTGTAGTTTAAATGATTATTGTTTTGTGATTTTAATTGATTTTGCTTTGCTCCTGCTAAATCGCTTTAATAAAACTTCCATTAATTAAAGTCTAAATAGTGGACATTACGTTTGTGAAACAGTAAATATAAAAGTCTAAGTTTTATTCTTTATTAGTTCAAATAGCTCTTAAAGGTTACCCTAGTCATAAAAAACAACTGGACGATTGCTGGACGACTGTCTTGCATTGTGAAATACACACTGTCAGTAGTTTAAAATACCATTGATATGATACATACAGCGCTGGGATTTAAAAAAAAATTGTAACTTTTAAAAAATACAATATACAATTTCATTCAGTAATAGATGGCATTACAACCTGGCAAAAAGTATGATTGGATACTTTTAAGCAGGTTGCGACGACCTGACAGTATGAATGCTGCAACAGAGGTTCCATGGTGTAATGGTTAGCACTCTGGACTCTGAATCCAGCGATCCGAGTTCAAATCTCGGTGGGACCTGATTTTTGGGAGGTGTCTTCTCCGGCACTTTGAATTTCTATATGAATTGTGTTTTCAGTGAACGCCGTATAAAATCATGCAGCTAACCATGACGTCTGCCTTTACAAAATACTTATCAATCACTAAAGAGTAGTACTAAAGAGCTGTCTGAAATTCAGTTGCACACCACACAAAGTTACAGAGTACATGTCACAAACACGCTGCCGACTCAACAACTGTACAGCACTAAACAACCTCTGTCTTTAACATCAAAAAACAAACAAACATGAGCATCGTGATATGGATTTCCATGGCTGAACAGCAGCTATGTGTTTTGTGAAGCATAATATTTATGTCACGCTTTTTCACGCTTCCCTCACAGGACGTCACATTTCACACTTTGGCCATCCAATCAAGTTGTTGACATCTAATCATTCCTGTCCACCCACACCTGATCTTTCTATTTCGATGTGACTTACAACATTTAACACAAACTTTTAAATCAATATATTTTCTTTGTGATTATTTTTATTTGTTTTTGTTCATTACATGCACTTAACATACAAGTATGTCGAATGGAAATCAGCAACTGCACGGGACTATTCAACTAGTGGTGCGCTGTAATATGTCAGGATGGCCGAGCGGTCTAAGGCGCTGCGTTCAGGTCGCAGTCTCCTCTGGAGGCGTGGGTTCGAATCCCACTTCTGACATTGAAGCTTTACTCTTCTTGATATTGTGACAAAATACTCTTGGGTTAACCACGAGCTTTCTAAAAACTTGCATATAACAATTGTGCACCATTCATTCATCATCTTTGCTGCCCATCATTACAACTTTGCTAATGATGGGCAGCAGGTTAGTGTCATGATGTCACCTCAGATATAGTTAAAAGCCCTGTGAACGTAGCTGCTTCTCGCTGGGTGCGGTGGCGCGTGCCTGTAATCCAAGCTACCGGGAGGCTGAGGTTGGAGGATCGTTTGAGCTCAGGAGCTCTGAGCTGCAGCAGGCTATGTCGATCGGGTGTCCGCACTAAGTTCGGCATCGATATGGTGATCCTGGGGGAACCTGGGACCACCAGGTTGTCTAAAGAGGGGTGCACCGGCCCAGGTCGGAGACGGAGCAGGTCAAAGCCCCTGTGTTGCTCAGTAGTGGGATCGCGCCTGTGAATAGATGCTGTAGCGCAGCCTGAGCAATACAGTGAGACCCAATCTTTATACACATCCTTATACCTGTCTCTACCTCACACAGCAGCCTCATCAGTCCTTCTTTGTCTTTTTAATTGACGTTAAACACGCTCACAAACCTGCTGCTCTGCTTGTCCTACACCACCTCCACCTGCAGGACAGCTGCAAATACATCCTCCATCCTAAACACTTCTGATGCCCAGCAGGTGGAGACAAACTCAAACTAGGAAATTCATTCAGGTAACCTTTGGGTTTAATATTTGCATCTTATGATCACAGCTTTGACTGTCATGTAAAAAGGGGTTTTTTTGTTTTAGAAGTGAACTGTCCACAACTTCAGTACAGGCATGAGTCAGGATTTCAGGGTAAAGTAAATGTTTTCTTTATATCATTTCTTTGAGTGTATGGTGAAAGATTGCCAGGGAAGGGACTGTGTTGCATTTTACTGGGATAATTTCTCTATTTTTTTAAATTGATTTTTCATCTTATAATCAACAGTATATAAAACAATATATATATATATATATGTATATATATCAGTCTTCTATGGTGTTGACATAGTGCCGCAATCTGGCAGTCACACCTTCTTTTTGAGCAGTGGTTCCATGGTCTTTGAATCCAGTGAGATGAGTTCAAATCTCAGTGGGACCTGGTTTTTAGAGGTGAAACCACACTTCATGTCTTCTCTGGTTCACAGAAATAGTGCTACAGTTGTGTTTTCAGTCAAAACTGTATAAAATCAAGCAGCTAACCTTGACCTCTGCCTTTAGAAATGATTGTGAATTCCTATGTGCTACTAAAGAGCTTATACTTGTGCGTATGAGTCACAAACACTGCTCACTCACTGACTGAGCATGATCATCATTTTCGAGCCATAAATGGCATCAGCCTCTCCACAATTGACAGTATCCTTAAAAGAAGCCATTGGCTGAATACTTTTTAGCAGGTTGCCATGATCAGGCAGTTCGCGCACTCTCACAGGGGTTCCATGGTGTAATGGTTAGCACTCTGGACTCTGAATCCAGCGATCTGAGTTCAAATCTCAGAGGGACCTGAGATTTTATCCGCTGATTGGGATGTGAAACATTAGAGCGTCTTCTCTGGGACACCAAAACTGTGCTATAATTGTGTTTTCAGTGAGAGGTGTATAAAATGTCAGATTATAATATTATTTTATGCCATGTTAGACCCTTAATTAAAGATGGTGAATTATTATGTAGTTTTAGTTTGCATTATTCTCCTGAATTAGAAGAAGGTGATAACTATTGCATTTGTTAAGCTGAGTTGCATTACATTAGACTGCTGGTTTATTGTGAATGAATGATATTGTTTTATGATGCATTATACTGCTGAGTTATGAGAAATACTGTTTGCAGAAAGTCATCGCCTTATTTGTCTGATTAGAAGAGAACAGAACATACTGGAGTTTTCTGCCCCATCTCAGCAGGAGCAGATAAACAGGGAGCCAAGGTCGTAGCTTAGGCACTGTGTGAGAGAAAGAATGTGAATGTTTAGGCTTTTATGATTAGGTGGG
Source organism: Perissodus microlepis (assembly GCF_051167445.1). Lineage (NCBI taxonomy): Eukaryota > Metazoa > Chordata > Actinopteri > Cichliformes > Cichlidae > Perissodus > Perissodus microlepis. The sequence continues at coordinate 9,453,744 of NC_140475.1, forward strand.
GGCCACTAGAGGCTATAAGAGTTTGATCAATGCTCCACCATTTTGAGATCTGATGCTGTCTGCGTACGGTGTCCATCTCCCACGCGTGTGATCATTAAAATCATCGTTTGACTCAACCCGGCCGGACCAGTGTTGTTATTGTGGTTTTTCCTCTTGTATCCATCCCCAATATTTGAATCCGTAACAGTTTGGGGGCTCGTCCTGTGGTATTGGGGTGGAATTTTGGAGGTTTGGACGGTCCGAAGTTGTCGAACGGACAGGCACAAGCCAGTGGTCTGACGTGAGTGGGCATAAGCCGGCTTATACAAAGGTAAGGCACTACCTGTTGAATTATTTCCAAAGTGTGCCAAATTGGACATGACAAAATTGAAGTCTACTCACTGAAAGTACTGGTAAATGCCTGTTTTGATTTTGATGAAAAATCTCATGAGAACTGAAGCTGAAGTAATGATAATGAAACGTTGAAAGTGCATTTAGAGCAGTTGGACTGCTGATTGAAGTTAAAGCAGTTGGACTGCTGATTGAAGTTAAAGCAGTTGGACTGCTGAGAAAAGTTAAAGCAGTTGGACTGCTGAGTGAATTTAGTTTGATAGGGAATTGGTCATTTTGTGGGTTAGAGTCCCCATTGGTCAGACAGGTTGGACCTGCGTCAGTCATACACTTGTTCTGGGGTGTTGACTGTTGTTTCAAAGTATTATAAATTATTATAGAACGGCGGTTGGACCGCTGAGAAGCGCAGTGCTCAGAGGTAACGCTTGCCAAGGTCGGGGACGCCTAGGCCTTGTCCTCTTTGAGGGATAGTCAGTTGGTCACTGTGGAGCTTGGGGCACTCCAGAATAACTAGTGGTTGGACCACTCACCGTTTGGAACGGTGTCTGCGCTTTTTTGGGCAGCAAAGGTTGGACCTTGGGTGTTGGACACTGTTAAATTGAGTTAGGGACTTTAGAGATGAGGCCAGATACAGTTAGAGGCTGATACTGGTTAATTGATCACAAAAAAGTTGGACTTTTTCGGTTGGACCGTTAACTTAAATTTGTCAAAATTGTGTAGGCGCTAAATCTGTCAGGCCTGAGAGTGATTGTAAATATAAGATGTCTTTGTAATATAAAATAATAGAGCTGTGTGTGAGACTGTGTGTGACGACAGCGCGCTGCAGCGCTGCGAGCTATTTTTAGACGGTGTGTGAACATGCAAATGAGGTGGCTGCTGTAAAGCGCACAGAGGACTTTTGCTTCCGGTTTAGCGTGTTTTTTGAGTTTTATAATTATGATTTGCAAATACTGTTAAAGACCTGTAAATAAGACGCTGATTTTGCTGATTATAATATTACAAATAAGGTTTTGAATGACTAGGGTGAATGTTTGATGTTTGGCTGAGTTTTGATATAGAAAAGACAAATCGTGCATGATTTAGACCGACACTTCAGTCGGCAGAGTAAGACTGAGTGATAAATACAGCTGTGATTTGTTTCAGTTTTGTGGTAGGAAGCAGGATTTATAAGATTTTTAAAGTGTCCCTTGGTTCAGCTCAATAATATAAGCGGTTACATTTGATTTACTGTTGGTTTTATCATAATATAGGGTGTGATCAAGCACGAATTTCAGCTGTGTGTGTGTGACAGGAACTCTGCATGCCCATAGAAGGCAACGGCCAGACTGTGTGAATTATGCACCGAGAGAGAGTAAAATCTAGGCAGATGAAGCAAATGAATGTTTTCAGAAAAGAAATACTAAGTAAATGTTTTAGTGTGTTAATACAGGTGGATTTCTCCCAACCTGGAAACCTGAGTACAGCGGCAAAAGCATAAACCGAATTGGGACGACAGACAGGCCAAGCTTTGGCTCAAAAGTTTACAGCTTGACCTCACTTTGTCCCCACCCGGAAAAGAAGCTTAAAGGACATCTTCTCCTCCAGTTATCGGTTACCACCACTGGAAATTTGCAGGCAAGTTTTTGACTGAATTGTTATTGGCACCATGTGTCCCTGAATCTCACAAGCAAGCTCTAACTCCTGGCTGAAGACATGGAATGCTGTTATTTAAGGTGGGGAATCAAAATTTGGGAAACAAAATAAAAACACACACACAACCAGAGAAATGTATGAGAAAGGCACGGGTTAGAGAAATGCCTCGTTTGAGAAAAAAGTTAAATTAACCCACCTACAGACGCACACACACGCAATGAAGAAACAGCTTACATTCATGAACACGTGAAGATTTTTCAGCAAGGTTAAAGCAGCGAAACTTAACATACACCTGTTGCTGAATGATAAAGTTTATCCACTACTAACAAATAAACTCTCTGGGTTGCAGGACAACAACTTAACTTCAAAAAAAAAAAAAAAAAAGAGACACTGGTCTGACCAACCAGTGACGACACGACAAATTTAGTGGTTAAAAGATTCAAATTGTGACATGTTTTCTGCTGATTGATTAATACAAGTGATTACTGAATGAAAGAAATTCCTTTTTGGGCTTTTAAACATGATTTTAAGAATTTTAACATGTACCTGTGTTGTCCTGTCAGCTTGGTGGGTTATGAGTTGATTATATAGTGAGAAAAAAAAACAAAAAAGGGGGAGAGAAGGCTGACACAGGGCCTGGCCCCGTTGTTTCTCCCCTCTCTGAGTAACACAGCCAACACAACATCATTTTCCTGTTCGTCTGTTTTTGTTTTGTTTTTGTTTTTTCTCTTTATGCTTGATTACAGGCTGCTTTGCCGAGGCTGACCTGGACTCCTGCTCTCCCCTCTACCATCTTTGCTCACTCCTCTACCATCTTTGATGTGACCCTGACCAAATGCTACAGCAGCTGGACCCACAACAACAACCTGCAAATGTCAACAGTGCTGCAGGAAAACGATCTCATGCAGCGGAGACGGAGAGCGTTAAATCCAAGGCCTGTTTCACTACACGGGGGAGATTTCCAGACAGCTTCAGCTAACAGAGCTCTGACGAGACGCCCATTAAGCCCAGAGGAAAAGTGAGGCCGAGCAAAAGAATGCTGACCTTAACAACTCTGCATTAAAACTGTGCAGGACAGTGACTGACCAACACGGATGATCGGGCAGCAAAAAGGGCGTGCCAGAGACAGGAGGAGTAACTGAGGTCAGGAGGCACCTCAGAATGGACAAAAGCACAAGAAGAAAATGAGCTGAAGGCAAAGGTGTCGGGGCTCGGCCAGGAGCTGACCTCTGAGAAGAGCCGGACAGCAGAGCTGCAGAAGGCCGTGGAGCAAAGCAAGGAAAACATCAATAAACTTCAATCTGACATGTACGGAAAAGACTCTGAGGTTTCTGCCCTTAGTAAGCGCTCAAGGCATCAGAGCAGAAACTGAGCATGGCTCAGGAGGAGCTGGCTGATAATCGAACCCATCAGTCAGGCTTGGAGTCCCAGACACAGGACTTGAAACCAGGCCGGAGCTTGCTGGAGCAGGAGGTCGCCAAACCTGACAAGAAGCTCCTACAGCAGGAGCAAGCCCTGAAGGAGCTACAGAAGCAAAAGGGTCAAGTTAAGGAGGAGCTGGACAAGGAGAAGATGCAAGACACTGAAGAAAAGGACTGCCTCAATTGAGGCCAGAACCAGTATGGACAGAACTTTGAGCAGCAGCACCAATGGATGCAAACAGACTGAAATGGAGGAGGGCAGGACCCCAGGGCACGCCTCAGGCCGTGGTTTACCCAGAACACCAGAACAGGAAAGTGATGAACACAAACACACACACACACACACACACACACACACAAATCGAAATGCTGATTCAATTCACTGAGAAGTGATCCACACACACACACACACACACACACACACATGCACACGCTTGTGCAATGAAGAGTGATACACACACACACACGCTGCTGCAATGAAGAATGCTTTACTAACAAATGTTTATGCTGACACGCAAAATGCTGCACACAAACATCCAAATACAGAATCTGTTACAACAACAAGAAGCCATTGATTGTTTATTGGTTAAATGCATTTCATGTCACCCAGAGGGCGTTTGTGTAGGTTTAGGGGACAGGGTCTAAGGCAGTTTGGTTATGAAAACAATGTCTGTGCGTGATGTCTGTCTATGGTTCAAGGCCTCGACTGAATTGTTTACTGTGCTCCACACAGCCTGATAAGGAGCAGTGGTACAGAGTGAAAATGATTAATTAATGGTGTGAGTTTTATTTCGGAGCGCCACATTTTTGATTGAGATTTAATTGAAGGAGGAACACACTGAAAAAAAATAGAGAAAAAAAGGGGCCAGCCCTTGGATTTACGTAAGCATCTCGCGTGTATTTAACACAATTGCCTCAGGCTTTAAAGATCTGTACGAAATCCAACAACTCAATTTGTTCTCATTGAGATGACACGATACGATCTAATAAGAGTGGTTAGCTGCTGAACTCACGGAATTCACAACACCGCATAAGATTTCAAACTGCAGGAAAATCACTGGAGTTATAAGAGGCAGACAGCGACACACACACCCCATGCATGCTATTGCTATTTATTGTGAATTAACCTGTCAAAGGCAAGAACAAAATAATTCTGCATCAAATACAGGAAATCATAGCTTTCCTGTATTTCCTACATTGTTGGCATGCTGGCTGGTGCTGTTGCTCCACATTAAGAAGGTCTTGGGTGCAGGTCCACAGTCTGGCTAGTTTGCAGTGGTTTCTCTCTGGGTGTTCTGGTTTCCTGCCACAGTGAAAAGTCATGCAGCTATTAGAGCTAGGTTAATTGATGATTCTAAACTATCCATGAATGTGAGTGTGAATGGCTGTTTGTTTCTATCTGATAGACTGGTCAGCTGTCCGGGGTGTACCCTGCCTGGCAACCTATCACTTCAGGGTTATTTCCCAGCCCTGGTGCAACCAGGAGAAAGATAGGAGGATGGTAGTTGTTGTAGACCCATTCAATTTTTATGGTAACCAGGATCTAGACTTTGTTGAACCGCATGCAATATGAAGACTACATGTAGTATTTAAGTGACCAAGTAGAATTTGAATAAAAGTTATTGAATAGTGTTGAAATAAACTGACAGAATTGAAGGATCAAAATATTCCAGGAGCTCAACTTACTCCATCTGAACATGTTTCAATCGTGTTTTATGAACACAAAATGCACAGGTTTACTGAATATGAAAAGGTTGTGTTGATTTAACTCAGTTGTTTAAGTTTCTGTCGGAGCAAAACATTTGTGTGCAACCAGTGTCCATTATTGAATCAAGTAAATCCAACACGTTTTTTGTCAGGGCAAAAAGGAGTTACGGTCCCTGTATTCCTGCACAATATTGTCCCAGGAGGGAGAAAACCCTTCTGGCGAAGTTTTGGTTGATTTTTGGGTTTTGCTTAACACTAGGTTGATTTCATCAGTGAGGTTTGGATTGTTTTCTTTCTCTAAGAGAGAGAAAGATGGTTTTATGCTTCGACATGTTTGCAATGGACCCCAGTATTTGTTATTATATGAGTATTTTATTGGTTACGTTTGTTTTTGCTTTTGTTACAGTGCACTGAAATAAGAACATCTGAGAGGTGTGATCCACCGGTGGTGATATTTTGGTATTTTGGGAGTTCCTGATTTAACAAATCAGCTCTTTAATCCAGGCCTGAGAGATTGAACTTTAAAGCGCTATAAAATATTCTTACTGAAAACAGTCGCAAAGTGTTTTTCTCCATGATTATAATGGGCTTGGGAGAAATTCACTTATATGGGACACTGATCACATGAGAAGTCCTGAGCCTAAAAGGATTGCAGCGAGTCAATCCAGTCAAAAAACAAGGAACTGTTTTCCTTTAAAATGATGACGTCATCTTGCTGGTGAGGGAGGCTCGAATAGGTTGCGCGTGAGACTCCATTATCAGCAACTTCTGGTATGAATGTGTGTGGATGTATGCATGTGGCTGGACTGTGATGGACTGACGACTAAAAGTTATAACTGATTTGATACTGAGACAAAAACGGTACCGACTTTAGGATTAGTAAATGTCCACAAACAATTCACCCAGCCTGTAAAAGAAGAGTGGATGTTTTGTCTTGCTTTGATTTGTTTTTACAAGAACAGAAGGATGACAGAGACTAAAGGGGGAGGCTGTATCTTCACATGAGCGTGAACTTAACCCTTTGGTTGCTAATTTTGAGTTACTGAGGTTTGCATTAAGAAAATTGTGTTTTAGTAGCTGTGTTTCAATTAATGTATCACATTATATTGTTGGAAAGGTTAAATGCTAAAGTGAAGAAAAGGTTTGATTTCACTCATGACTGAACATGTTATTATTAACCATAGCAGGCCACTGTAAAAAGCCAATTAACCTTTATAGAGGAAAAAAGAAAAGAAAAAAGCCAAAAAAAAACACTCTATTGAGGTCTGTGAATAACAGGGGAATGATAGGCTTGTCACATTCAAAATGGAGATATGTAAGGATAAACACTGGTCCCCATCTTTTAGGTCCTTTCATTGAAATAGTCAATAATTCAGAAAAGTACAGATATAACCGACAGGGGCATGTGCTGAGAGGTGGTGCTGCACAAGAACAAGAGAAAAATAAACAAGGAAAAATTATTGTGTTTAGCTTTGATAAATTCAAATTAAAATGTACCATTAAACTCAGAGGTTCAATATGAAATCAAATATATGCTAATTTTGTATGTGAGTACATGACTGGTGACTGTTCTGTCCTGAGCTTTTGTTTTTACAGCACCCACTTGACCACACCAACAGTTTCTCGCCACCAAAAGGGGGTACTTGCAAAGAATAGGGAGGAATATCATCAAAACTGGGAAAGGTAAGCCCCAAAAGGGGGTGATAACACCATAACTTTCACTTATGGTCAAATTCTCAAAATTTGACCCCCGGCTTGAAAAATTCTTAAAAACATTTAGAGACGGAGTGGAGTTTTAGATAAATATAATGTGCCAAACCACATGCGGATGGAGAGCTGGAATCGATAAGATGGTGAAATAACACGCAGGAAAATATTGACCATGTCGATTATGTTTATTCAAGTGTGCAGAGATTGGCTAATCTGACAAGGAAATGTTATAAAATGAATTGTCGGAACAGTCAGCGTTAAAGTCACCTTTGACAGTCCAGACCAAGGTTATTATCGTTAATAATTCGGTCTAAACTGCTGCAAGTGAATTGGAAACAAAATTTGAATGAATTTAGGACACTTCATACTTATAACACAAGTGATGGTAAGCCATAACTTGATTAGGTAAAGCTATTAAGATAATTATGAGCTGCCTTGACACAAAGAAAGTGAAGTCCTTCACCCTGAAAGGATGGAATTATGCTCTGCCTCTGTAGTCAAGTTTAGACATAGGCCTTAAGCAATCATGAGCCACTAATAAGCGTGACATAATTCACAAATTTAAATCAACCACATTGGGTGAGCGACCCGGACAAAAGAAAATCTATGAGCACGCAATAAAGTGGATTTGTTAGAGCCCGTTTAACATTTGCCTTTCAGAAAAATAAATAAATAAATAAATTGATTTGCATTTACAGACACACACTAAAAAAATCCCATTTGACACTGATAAATCCCTGTTCAAATAGAGTACATGTAAACGAAATATCGAAAACTAGAAGTGAAAAGAAAAAAAACATTTTCATTAACAGAAATAAAAATAAGAACAAAAAAAGGAAAATTAACTAAAACTGTAATGAGTGTTCACAAAACTAACTAAAATTAACTGAAGTTATAGCAAAATGTGTTTAGTTTTCATTGAGGTGTGCGTGTCCTACAATAGTCATGGGTGAAAATGAAGTTTAGTTTCCAGAATTTTTCTTGCCGTCTCATTATGCCAGCAGGTGGCAGTACGTTAGGCGAGTCGTCTGTGTTGCTGCTCCGTCCACGTGCAGAATCATGTCAGGAAAAGTCGGGAAAAAGCGCCAGAGTCCAATTGGGAATTACTTTAAATATAACTGTGTTTAGTATAAATGTAATGGGGAAGTCTTTAGGACCCAGGGAACCCAATGGAGGGTATAAAAGAGGAAGTAGCAGCAGGTGCTTTTCATTTTCCACTGACGAGCGGCTGTGAACAATGGTTGTGTGAGTAGGTGAAGAGCCTGAGAAGTTTTAATTGTCTGCTACACAAACAGTTGTTTTAAACCTCTACAGCAGAGGTTCGAGTAGTGATTTTTAGAAGATAAGCCAGGTGTGCAGCAAACACAGTTGTCTGCTGGAGGGCAGGCTGCACATGTGAATTTGTCACTGTTTTTTCCTCCTTCTCCTTTTTGTTGCGTTTTTGGTTTTAGTAGGGTCACCTTTTAAAACTGTTTTTTTTTATGCCGGATTTGTTTTTATTTCTACTGGGCTGGTGCAATATTAGTCGGGCAATGTGCAATCCCTGAGCTGGGCTCTTACCTTAGGGGAAGTAGGTCTTTTTAGAGGTGCTCCGTGTGGATTTGCAGTGAATAAGTTTTATTAAGAGTGATTTTAGTGCCACCGATTATTGCCTGAACTAAAACACTTAGTGCATGCGATAAGTGTTCTGTTGGGCTCGTATTTATTTGGGGTGGATTTGTTTCTTTTAAAGCAACGAGCATCTGGGACCAGCGGGGCAAAGCAAGCCCTCAGGTGATAGCTGCATTGCTGGCAGGTTGCACCAAGACTATTTTGTGGTCGTTAGTGACCTTTCCCATTTTGATGTTTTAGGCCTTTTGCAAACCCTTTGTGTTCTTTTAAAATAATAAATTTTAACATATCTGACTGATATTGACCCTCTTGTCCCGTTTATTCTGGGCTCGTTCCTGTAAGAGCTTTGGGCCTGAAAGTTTGCACAAGTAGTATAGAGGCCCTTAGCGGTTACTCGATGGCTTTTACTCGCTACATTATTTGGCGTTGTCGACAGGATACAGGTCATATCAGTTACGGTGTTTGGTTTTTATTTTAGTGTGGCCCTGTTTATTTTAGTAAGAGTGTTAGAGGAGAGGAGGAAAAACAGTGACATCTTCTACGGAGGAGAAGCCAACTGTTGGGCTGCCACGGGGATAATAAACCTCCTTCGCCGACCCTATGGACGACGTACAGGCCCTCTTGGAGCAGCTGCAGCAGCTAAAAGCAGCAAATGAACAGTTGAGAGACCAATTACAGGAACGTTCTCCTGTGACTGGTCCAGTGCCAGATCCAGTGCCGGGTCCATCTACTGTGCCATCAAATATGAACCCAATAAATGAAGCTACAAATGTGTGTTACGTTTATGCACCTCGGGAGCGTAAATGCCCAAGGTTTACTGGTAAATTGTCAGTGGACTTGTCAACTGTTGACCAGTGGGTTGAAGAAGTACGTAGATGCCTGGAGACTCGTCCTATGTCAAGAGCAGCACAAGTGATGTTTGTGATGGACCATCTTGATGGCAGTGCTAAATCTGAGGTCTGTTTTCATTCGAGTACCAGTAGAGACACTCCTGATAAGATTTTTGATATTTTAGTTGAGAACTATAGCTGCACTCAGTCATATGTAGCTGCCCAGCTACAGTTCTTCCAGCGCACCCAGCGAGAAGGGGAATCTCTGCGAGATTACTCTCATGCCCTTAAATCTTTAATGGACACTGTAATCTGTAAGACACCAGGTGGTATTCCAAATTCTGATATATTGCTAAGGGACCAGTTTACTGAACATGTCCATGATGATATGCTGCGCAGAGAGTTGAAACAGCGGGTCCTTCAAACACCAGACATGTCGTTTCTTGCCCTACGCAGTATTGCCCTTAAGTGGGCTGATGTAGGTAGGCAGGGAGGGAAAACTAGGTCCCGAGCCTATTCTTGTGATACGAACTGTCAGGTAGTAGAGGGAGTTAATGCAGAGATGCATGCAGTCACCGCTAGGCCTAATGATGACATTCTACAGATAAAAGAGTGCCTTCGAAAACAACAGGTTCAGTTGGATACGCTCATGAAGCAAATGTCTGTCCATTTTTCACAGCCCTCTCAGACTGGATTAACCCCGACCCCTCCCACAACTAGGCCTTTTCGTTTCCAGGCAGATGGAAAGCCAATTTGCCATCGGTGTGGTAGGGCGGGTCATATTGCCAGGTTCTGTAGGGTAAAACATCCAGCTATAAAGAATAGTGGTGGGTCTCATGCTGATGCACATGCACATGTACAAAGTCAGGTTGTGGAACAAGGCCCTGAGTCTCAGCCATCGGGAAACTAGGTCCCTCTGGTGCAGAGAGCCAGGCATCAGGAACAGGGTTTATGGGCTCAGCTGAAGTTGTTATGGAAGATCCCTCTCGATTAATTGGGAATTGTCCAGTGGTGGAAATAGAAATGGGGGGTGTTATAGTTCCCTGTCTTTTGGATACTGGGTCCATGGTCACCACTATTCGAGAGAGTTTCTTTGAGAAGCACTTCAGGTCGCAGGGGGTGGGGCACTTAAAGAAATGCCAATGGTTACGCCTCAGGGCAGCTAATGGGTTGAAAATCCCCTATATAGGCTACATGGAGCTTGATGTGACTGTTTTTGGTGGCACCCTGACAAAAATGGGTGTGTTAGTGGTGGAGGACCCTCTAGATGGGAGCGTTCAGCAGCCACAGATTGTGCCTGGCCTCTTGGGGATGAATATCATTAGCCGTTGTTACCACCTACTCTTTGAGCAGTTTGGCCCTCGTCTGTTTGAATCTCCTGCCCTTGAAAATGCCAGTAAGACGTGGAAAGAGACACTTCACAAGTGTCAGCGCATTGAGGCTTTGAATACATCCGGGTATTTAGGTAAAGCAAAAGTCCACGGTCGAGCTGTTTGTGTCCCTGCTGGTTCGTTGAAATGGATACATACTAGCTGCCCCTCTGCTGCTAACATTAACCTTCCATCAGTGCTCCTGGAGCCCATAGCGACAGGTAATCCCCTTCCAGGGGGCATCTTGGTTTCCCCGGCCCTCCTTTCTGTTGAACAGGGTGTTGTTGACATTCCGGTGGTTAATGTGGGAATTGAGGATGTTTGGTTACCGCCCTGTACACAACTAGGTGAATTGCATCTGGTTGACCTTCCATCATCTGGGGACTCTGTCATTACCGGAGAGTCTGATGATCCCACGTTGCAGATAATGATGCACGAAGTGACTGTACAGGCGCATCCGCACCTTGATTTTTCCGAGCTCTCATGGCCTAACTTGTCCAATGAACAGTCACAACAAGGAGTGTCACTTTTGCGGAAGCATTGCTCGGTTTTCAGCCATGGGGACGGAGATTTAGGATCTACCACATTGGTGGAACATGAGATCCCTTTAATGGATGATGCCCCAGTGAGACAGCGGTATCGCCGGCTCCCACCCTCTCAGTATGAACAAGTGAAAGCCCATATTAAAGATTTGTTGGATCGGGGGGTAGTGCGTCTAAGCAGTAGCCCTTATTCTTCTCCAATTGTGGTGGTTTTTAAGAAAAATGGAGAGATTAGGCTGTGTGTTGATTACCGTTTGCTTAATGCCAAGACACGGAAAGATGCTTATCCATTACCCCGTATTGAGGAGTCATTAGATGCCCTGACGGGAGCACAGTGGTTCTCTACATTGGACCTTGCAAGTGGGTATAATCAAGTACCAGTGGCCGAGAAGGACAAAGCCAAGACTGCTTTCTGTACCCCTTTTGGTCTGTTCGAATTCAATCGAATGCCATTTGGGCTCTGTAATGCCCCTAGCACTTTTCAGAGGCTAATGGAGCGGATTTTTGGGGATCAAAGTTTCCAGTCCCTTTTATTGTACCTGGATGATATTGTTGTGTTTTCATCCTCCTTTGAGCAGCATCTGGAGCGTCTTGACTTGGTCTTAACGCGGCTCAAAGAGCACAATCTAAAGTTGAAGCTGGAGAAGTGTCACTTTTTCCAGCCAGAGGTTCAATACCTCGGGCATGTGATATCTGCTTCTGGGGTGGCGACTGACCCTTCTAAGATTAGTGCAGTGGCTGAGTGGGCACGACCGACTACTTGTACAGAGCTACAGTCATTTTTGGGATTTGCCTCATACTATCGGCGTTTTGTTGAAGGTTTTGCCAAGTATGCTGCCCCGCTCCACCGGCTGGTGGGCGAGCTGGGAGGTACCAAGAAGAAACGTAGAAGTGGTGCCAGTGGGGCAATGTGTCACCTTTGGAGTGAGGAATGTGAGAATGCATTCCAAACACTAAAAAGGCTGCTGGTTAGTGCCCCAGTATTGGCATATGCAGATTTTGCTAAACCTTTTGTCCTTGAGATAGATGCTAGTCAGGCAGGGTTAGGGGCAGTTTTATCTCAGGAGCAAGAAGGAAAGAGGCGGCCAGTTGCTTTTGCTAGCCGGGGCCTGCGACCTAGTGAAAGGAATATGTCCAATTATAGCTCTAGAAAGTTGGAATTCTTGGCACTAAAATGGGCTGTCACTCAAAAATTCCGTGAATATCTGTTGGGAAATAAGTTTGTTGTTTTCACAGATAACAATCCCCTTAGCTATTTGCAAACTGCTAAATTGGGAGCCGTAGAGCAGCGATGGGCCTCAGAACTAGCTGTGTTCAACTTTGAGATTAAATATAGGCCAGGTCCCAGCAATCGCAACGCTGATGCATTGTCACGGCAACTGCATCCACAGAGTCCATCTGGCCTGCTTCCAGGGTTGAAGGTTCCACAGGAAGTCCAAGATCAGACAGATGTAGGTCAACTGGGAAATGCTGTTGCCGCTACGTGTAGAGCCATAGGTGCATTTCCATCCCGACCTAAAGCTGATCTAATATCCCTTCAAGCTGCTGACCCGGTAATTGGCCCTTTTTCACAGTATTGGGAAAGAGGGAGGCTGCCTACCAAGCAGGAAATGGGTAATGTAGGTAAGGGAGTGGAAAAAGTTGGTGCAACAGTGGCCCAGAATCAAGCTGAAGGAAGGTGTCTTGTATCGTCAAGTTCAGACACCTGGTGATGGCCAAGTTTTGTTTCACCTATTGCTACCCCAGTGCTTGCAAACAGAGGTCCTGAGAAGTTTACATGATGATCATGGGCATCAAGGCATTGGCCGCACTACCAGCCTGGTGAGAGAAAGGTGTTTTTGGCCCTTTATGGCACGTGACATTGAGAAATATTGTCAGGAGTGCGATCGTTGTGTCTTGGCAAAGGCTGTAAAACCAAAAGTTCGCACATTCAGGGGGGGTTTGGTGGCTTCTAAACCCCTGGAAGTCATTGCCATTGATTTCAGTGTTTTGGACAAGTCTAGTGATGGGCGTGAGAATGTACTTGTGGTCACCGACATATTTTCAAAGTTCTCTCAAGCATACCCTACAGTAGATCAACGGGCAAGTACAGTGGCACGGGTATTAACTGAAAAATGGTTTTATATCTATGGTGTCCCTGAGCGTATCCATAGTGATCAGGGAAAGAGCTTTGAGGGAGACTTGCTGAAACGTCTGTGCCACCTGTATGGCATAGAAAAAAGCAGGACCACACCATATCATCCTGAGGGCAATGGACAATGCGAGAGATTTAACAGAACACTCCATGATCTGTTGCGCACACTCCCTCCTGATAAGAAAAGAAAGTGGCCGCAATACTTGCCACAGGTATTGTATGCTTACAATACCACAGAACATCAGTCCACCGGCTTTTCACCTTATGAGCTTATGTTTGGTCAGAAGCCCCAGTTGCCCGTTGACTTCTTACTGGGGGCTTCCCAGTCAGAACCTATGTCTAGATCTGTGCAGGAGTGGGTAGAGGAGCATAAACAACGTCTAATTTCAGTTTATGTGCATGCGAAAGAACAACTCCAACAAGCTGCAGAGAGGAGAAATAAACATTTTCATCCAACAGTTACTTCCCTTCTCTCCCCAGGTACTCTGGTTTATCGGAAAAGTCATCCTTTAGGCCGCCATAAGATTCACGATGCCTGGGATCCTATGGTGTATGTTGTTGTGCAGAGTATGGACAAAGAAGGCAGGGTTTACAAAATACGCCCTAGAGATCGTTCAGGTCCAGACAAGAACTTAAATCGGGCTGAGTTGAGAGTAATACCCTCAGGTATTGTAGCACCCGCTCCAGACGAATATCCTCTCTCTGACCCAGGGCTGGTAGTTGAGTCACCCCGGCAGTCAACATCAGATACACCAGATGATGACAGTGAGGCTGGTGGAGTTGTACTCGCCCTTGTTCCAAACCCACCCAAAGATCAGCCACCCTCGGTATCTGTTCCAGAGCCTGTTAGTGAAACTAGGAGCATAGGCTCGAGCAACTTGAACCCTGTATCCATAGTTCCAGAACAGCCAGAGGAAAGTGGGATTGATAATAGGGAGAATGTTTTAGAGCAGGACTCAGGAAGAGTTCAGGGGCGGCCTAAAAGAAGTACAGCAGGAAAGCATTCTAACCCCTTTAATCTCCCACGGTCAGTAAATCAGACTGCTGCTGTTCTCACTAGTGATTCACAGAGCTCTCTTGTCCATAATGATTTGCCCCAAAATGTATTTAGGCCCTGGCAGTAAGTGGTCACCGGGACGGTGACCTTTCAAAACGGGGGCAATTGTAATGGGGAAGTCTTTAGGACCCAGGGAACCCAATGGAGGGTATAAAAGAGGAAGTAGCAGCAGGTGCTTTTCATTTTCCACTGACGAGCGGCTGTGAACAATGGTTGTGTGAGTAGGTGAAGAGCCTGAGAAGTTTTAATTGTCTGCTACACAAACAGTTGTTTTAAACCTCTACAGCAGAGGTTCGAGTAGTGATTTTTAGAAGATAAGCCAGGTGTGCAGCAAACACAGTTGTCTGCTGGAGGGCAGGCTGCACATGTGAATTTGTCACTGTTTTTTTTCCTCCTTCTCCTTTTTGTTGCGTTTTTGGTTTTAGTAGGGTCACCTTTTAAAACTGTTTTTTTTTTTATGCCGGGTTTGTTTTTATTTCTACTGGGCTGGTGCAATATTAGTCGGGCAATGTGCAATCCCTGAGCTGGGCTCTTACCTTAGGGGAAGTAGGTCTTTTTAGAGGTGCTCCGTGTGGATTTGCAGTGAATAAGTTTTATTAAGAGTGATTTTAGTGCCACCGATTATTGCCTGAACTAAAACACTTAGTGCATGCGATAAGTGTTCTGTTGGGCTCGTATTTATTTGGGGTGGATTTGTTTCTTTTAAAGCAACGAGCATCTGGGACCACCGGGGCAAAGCAAGCCCTCAGGTGATAGCTGCATTGCTGGCAGGTTGCACCAAGACTATTTTGTGGTCGTTAGTGACCTTTCCCATTTTGATGTTTTAGGCCTTTTGCAAACCCTTTGTGTTCTTTTAAAATAATAAATTTTAACATATCTGACTGATATTGACCCTCTTGTCCCGTTTATTCTGGGCTCGTTCCTGTAAGAGCTTTGGGCCTGAAAGTTTGCACAAGTAGTATAGAGGCCCTTAGCGGTTACTCGGTGGCTTTTACTCGCTACATAAAGCAAGTGTCTTGTAGTGAAAAGAGACAAATTAGGAGGGACACTTATAAGCGGAAAAATCCCACAGACCTTAAAATGCACTTGAGAAGCTCACACAAGAAGGCTAACCTAGCTTACCTTGAAAAGGTAAGGGGGAGCACACTCCCCCTCACCTTGAAAAGGTAAGGGGGAGCACACTCCCCCTCCTCAGAGAGCTCCCCCCACTCAACCCTCATCCCCAGACAACAGAAGCTAACCCCATGCAAGGCAGCGTGATGCATCCCAAGACAACAGGACTGGGACATCTACATAACTGTGTGAGTCAATTGCCTACAAAAAGATTATCAATTCACTTGAACCAAAATTGCAAACACCCGGTGCGGCAAGAGTTAATAGTCTCAATACCCAAGGATAAGCAGAAGAGCATGACTGATATGATGAAACTGGGATTTTGTTACACTTAATTATTGCAAACACAACTAAAACTATAACTGAAACTGATCAAAACTAAACTGAAACTAAGGATTTTCAAAAAAAATAAAAACTAGACTGAACTAGCAAACAATTGGTAAAAACTAATTACAACTGATATAAAATTGAAAATCTGAAGTCAAAACTAAATCATAGTCAAAACTAATGAAAATTGCAAATCTATTAGAACCCTGATCCAGACTAAGATGGCATTGGACATCTTCAGGGCGGAAGAGGGTTGGTGTGACCAAGGTGTGGTTTGGCTTGTTGTATGTATATTTCGAGATGATATGGCTCTGGATGGACCAGTTACCAGGGCATGGAAGGAGGACAGACTTATTAAATGAGGAGAAGGAATTTTCTGGGATTAAAGATCCTCTGGGTGAGTGTTTGACTAAAAGCATGCATAAAATAAAAGCTATTTTTCGTTGTTGCTTGGTTATAGATTGATAATTGGCCACATTTACAGCTGTATTGATTTGTTGTGGACGTAGTCTACTTCATGTTTAAGCACTCTAATTAACAGATTGAAAATAGAGACATTAAAGGAAGAATATGCAGCACCACCCTGTCAGACGCCAGTGGCGATGGGGCTCAGTGATGAATCAGGTGAGCTGGATTCATGGCTGAATCAAAACATAGGTTCCCCTGCTGTGGTCAGTGAGGGAAAAACAGGGGGAAATAAAATTCAAAAGAGGCATGGATAAATGTTTATTTGTGAAGTTTGTAAACGGGATAAAAGGGGGTGTTTTACTGTTATTTTAGCATCAGCATTATTATTGCATCAGAATCATATAACAAGCATTGCATTAATGATTTATTGAAGCTTTTGACATTATATTAACATTTGTGTTCCGGTGATTGTCATAACCTCAGGTTAATCTTCTATTTACAGGTGTCAGGATAATCGTATGATCTTTCATTGCAGGTGTAACCATGATCATTTTTATACATATTGCAGTTTGTTGCTCATTATAGAGTTGTGCTCAAGTTAATAAGGGTTAAGAGCTACAGTCAGCGCGATGTCTGGCTGATCTATGGACTGGAGTGACTTTGAGCATAGAAGGCCGCACGCGCTTACACAACACAAATATCATGCTTTTCTTGGCTCCGGGCGGAGCCTACTGGAGCTACGACACTGGATAGGAGAAAGTCTGATACTTTCTGAGAGATGAGGTCACTAACCTTTTTTTTTTTTTTTTAATTTTCTAGCTCCGTTGATTTGACACATTGGAATGTGTCAAAAAAGGGGGGGAAGTTGGGTTTTAACATCAAACAAGGGTTATATGAACATTTTTATGACTTCATTTGTGTTTTAATAACTTAGGTATGGTAAAGCTTAAGCCAATAGTGACCCAAGAGGTCTCTGGACCTTTTTTAGAGAACCAGTGAGAAGCATAAATCATTTTTAATCCATGTTTAAGCATTAATCATTGAAATGAATTGAATAGCGTTTAGAAGATAAAATGCCTGTGTTCACGAGAAGCTGAGTACCACACTGGAGAGGAAACCGTGGGACAGTAGGCGGAAGGAAACACATGAGTGGTTTTAATAATTTTCTTACACACCTTGCAAATGTGCTTATAATGAGTTGGCACTTGGTCTTTTGAAGGTCATAAGCTTCGTCCGGCGTGATGGTCCGGACTGATATATTGCAGGTATTGACTTTGAGTGCAGAGGGCTAAATGCAAACACGCTTACACACACATAGGATATGATTAGAATAAGTCCCTGGGACATTCTGAATATTCTAAACCAATTCTGAATCACCAGAAGGTCAGTAGATAACAACAGTAGATTATTAGGGCTAGGCAGAGAGGTGTTTTGGTTTTCTGTCTCTTACGGAGAAAGGAACAGACACCAGACGAGGTCACAGATATACGAGGATCCTTCGCAGCAGAGCCAGACACAGTGATTGCCGAGACACCAACTGGGTCCAAGTGTCATGGCATTTTGGGCTCTGATAAGTCACCTCAAAAGGATGGATCCCATAAACACAGCAATAACCATGAATGGGTTGGCGGAGATCCAGGAACACCAGACCAACGAGGTTTGAGAGGCTCTTGGGCAAAAGGGGGACACGTTCCTGTTCCTTTTTCTGGGGGATACACAGGATACACAGGACCCGAGGATACACGGATTGTTGTTTCACATCGGGGCAGAATAATCCCCTGATCTGTGCAACGACTGAAGGGTTGTCTAACCCCTGAGGTTAAAGAAAGAAGAGCAGTGGATCACCCAACTGGAAGACACTGGTGGCTGCAGCAATAAAATAAAGGCTAAAAGCTCCTCGGACAGAGGTTCTAGTCTGAGTACGTCTGAAGGGTATAAGGTAGCACCAAAATAAAGCTGTGGGAGAACTGGGGAGTGTCATCTGTACCTGCTACTGTTGGAATAATAGTTCTTCTTGCACCTGGACTGCGCAAACACAGAGGTCATCTCACATATGGTTCACCCAACAGGGGGACAAAGGGCCTCAGGCGTAAGAAGAAATGAACCCGGCCGCATTGGACTACAGGGTGTAGGTGTGCTCTTTATTCTAAAGAGCACAAAAGGGGGAGTGTCAGATTATAATATTATTTTATGCCATTTTAGACCCTTAATTAAAGATGGTGAATTATTATGTAGTTTTAGTTTGCATTATTCTCCTGAATTAGAAGAAGGTGATAACTATTGCATTTGTTAAGCTGAGTTGCATTACATTAGACTGCTGGTTTATTGTGAATGAATGATATTGTTTTATGATGCATTATACTGCTGAGTTATGAGAAATACTGTTTGCAGAAAGTCATCGCTTTATTTGTCTGATTAGAAGAGAACAGAACATACTGGAGTTTTCTGCCCCATCTCAGCAGGAGCAGATAAACAGGGAGCCAAGGTTGTAGCTTAGACACTGTGTGAGAGAAAGAATGTGAATGTTTAGGCTTTTATGATTAGGTGGGGGCCACTAGAGGCTATAAGAGTTTGATCAATGCTCCACCATTTTGAGATCTGATGCTGTCTGCGTACGGTGTTCATCTCCCACGCGTGTGATCATTAAAATCATCGTTTGACTCAACCCGGCCGGACCAGTGTTGTTATTGTGGTTTTTCCTCTTGTATCCATCCCCAATATTTGAATCCGTAACAAAAATCAAGCAGCAAACCTTGACCTCTCCCTTTACAAACACTTGTCAATCACTATGTGGTATTAAAGAGCTGTCTGAAATTCAGTTGTACACCACACAAAGTTACAGAGTGGGGTGTCTGAGTGCTGAGGTGCGCTTGTGCGTAAAAGTTGTGAGAAACCTCGTGGTTAAACCAAATTTCAAGTGTATGTTGTCACAATATCAAGAAGAGCAAAGCTTCAGTGTCAGAAGTGGGATTTGACCTCACGCCTCCAGAGGAGACTGCGACCTGAACACAGCGCCTTAGACCGCTCGGCCATCCTTACGTGCTGCATACTAACTTCGTGGCGGTTACAACTTTAGATACTTTGGGAGACACACATTATACTGCACATAACACATATAGCAGCTGTTGAGCCATGGAAACACATACTTGTGGCGCCCACTTTCTGTGCTGACTTTGAATTCAGCTGTGCAGTTAGTGAGTCAGGGGAGTGTTTGTGACTTTTACGCACAAGCGCACCTCAGCACTCGGCGACCCCACTGTGTTAAATGTTGTGGTGTGCAACTGAATTTCAGACAGCTCTTTAATACCACATAGGGATTCACAAGTGTTTGTAATACTGTTAGATATAAATCACAAATTGTTACATTTGTGGAGCTGCATCCTCATTCACGGGGCTTTTAACTATGCCTGAGGTGATATCATCACACCAGGTTTGTGCCCATCATCAGCCAAGCTGTAACACAGTATTTTATGAGATAGATAGATAGATAGATAGTAGTACAAACATCTTTCCAGATAAAAATACCTTGTTTTTTTATACATCTTCCAGTCTGTGAAGTGAAACATTGTGTGGAAAGTGGATGAATGTGAAAGCTTGGGATGAGGGTCAGAGGGGAGTAGCTAGGGTTTTGGCACCCCACTAGTTCTAACAGAGAGCGTGCATTGTTCTCTGACCTAAATTTCATGACATGGAACTGCAGAATAAAAAAAGGTCAGAGTGAATTGGATGCAGCAGCAATGTATTCACTCTCCACCGCCCCACACAAATTGGTCAGACTATGACATCATCCAACTGTCAAAAAGTATTTTAAGACTCATTAGGAAAGTGCATTTTAGGAAAGATATTAACCAATGAGCATATCTGATCTCATTTTCCTCATTTTTGCAGCTTTGGAGCAACTTTTCCAAAATATGCATTCACTGATTAGTTACTGATAAATGTTAAGATAAAGGAAAAGATCAAGGAACACCAGAACCTCTTGTGCTCACAAATGTGAAGCTTTATTTCAGAGCAATCACTGTATACACAGCATACTAGGAGAAGGATGTAATAAATGAGGCATCATGCTTTCAGAGGCACAGTCAAGGTCACAATAAGGCCACACATTAGAAAGACTACAAGGACACCTTTCTAAGTTTAAACAATTTCAAGCCCCGTATTTCCTCACCTATTCGGCAGTACTCAGTTTTCCATTCACTTGACTTTCACCTGTCAATACACCTGCTCTCAATTGTGAAAACACAATTGATACAGAAATTCAAAGTGCCAGAGAAGACATGTAGTATGGTTTCACCTCCAAAAAATCAGGTCCCACCGAGACTTGAACTCGGAACGCTGGATTCACAGTCTAGAGTGCTAACCATTACACCATGGAACCGATGAGAAGATATATGAACTATCAGGTCATGGCCACCTGTCAAAAAGTATTCAGCCAAATGATCAGTATGGATGACATTGTAGATTATTTGCACTACGTTTCCATGGCTGAACAGCTGCTATATGTGTTATGAGAAGGATAATGTTTGTTTCTTCCAAAGTATCTAACAGTGGTAACCTCCACCAAACTCACGCTGCAATGTCAGAATGGCTGAGCGGTCTAAGGCGCTGCATTCAGGTTGCAGTCTCCTCTGGAGGCGTGGCTTTGAATCCCACTTCTGACATTGAAGCTTTACTCTTCTTGATATTGTGACAAAATACTCTTGGGTTAACCACGAGCTTTCTAAAAACTTGCATATAACAATTGTGCACCATTCATTCATCATCTTTGCTGCCCATCATTACAACTTTGCTAATGATGGGCAGCAGGTTAGTGTCATGATGTCACCTCAGACATAGTTAAAAGCCTTGTTAACGTAGCTGCTTCTCGCTGGGTGCGGTGGCGCGTGCCTGTAATCCAAGCTGGTTGGAGGATCGTTTGAGCTCAGGAGCTCTGAGCTGCAGCAGGCTATGTCGATCGGGTGTCCGCACTAAGTTCGGCATCGATATGGTGATCCTGGGGGAACCTGGGACCACCAGGTTGTCTAAAGAGGGGTGCACCGGCCCAGGTCGGAGACGGAGCAGGTCAAAGCCCCCATGCTGCTCAGTAGTGGGATCGCGCCTGTGAATAGATGCTGTAGCGCAGCCTGAGCAATACAGTGAGACCCAATCTTTCTATACATCCTTATACCTGTCTCTAGATCACACAGCAGCCTCATCAGCACGTCTTGGTCTTTTTAATTCAAGTCCAAAACACTCAAAAATCTGCTGCTCTGCTTGTCCTGCACCACCTCCACCTGCAGGACAGCTGCAACTACATACTCCACCCTAAACACGCCACCGCCCAGCAGGTGGAGACAAACTCAAAGTAGGACATTTATTCAGGTGAATTTTTGGTTTCATATTTGCATCTTATAACCAGTGTTGGGTAAGTTACTTTAAATTAGTAACTTAGTTACATTACTAGTTACTTCGATCAAAAGTAACTCAGTTACTTCAAGTTACTCGTTACTTTCAAAGTAAGTAGTTACTAGGGAAAGTAACTTTGGTTTTACTCAGAATTCTCTTGTTAATGTGTTGCTTCCATAACTTTGCCAGTCTTCTAGCTTGCTTACTTGCCACAAGTGCACTGTGCCACCTACCAATAGAAAAAAAAAATGCATATTTCCACGAGAGAAATCCCACGCCTGGACCGTCATTGACCGCTGCCATGATTCTAGCCTACGTCACAGTGTCATGTGTGCTTTTTACATCCAACACAAAAACTGCAGTTGTGGTGCTTTCGATTGTACTCAGAACTCGGAAATTCTGCCTTCCGAATAGGAAGATGTAGGCAACACCAGACTGCAGATGAGCTGCATACAGGGCTGGACTGGCCCGCCATTATAGGAAAAACCATAAAGCCTTTGAATGAAAACAAACGCTGTTGTGACAGTGATGTACACTGTTCTGATGGTATATATGTATCAATCTATCAATCGTTTGTTGTAAGATTCCGATAATTATTTTTTACAAGCGAGACATTTTAAATGAGAATAAGAAAGAAAAGTATTTCCTTGTGCCCCCCTTTCCCTGTTAATGCCCTACCTGCCCCCCCTGGCAAAACTTCGCTAGATCAGCCCCTGCACAGTTACCAGCTGTCAGCTAGGTAAAAAAGGATCCTGGTGTTATTTGTCTCTCAGAAACAGTTCATAACTTCCCTTCAACTCATTTATGTCACCTAAAAGGTAAACCTGTTTCTCCATCACCTGTTCAGCTCTGATGATTCAGTAAGAACATTTCCTGGTTTCATCTTCATGTTTCACTCTCACCAGATATCCAAACCGATATCATGACCAGCAGCTTTTACAGCTGTGGCTCCAGCAAACATCAGCTGATACTAGAAATTAATATTAAATAAATTCTAACAACAGCTGATCAAGCTTAAACGTGCTGCTGTTGTTTAACGCGATATCGGCTGGTTTCCTCTTTCTGGGGCAAAGTGGTCGATAAACAAACAAGAGAGAAAAGCCGATCAGCTGATCATTGATCAGTTTTCATGATTGAAGTAGAAACAGGAGAGGGGGGGGGATGAGAGAAGAAGAGGCAGCTGTGCAGCGTAAACACAGAATAACTCCAGCTTTGTGTCTTTTTCATTGTAGCTGAAGTACAGGACAAACTGTTCCTTTTCACCTCAATACAAAATGCTCTGAATACCAGATGTTTCTGTTTTTTACAGGACGGTTGGCAACTCTAATAATTAACCTTATGAACAAAATAAAGTTCAACATCATTAACATCATAGCACCCACCCAGCTGCATAGAAACTCTGTCATGCTAGCTTGCACACAGTACAGAAAAAGTCAGAATAACGAAAATAAACTCCACCTAAACTTGGTTTATATCTGACCTTTATAGACTGCAGGTCATAACTTCTTACCTGAAGTTCAGTTCACACCGGCGGCTGCCTCGGGTCTCTCTTCCTTCTGTCCCCTTTCTCTCATCCACCTGCTGGCCTCCACCACTTGCTAATGTTACTGAATCTGTGGAAGCTCCGCGATAGCCACCACACGAAGTAACGAGTAACGACCCTATCTAAATCCCAGTAACGACTAACGCGTTCCTGATTTTGGCGATAATAACTAGTTACCGTGCTCGTTACCACAATAATAACGTAGTTACTGTAACGCCACTGGTCTATCAAAATTTAAAACAAATGTCCTCTTATGTGGATCTCATTTTTCTCAGAAACAAAGATCAGATAAAAAAAAAAAAATCAGGTAATTCTTTGTTTTTACACTCATCAGGTCCCAATCAGCCCAAATAGCAAAGAAAAGTTAAAAATGCATGCCATGAAAGAGTTCAGGTCTTGGGAGGTTAAATATGCTGTCACATTAATGTTGGGAGCTGT
Source organism: Perissodus microlepis (assembly GCF_051167445.1). Classification (NCBI taxonomy): domain Eukaryota; kingdom Metazoa; phylum Chordata; class Actinopteri; order Cichliformes; family Cichlidae; genus Perissodus; species Perissodus microlepis. Next base: position 9,477,302 of record NC_140475.1, read on the forward strand.
GATGCAGGGTCCCACATTGCATGCAGGTCTGGCACGGATCTGGTGTCAAGCCGGCACTGCTGGCTGACTTCTGGCATGATAAGTGGTATGTCATCCAGATATGGGCCAGGCCTGGCATAGATGGCACTGTCTATGTGATGGCATGCCATATCTGGCTCGATTGTAGTTTTGTTTATGTCGCCCAGGCTCATAGAAATCAGGCCTGGCCCAGATCTGCCATCAAGCTGTCACTTCTGACTGACTGGTGTCATGGCCGGGTGTATGTCAACCAGATGTGGGCCAGTTCTGGCAATGAGGCACTATTTATGTTCCTATTTTCCTATTTTAGTTAGAAGACCCAAATGCCACGTTGCAATACTATACTGCTATGGTAGCCAACGTTTTAAATGCAGATTTGACAGGTTTGTGAGTGTACACTTTATCCAAAACCTAGTGAGGGTTTATGCACGTCTACCACAGGCTGGCTGTAGATCAGGAGGTACAGCAGGTCACTCACTGATTGGAAGGCTGGTGGTTCGATCCCTGGCTCCTCCAGTTTGCATGTCAAAAGTATGATAGTACTTAGGAAGCACGTCTTGTCATTTCCTTTTGCACTATTATGTTCCGGCACATGTTGTTATTACGTGGCTTGATTAAGGTACACATTAGGCTGACATCTGGAGCCAGAGCTGAAGCTGGGCCAGCACAGGACCACCAGTGTGTCTGCAGCTGGCCCATGTGTGGGCCACCAAAGGGCCATCATTCTTTGCGGTATGTGGGCCATGTGTAGGCACATTGTGTGGGCCAGATCCGGGCAATACCAGTCTTGCTATGTGGGGTGCTGGTATCTTATTTCTGAATAAAAATGTTCCAAAGTGTCACACCTTATTTACCATCCTGCAAACACAGAAACATCCCTCACTCACTTTAGTTAGGATGGATTCTCTCTCGTTTCTCCACACAGTTGTGTACATTTAATTAACGTGGACATTTATGTACGCATACCTGATATCTATGTCTGAAATGTTATCTGTTATCTAACTTATTATAATAACATGTAAATTCATATGATAATGGCAATATGGTCTCGAACCTAGAATGTTTATTCCAAACATCTTCAACATGAAACAATGGCTGATCTTTCTATGAAAGATTTTGGTCTTCCAAAGTGAGATTTATTAATTACTCAGGTAATAGCAGAGCCTGTACTGCACCTTTTTAACACTTGATTACAGTGAGTACAGTTGTGACCAAAGTACTGGTGGTGGCACCACTGTTAAAACAATTTTTAACATTTATTTGCTAAAAAGAAAAAAAAGGTTTTGAAACTTTTGAATTTCCCATGTTTGTTCTTCGCAACATCATAAGTTGCCCTAACTTAGTTATCTTAAATGACCTTTACTTAGTCTTTTTGGGCAACAAGTTTGAATAACTAATTTGATTTTACAGAGTAGAAAGGTGTAAAAAACAAAAAAACAAAAAACAAAAGAAAAACAACTGCAAAACAAACTTTGTGTCACTGACAACTTTTGTCCACAGCTGTACAGATTTGTTGGAAACAGCTGTTCAATCCATCATAGGCTGTGTATAAATGAGCTTATCAGTAAGGTGAAACTTAAGTCACATGGTTTCTGGGAAATCATGTGGTGTAGCCATTCTACTTTGACTTTTGTTTTTTTTATTACTTATTTGAAACTCATGTACACTCCTTATACATCTTATATGACATCTCAGTTATTGGGAGCAGATGGGAGGAGTTTGGGAGGAGCAGAGCAACAAAACTTTTTTGTTGCAAAGTCCGTGTGTTTGTAGTGATGTGGAAGGAGTGTTCTCACACCGGCCTGATTGAAGTGCCCAAGAGAAGCATTGATTAAACAGCACAGCGTGGATACGGCTTTACTCCAGTCTTAACCCTAAAGATAGAAACTGAGTTTTCAATTCCAGAAAAATAAGCAACTTTCACTCCAAAGCCTTTACTGTTTGTGTTGCAGCTGAAACCACTTTAAGAATAATACTGGAACAAATTTAGGTTACACTGGATTTTTGACTGCAGACAATCTATATGTGATAGCATTTCCTGTTGAAATAAGTTCGGGCTTTGAAATACTACTATTAAATAGATTAAATGGTGCTATAAGCAATATTTTTTAAATGTAAACAGAATATGGATAAAAATTTTGGTTCATAATTTTTATCGACACATCTTTACCACCAAACTCATTATAACTGGGTCAGCTGGGAGGAGTTTGTGAGGGGCAGACCTTTCATCAAATACTGATATCTGATCAGTATTTAATGATACTGATCTCTATATAAAGAACAGTGTCTTGTAGGATTCATAAGAAGGCAAGTGGAACTACAAAAACCGGAGGTGAGTTAATTATTATTTGGTAACATTTCTGTTGTGCGTGTGCGTGCGTGCGTGCGCGCCCGCGTGTGTGTACCTGCGTTTTGCCATCCCTAGTTTCTCTTCCAAAACTGTAAGAAGATGCATCAGAGCCAGCAAACCTGCAGCAAAGATAATTAATCACCTACATCATGTGATCTTCAGTCAGTTCTTCTTCCTGACATCATCACCTTGTGTCTGTTTAAGGTGCTGGAAAAGAAATGGGAAAAATAACCTTACTGTTCTTTGTCATAACATCCCTCTCTGAGCCGATCTGATACTCACCTCCTCTCACCCTCACCGCCACCAATGTGTGACCAGAGCTCCCGCTCAGGCAGCAGCTCTGATGCCTCCAGGCGTTCCGCTGCAAAAGATGAGGTGTAATGATTTTAAACTGTCATGTGTGCTCCAGACAGACAGCGACATGTTGCTTTTACCCATTGGATTCTGGATTCGGGCAGAAGGCAGAAGCTGGGATCGGGGAGACAGAGGGAGAGACTCTGGCTGAAACACTTCGCTTCTGTTGCTCGATTATTTCCAGCAGTCGACCTCGGGCTGCAGCGCTCTGCCTGTTCAGCTCCAGGAGGCGTTGCTCCACTCTGTTTGCACTGAAAGTGTTGAGTGATGTTGCCTAAGCAAAAAAAAAAAAAAACCCAACAAAAAACAAGACACACACTGCATGTGAATCAATATCTGAATGAGGAGGCCACCTAAAGGCTCAGCGCAGTTCATTCCTCGACACACCTGTCGCATCACGCTATGAAGGGAGGATAAGAGCAGCCACTACTCCACTTCTAAAAGGTGAGCTGCTCTCAGAGAGCTTCAAACAACCCCTTAAATCTCACCTGTTGAGTCAGCTGTTGTTCTTCAGGAGTCCACACATGCTGGCTCCGCCTCTCTTTACAGCTGGACCCAGACATCCTGCTCTCTGCAGCGCTCTGAGGTGTTACTCTCCCGGTGCTGCTGCAGCTCAACCCTCTTCTCTCATTGCCACTGTCGAGCGATTCTCTGACCCCTGACCCGAGGCCTTTTGCCTGGCTGAGTTGAGCCCTGATAAGATCGGTCTCTCTGCTCAGCTGAGCAATCTCAGCTAGCACTGTGCCCGGAGACCTCTGTGAGCGAAGAGGGTCAGAGGTCAGCGATAGCGAGGAAGCAGAGGGAAGCTGAACTAGGGGCACACTGCTGAGACTAGAGTCTGAGCTGTGAGCGCAGAGGTCCCCATAGGAGCGCAGGAGATCAACAGCAGGAAGCTGCTGGTGCGGTGGCACAGGATAAGTTGCTGTGGAAGAACGAGAAACAAAAATTAGCTGCCTCAAGGTGAATCATTTCTGGGGTGAATATATGAAATCAGATAATAATTTTGGAAGTGAGAAAGTTACCAGGAGTGGTCCCGCTGTTGAGGTGGTGAGAGGAGGACAGCAGAGGAAACAGGTACTCGCTCAGCACCCGTCACAGACTGACAGCCTGTATACCAACAGTTCACCAAAATATAAACCATTTTCACCATTTACCAAATTCCTCTGGACAGAATATACACAGACAGACTGCACAAACCTACAACTTTAACCTCAGAGTGTGGGGTTTGGCCACTGTGTTCACTCAGCAGTCCAAGCCCTCCCATCGCCAACACCACTGTGTCCAACTTCCGCTCCAGCTCTGCCGTCCGCTGCTGTAACCCTGCCTGAGAGGCACATCGTCACCAACTCATGATTTATCAGCATAGCTGGACTAACAATAACCTAAGCCCAGTCCCAAATGCAGGGCTGTAGCCGCTTCTCTCAGAGTCATGGTTTCAGCAGTGAGAGCATCAATGAGCCTCTGCTGCTCTTTCAGCTCCTCCTCCAGTTTTCTCCTCTCCTGTGCCTCCTTCATCTTCCCTCTAACACATTACAGGCAGACAGTGATTTAAACACATATAGCAGACTGCAAATATTTGCATCAAAGCAAACCTGCGCTAAAATTTAAAAACTGATTCTTTTTATTTACACTGCTACTAGCAGCAGCTACGCTCAGATGATCAAGCTAAATTTCTGACACTGTCACAGTTTTATTCCACACCAAACACTGTGATGCAGGACCAGGACTGAATTATAGTAACTGAGGTGAGATGACAAAACTTTGAGAGCAGCTCCATGAAAATATAAAAAATATCAGTGTTATCCTTCAGCCTCTTAGTAGCTGCACATATAGAATAAATTTCAAAATCCTGCATCACCTCAGTCTCAAGTGACAAGACTTGGCATCAGACCTTGAGGTCAAGGTCATGAAGATGCAAACTTTTTCGAGACTTGTACTAGATGTATCTGTGGTATCAATTTGAAAATACAACATTGCTTCGTTTTCAAGTTATTATATTTGCAAACCTGGGCGTCCATGGCACGCAGGCAGGTGGCAAGGTCAAGGTGGGATCCTTGACCTTTAAAAGGAAGCAGGAAACAAACAGAAGATAACTGACTGAAGATGAGCTCGAGCATGATCACAGACAGTGAAGCACAGAAGACGGAAGCACATGAAGGAATATAAATCTGTCTAATTAAGAAGCAGAAACCACTGTGAGTCTATTTCAACCTCATTAGTTTAATATTAAAGCGACAGCAGGTGCAAAATTACAAAACTCTGAAGCAGGGAATGGCTTGGCAGACCGTTGTTCTCTCCTGATCCCTCCTGACGGATTTTTGTCTACCTCTGATTTTCTTTGTGTCCATCCCACCAATTCCGGTGGTCTCGGGCAAATGCCAGTTCAATAAAGGGAGAAATTTCAGAGATGAATTCTTCTGCGTCTCTTTCCGTTATACGTGTGATGTCTTATCCTTCATATTTTGTTCTGACATGTGTTTGTAAGCCACCATGGCATTTTCTGGCCACACACTGAGTTTGTTTCCTCAATTTGGCTCTTATCAAATTTACAAGGGGATAAAACTAAACTGAGACTAAAGTTACAGTGAAATAACAATGCTTCTCTTTACTCTGTGTTGCCTCTGACGTATAAAAACCAGTGGGAAACATAATCAGGTTTGTCTGCAACAATCCAGCATCACTCAGCGTGAAACTAAAGGTGACTGTCTTAAAAACAAGAACCACATTTTTTTTTGCTTTCCAGGAGTTCTGTTATCCTCGCTTATTGTGGATGTAAAGACCTGATGCAGCCGTTTGTAAGACAACACATTTATGGTTATTCCTGACATACAAAGTGTGCAACAGACACATTACATAGTTATCTATGATGTGCATTAATGAGGAAAAGGACAGAATTTCTTCTGAATTTCCACTTTCATTGATTTCCACCTGTGATATTTCATTTCCCAACATTTTCACATGGAACAGTTTAACAAACCCATAATACTATCATATAAACTTCAATATTGAATAAAACAAGGAGTCAAAGAGAAAAACAAACAAACCAAATCCTGATTTGTATCAGCTACCTGTTAACCTATATTAGTTCCTTTCAGATTAATCAAAGTTTCCTTTAGTTGTTGTTCTAACTCTCTGATCAATACAATCCACTCAGTTCTATCGATTTAATTTAACCCGATTCAGTCCACCCAATGCTTTCACTCACTGTATGCGCAAACTGTCTAGTTATGATACCCAGTAACACTTCAACGAGTTACCAATACAACTCAGACACAATGAATTTGTCTTGAAAGGTGCTATATAAATAAAACTGTACTTTTATTTACTTTCTTTACTCACTTTTTATGTTATTGCAATAACACTTTTTACACTTTTTTAACACAAAATAATTATCCTCACTCAAAAGTCATGTAAGAACCTCATTGGCTTACGGAATGTTGATGTTATTTAAAAAATTCATACAAAAACATGACCTCATTCAAAAATGTCATGTGACAACCTCATTGGCTTATGGAATTCTGATGTCACAGGCTTCTAAAGCTTTGATCCTTTGAAGCTTTGATCCTCATGAGTTCTTAAGTAGGGGTGAGGAGGTACAACTTTTAGTCCGTTATTTGCAGCACTTATGTTAGCAGCATTCAAACGTTCACCAGTAAAGCATTTTCAAACATTTGGATCCTTTTCGTACTCACGATATACAGACTCCAACATGTCTCAGAAAGAGCAAGAAAGACAAGAAGCTGACCCCAGCTCTATTCCATGGTATGAGTCCCTAGACCCTTATATCAGCTCTCTGCCTTGGGATGAACAGGTAGAATTAGAGGAAAAGCGATTGGAAGAAATGGAGAAAGAAAATCTCATGAACAGAGAAAAGATTAAGATCCTGACAGAAGAAAATGAGAGAAAGAGCGCTGAATTAGAAAAATTATCCTACCAGCTTCAGGAAAGGGAAGGCATTATTGAGGAGAAACAATGGGCTCTCCAAGATAAGAAGAATCACGAGCTCCAAGAAAAGCTTGATGAAGCTCTAGAAAAAATTAAAGATCTGCTCCAAAAGGAGAAAAAAGAGAGCATTAAAGGGGATAAAATGCTCAAGAAGAATCAGGAGCTCCAAGAGAAGCTTGACAAAGCTGTGGAAAAACTGAAAAAAATCCACCAAGAAGAGAAGCAACAGTCCACACAGCAGAGACACATGCAGAGCAAACTCCAAGCCATGGAGGAAAAATACAAAGCTCTGCAGGTGAAGCATGACAAAACTCTGCACAAAAGTCAACAGTTGCTTCAAGACAAGAAGCAAATGGAAATGAAACAGAAGGAAATGGACTCCAAGCTTGACAAGATGGAGGAAAAACACAGATTGCTCCAAATCAAGCTTGATAAAAAAGTGCACGGAAATAAAGAACTGCTTCAAGAAAAAGACCAACAGAAAATACAACAGGAAGAAGAAAAACTTAATCTCCAGAGGAAAAGTCAAGTACTCCAAGAATTGTATAACGAAACGAAGTACAAAGCAACTGTACTGGAAGAAGAAAAGAAAAAACTGGAAAAACAATGCTCAGCGATGCAGAGTAGCATCAATGAGATGCTGAGAAAAAATACCGAGCTTGAGGAACTTTCTAAGACCTTGAAGTACAAAAACAGTGAAATCCAGGCGCAAAAGCAAGAACAACAGAAAACACACAAAGACCTGCAGTGTAGACTTCAAGGAATCCAGAAGAGAAACCAGCAGCTGGAAGACATGCACACAGATGTGCACAAGGCAAAGCAAATAGAGGAGGCAACAGTTAAAGAACTGAAAGACAAACTTAAAGAAAAACAAGAACAATTAGAAGACATGGTGAAAAGATGCAACAAACTTGAGAAAGAAAACGCAGAAACAATCGATGAGCTGAAAACCCTCATCCTTGAGAAAAAAGTGCTCGCGGAAGAGTATCTGAAAAAGAAGAAAAAACGCTTCCACTGGTTCTGGAGGAGGGGCACTGCTGCTTCTCACCTGATGTAACCTCGTCTTCCTCCACCTCTATTCCATCTTCATTTCCCCCCTTCCCCTCCCTCCTTTTTCTTTTTTCACCCTCACCCCCCAACCGGTCCCGGCAGTTGACTGCCCCCTCCTGAGCCTGGTTCTGCCATAGGTTTCTCCTTTAGGTTTCTTTCACTTTAAAAGGAGTTTTTCCTATCCACTGTCGCCTGGTGCTTGCTCAGAGGGGATTGTTGGGGTTTTCTCTCATCTCTCTCTTTCATTCTTTCTACCCCCCCCCCCCCCCCCCCCCCTGCCTTTTCCTTTACCCAATAAACACAATTGCCCACATTTTACATGTGTTTGAAAAATGTCTTCATTCAACAATAATTCATCTTAGGTATAAAAACAAGAAATAGGTAATAGCTGCATTTGTGTTTGTGTGAAATCAGGGTCTGCTGCTTACTTTTGCATCCTTTCTAAAAACACTAACATATAGGTCTGGTCTACCTGGACTGGCAGCATGCTCGAGGTGTCCCAGGCTCGTCTGTTTGGTGACGCGGTAGATGAGCTCGCCCGGCTCGCTGTCCTGGTCGCTGGCTGACAGCTGCAGCGTGGTCAGCTTCTGAAAAATTACATTTTCTTATGTTGCAAGTCTCAAATCTTGATTGCCTGGATCCATTTAGTGTTTTATCATATGTGCTTTAAGCAGTAAATCTCAGGTAAAATGAACTGTTCTATCTGCCAGGAAGGACACAAACACAGACCCAAGATAAACAAAGACTGGATACAGTCTTTACATTATCTGCATGTCGTTTGAAATCTACAAGACATGCTGACTCCATGTCTGTGTAGGTTCCTAGTCAGTCAGGTCATGTTTGTCTTAAGAGAGGCAGCTGGACTCCTTTAAAACATTTCACTTCTCATCCAAGAGGTTTGTTCAGCTTGAAAAACAAAAAGGTGAAGAGTCCCAGCGATTTAAACCCTAATGGAGGTTGTTCTCTATGGAGGTGGTAGCTGACCTACCTACTATTAATCATGAGCTAAGGTTTGAAAAACCGCATGTGTCATTACCAACAGGGGTTCCAAGTAAAACCACTGGCATCATGGGAGAGTGTCTGCGTCTAAATTTCACTCTTTCATGGATGCCAGCATATGCTTGTCAAATAAAGCCTGATTTTAGTTTAGTTTTCCTTCTATAAATAGAGATATTTCTAAACTGGAAATGTTCAAACTTCAAACTGGTGCAGAAAAACAATTCAAAGGGTATTAAGTGTCTGATGGTTCAAATTACCTTGAAGGACGATCATTGCAGTATACTGTAAAATGAAACACTGCATATACATATTATACTAGAGAGTACCTGTGTGTAGTATGAATAACATAACCACCGCACCAGAGGTGTAAGCACCTTTTGCAAGGCACTCAAGGAAACCAATGAACAGCCTCAAAAATAAATGAACAGGTGGAGATGCAGACTGTATTTGCAGATTACAGCTCCACCACAAATCAAACTTCCATATTACAGCAAGACTGCTCAGCAAGGAAAAATAGTCAATCTCAGTAAGACTGAATGAAGACAGACTAAAAATTAATTGTATCTGCTCACACATTACTCAGCTGTAAGGTTTTCTAAGTACTCAGATGTAACACTGTGGAGGAAAACCCAAAGAAATGGCAAACAGAAGATCATTCTAATAAATTGGAAATGTGGGTCAAGTCCGTCAAAGCATTTTAATTAAATCATTAATAAAAACAGATAAAAATATTAAGAAGACTCCGTGTAATAAACATCTTCAGGTATGCTGGGTTGTCCTTCTTGCTACCTCAGGGCCACTGCTGGCACTGACATCTCATGTGAGGCCCACTTTAGTGCTTAAGTAGTACAAGAAACAAACAAACAAGAAAACATCCACAAATATTTCTGAAAATGTAGTGGGGTTTTTTTTTATTTCAAATATTGTATAGCAAGAAAAAACTGCAAATGTGAACACAATTTTTTTCTCACTCTTAACTAACTGAAGCCTTTCATTGACTACCAAAAAACAAATTGGTACTCTCTTTATGGCCAGACACGTGCCAGCACTTTTAATTTTGCTTCTACTTAACAAAGTAAAAATGCAGACATAAGTGTACACATAAGTTTTTGAATGCTAGTGAAAATTGTTTTCTTTACAAATAACTCTCTCACTGAGCTAACACAGCCAATCCCTCGACACGTTTGTGCTCTCTGCTCATATTGCCTTTGTATTAAATCATTTTTTTGCTTTTTAAAGAACTTATTTTAACATTGCACTGAACAATAAAAAAATCCTCCCTAACAAAGAAAAGTAACTTCAAGGGCCAAAGTGCATTATATTTCTTCACGTCAATGCAAATAGGGGTGATGTGGGCCGGAAGTGGCCCCCAGACTGTGAGTTTGAGACCCCTGTATTAGACAGTGATCTTGAGCTTCACTAACAAGGAGCACTGAAGTTGTTATACCAGCACATAGTTTTGCAGCACTTTACTAGGACACGTCCTGTTGGCTTTTCCTTGTCTGTATTTTACAGTTACACACCCATACTCAGGAGATCCAGTGAGATTAATTCTAGGTAATAATTATACTGTAGTTCACCCTGCAGCAATATCACTTTCAGTTACCTGGTACACCAGGTACAATAAAATATGCTATTTTGTAACTAAATCACAGATTTGTACTCTTATGTGGCCTTCTCAAGTTTTACAGCTTCATTAGCAATGTCTCACTATCATGACAATCCTTTAACCACTAAATGACAATGAGGAGTGATGAGGAAGTGTTTACGTGTTTTATGAAAGTACCTACAATACTATATTATACTACAAATAAACTGTACAATTTTTAAAATGTATTTAAAAAATCCAATTTAAATTTCAAAATTAAAAGTATTCATTCAAGTGAAAAATCCCCTGCCAATGTTATTCTGCATTATCATGGGCTCAGCTGAAATACTTACTATGTTTTTGTAAATCCAGCTCATTAAATGTGGGCCTCACAGACAGCAACTAAAAACATATTATTTTATAGAATATGAAGAACAGGTAACAATTTTTCAATCTTCTATTTTTGAATTTTGGTGAGCCTGTGTCACCTCAGGTAGTCATTCAAATCTGTGGTTATAAGTTATAACCACAGATTTGAATGACTGTCTTGTAAAAAGGTTTATCAGGAGTTAACTGTCCACTGAGGAATTATCTTTTTTTAAAGACACAAATATAACAATATATGATTATTATCTAACAGTATCGAGAAAATTCCAGTCAGCTCGCTCAAATATTGTATTTAAAAGAAGAACTATCATAAGGTGAGGTTTTTGATCATTTCAATCAATTTTTCCCTCTTATGAGCTAGAGTCTTTCTTTTCTTTTGTTCTCTTATGTATTTATTTATTTCTGTTTTTTGCTTTTAATTTTCTTTCCTTTTTCAAATTTAAAGTGATTTGTAGTCATTTAGTAACTATAATCTGTCTTATTTTATCCCACATTTTTTTTTTTTGGTTCAGTCTGGTATGGTGCTGTCACAGTGCAACAATCTGGTAGTCATACCTTTTTTTTTAGTAGTGCTTCACAGTGCTAACCAGTGTAATGATTAGCACTGTGGACCTAGAATCCAGTGATCTGAATTCAGAAATTGGTGAGACCTGCTTTTTGGAGGTGAAACCATTCTGCATGTCTTCTCTGGCACACCAGAACTGTGCTACAATTGTGTTTTCAGTGAGAGGTGTATAAAATCAAGCAGCTAACCATGACCTCTGTCTTTACAAATACTTGTCAATCACTATGTGGTGCTAAAGAGCTGTCTGAAATTCAGTTGTACACCACACAAAGTTACACGGTGGGGTGTCTGAGTGCTGAGTTGTGCTTGTGCTTAATAGTCACAAACACTCTCCTGACCCACTGACTCCACATCTCTAAACCTCCTCTGACTTTAACATCAGCATGAAAACTGCGAACTGCGAGCTCCCTCTTTGGATGTCATCACATTGAAATTTTCCCTTTTTTTATCATGAATCCCATCTCATTGTTGAAACTCACTTTTGGCTGGGCCTTGACCTCTTCTGTGCTCTTCTGTGTTGTGCCATCTGCTTCGCCAGAGGTTGTAGATAGGTAGACAAATCGACCCATATCATATTATTGTGAAGATGAGCGTACTCGCTAAAATCCTGGTGTAATGGTTAGCACTCTGGACTCTGAATCCAGCGATCTGAGTTTAAATCTCGGTAGGACCTGATTTTTTTGGAGGTGAAACCATACTACATGTCTTCTCTGGCACTTTGAATTTCTGTATGAATTGTGTTTTCAGTGAACGCCGTATAAAATCAAGCAGCAAACCATGACGTCTGCCTTTACAAAACACTTGTCAATCATCAAAATTTGATGATAACACGTGCATGTTTATGGTCGCCAAAGAATTATGTATGTAAACAACACTTATCTGACTAAACTACGTTGAGCTAATGCAGATTTTATTCTTATTTTATTGGTGAGGAGAGAGGATGGAAGCAAAAATGCATTTATCCCCGTGTTCTGTGTTGATGAAAATCACCCAACAGGAAAGCAGCTGGGCATTCATTTGAAACCAGTTCACAGGTTGGGCTGTGGTTCCCCCTCTAGCGTCTCTGCTTGAACTTTCAACTGTGAACCTCTTACATCCAACCTTCCCAACTGCTCACCTCGCAAAAGAAAAAATGGAAGAACCCAGAATGTCTTTTTTTTACCTAATTTTTATACCTGCTATCGCTTTTTCACGCTTCCCTCACAGGACGTCACATTTCACACTTTGGCCATCCAATCAAGTTGTTGACATCTAATCATTCCTGTCCACCCACACCTGATCTTTCTATTTCGATGTGACTTACAACATTTAACGCAAACTTTTAAATCAATATATTTTCTTTGTAATTATTTTTATTTGTTTTTCTTTATTACATGCACTTAACATACAAATGGAATACGAATAGAATGGAATAGAACGAATGGAAATCAGCAACTGTGCGGGATTATTCAACTAGTGGTCAGTTTCAATATGTCCGGATGGCCGAGCGGTCTAAGGCGCTGCGTTCAGGTCGCAGTCTCCCCTGGAGGCGTGGGTTCGAATCCCACTTCTGACAATTGTATCTTTGCACGTCTTTCTTACTGGTACTCATGGGTCTTTGATCAGTGGTTCTTGATCAATGGTCATGAGAATTTGCATAATCACGATGAAGGAACTGACCTCCAAGCCCACTGTCCCTTCAGGGGGCTGCTTTCAGTCATTATGCAAATATACTGTTTATAAGATTGGGGAAACCTGCAGTCAGCTGAGACTGAAGAAGTCACTTGGATGAGTGATGAAACGTTTCTCCCACTGAAAACGCTACATTCAGATGAACAGAATCAACCTTTGGAGACTTCTTACTGTTGTGACAAAATACATTTGAAACTGGCAATTCTATATCAGTGGAGAACCAATTCCAACAGTCTAAGAGATGTCCATCACGAGCCTGGGACGGTGGTATAATGTAGACCTCAATGATACCTGGCAACTTGAAAAACTAAGGCAAAACTTGGCTAATGACCTCAGGCGGATTAACAACACTGCACTCCCTGAGTGGGACCCCATAGTGAGGGGCGCTGCTCCCACCCTAGCAACAGGGAGGAATTGGACCCCAGCCACGTCTGTGCTACAGGCCAAATCGGCTCTGAGCCATTATGACGTGGTGGGTTGCGTCCAACAGGGCAGAGAAGGATTTGGTCTTGGCAACCTCGGTGGCAACAGGCATCTGTAACCGAACGTCAAAAAATGGTGGTGGAGGAGGTGTGTCGAAAGGAGGAAACAATAAGACACGCCAGAGCCATAGCGCTGGCCAAGCAGGGTCACTGGATGAATTGGGAGAGTGTTGAAAAGAGGAAACTCTTATGGAGTGAAATCTGGTGAAATCGGTGGGACCTGATTTTTGGGGGGTGAAACCATACTGCGTGTCTACTCTGGCACATTGAATTTCTGTATGACTTGTGTTTTCTGTGAGAGCTTTATAAAATCAAGCAGCTAACCATGACGTCTGCCTTTACAAAACACTTGTCAATCACTAAAGAGTTCCTTCACTTGTCAGTCACTATGTGGTACTAAAGAGCTGTCTGAAATTCAGTTAAAACCCACACAAAGTTGCAGATTGGAGTATCCGAGTGCTGAGGTGCGCAAGAGTCACAAACACTCTGCTGACTCTCTTACTGCACAGCTCCAAACCTCTTGCGACCTCAAAGTCAGCACAGAAAGTGGGCGCCACGAGCTTCGTAGTATGCGTTTACATGGATGAACAGCTGCTATATTTGAACAAATGCCTCCAGAGGAGACTGCGACCAGAACGCTGTGCCTTAGACCAAATACCTGCACAAGTTATCATTACGTGACATGCAGTATGGTTTCACCTCCCCAAAACCAGGTCCCACCGAGATTTGAACTCGGATCGCTGGATTCAAAGTCCAGAGTGCTAACCATTACACCATGGAACCGATGTGAAGATCTATGAACTGTCAGGTCATGGCCACCTGTATTCAGCAAAGTATTCAGCCAAATGATCAGTATGGATGACATTGTAGATTATTCGCACTACGTTTCCATGGCTGAACAGCTGCTATATGTGTTATGAGAAGGATAATGTTTGTTTCTTCCAAAGTATCTAACAGTGGTAACTTCCACCAAACTGACACTGCAATGTCAGAATGGCTGAGCGGTCTAAGGCGCTGCCTTCAGGTTGCAGTCTCCTCTGGAGGCGTGGCTTTAAATCCCACTTCTGATGTTGAAGCTTTACTCTTCTTGATATTGTGACAAAATACACTTGGGTTAACCACGAGCTTTCTAAAAACTTGCATATAACAATTGTGCACCATTCATTCCTCATCTTTGCTACCCATCATTACAACTTTCCTAATGATGGGCAGCAGGTTAGTGTCATGATGTCACCTCAGACATAGTTAAAAGCCCTGTGAACGTAGCCACTTCCCGCCGGGTGCGGTGGCGCGTGCCTGTCATCCAAGCTACTGGGAGGCTGAGGTTGGAGGATCGTTTGAGCTCAGGAGCTGCTCAGGAGCGGTGTCCGCGCTAAGTTCGGCATCGATATGGTGATCCTGGGGGAGCCCGGGACCACCAGGTCGTCTAAGGAGGGGTGCACCGGCCCAGGTCGGAGACGGAGCAGGTCAAAGCCCCCGTGTCGCTCAGTAGTGGGATCGTGCCTGTGAATAGATGCTGTAGAGCAGCCTGAGCAATACAGCAAGACCCAATCTTTATATACACCCTTATACCTGTCTCGACCTCACACAGCAGCCTCATCAGTCCTTCTTTGTCTTTTTAATTGACGTTAAACACGCTCACAAACCTGCTGCTCTGCTTGTCCTACACCACCTCCACCTGCAGGACAGCTGCAAATACATCCTCCATCCTAAACACTTCTGATGCCCAGCAGGTGGAGACAAACTCAAACTAGGACATTCATTCAGGTAACCTTTGGGTTTAATATTTGCATCTTATGATCACAGCTTTCACTGTCATGTAAAAAGGGTTTTTTTTGTTTTAGAAGTGAACTGTCCACAACTTCAGTACAGGCATGAGTCAGGATTTCAGGGTAAAGTAAATGTTTTCTTTACATCATTTCTTTGAGTGTATGGTGAAAGATTGCCAGGGAAGGGACTGTGTTGCATTTTACTGGGATAATTTCTCTATTTTTTTAAATTGATTTTTCATCTTATAATCAACAGGATATAAAACAATATATATATATGTATGTATATATATCATTCTGGTATGGTGCTGACATAGTACCGCAATCTGGCAGTCACACCTTCTTTTTGAGCAGTGGTTCCATGGTCTTTGAATCCAGTGAGCTGAGTTCAAATCTCAGTGGGACCTGGTTTTTAGAGGTGAAACCACACTTCATGTCTTCTCTGGTTCACAGAAATAGTGCTACAGTTGTGTTTTCAGTCAAAACTGTATAAAATCAAGCAGCTAACCTTGACCTCTGCCTTTAGAAATGATTGTGAATTCCTATGTGCTACTAAAGAGCTTATACTTGTGCGTATGAGTCACAAACACTGCTCACTCACTGACTGAGCATGATCATCATTTTCGAGCCATAAATGGCATCAGCCTCTCCACAATTGACAGTATCCTTAAAAGAAGCCATTGGCTGAATACTTTTTGGCAGGTTGCCATGATCAGGCAGTTCATGCACTCTCACAGGGGTTCCATGGTGTAATGGTTAGCACTCTGGACTCTGAATCCAGCGATCTGAGTTCAAATCTCGCTGGGACCTGAGTTTTTATCCGCTGATTGGGATGTGAAACATTAGAGCGTCTTCTCTGGGACACCAAAACTGTGCTATAATTGTGTTTTCAGTGAGAAGTGTATAAAATCAAGCAGCAAACCTTGACCTCTCCCTTTACAAACACTTGTCAATCACTATGTGGTATTAAAGAGCTGTCTGAAATTCAGTTGTACACCACACAAAGTTACAGAGTGGGGTGTCTGAGTGCTGAGGTGCGCTTGTGCCTAAAAGTCACAAACACTCCCCTGACTCACTAACTGCACAGCTGACTTCAAAGTCAGCGCAGAAAGTGGGCGCCACCAGTATGTGTTTCCATGGCTGAACAGCTGCTATATGTGTTATGTTGAGTATAACGTTTGTGTCTTCCCAAGTATCTAAAGCTGTAACCTCCACGAAAGTGCTATGCAGTACGTCAGGATGGCCGAGCGGTCTAAGGCGCTGCGTTCAGGTCGCAGTCTCCTCTGGAGGCGTGGGTTCCAATCCCACTTCTGACATTGAAGCTTTGCTCTCCTTCATATTGTGACAACATACACTTGAAATTTGGTTAAACCACGAGGTTTCTCGCAACTTGCTTATCACAGTTGTGCACCGTTCATCCCTTAACTTTAGTGGATTTTATAATCATGTACACTGTAACAACATTCTACATAATTCTAATAAAATTCACTACAGGAAGCTGATTACTGGTGCACAACTAAATGTGTGCATCTTTGAATGTGCTCACATTGACACTGATGTGCTAAAAACCTGATTTTGTGAAGTCAAAACTTTCAGCAAGTTGAAACAATCTTTCTTATTTACTCCAATTATCCCAAAATAAGGACTGGTCCCATCCCATGTCATGGCATGAAAATATGAGAGGCTGTCATCAATTCAATCAGATACTTGCGAAAATTGTAAACACTGAGTAAAAATCCTTCAACATTTTTATTGTATTTCTGACAGTGTACACACAAAACAATAATATACAAACACACACGTACACATACGCTGTCCTTCGGCTTATTAAAAAGGCTATGTCATGTTTTTGCTTGGTCAAAAAAAAAAAAAACAACAAAAAACAACAACCTGTTATTACTGTGCTGACTTCCTCATTTTGAAATGATTAGGTTTTTATTTTTACAGCATTTCATCTTGGCTGATGATGGGCACTAACCTGATGAGCTCACATGAATGAAAGTAAAACTTCCTGTGAACGTAGCTGCTTCTCGCCGGGTGCGGTGGCGTGTGCCTGTCATCCAAGCTACTGGGAGGCTGAGGTTGGAGGATCGTTTGAGCTTAGGAGTTCTGAGCTGCAGCAGGCTGTGTCGATCGGGTGTCCGCGCTAAGTTCGGCATCGATATGGTGATCCTGGGGGAGCCCGGGACCACCAGGTCATCTAAAGAGGGGTGCACCGGCCCAGGTCGGAGACGGAGCAGGTCAAAGCCCCCGTGCTGCTCAGTAGTGGGATTGCGCCTGTGAATAGACGCTGTAGCGCAGCCTGAGCAATACAGCGAGACCCAATCTTTATACACACCATTATACCTGTCTCTACCTCACACAGCAGCCTCATCAGCCCTTATTTATATTTTTAATTGACGTCAAAAACACTCACAAACCTGCTGCTCTGCTTGTCCTGCACCACCTCCACCTGCAACTACATCCTCCACCCTAAACACTCCTGCCGCCCAGCAGGTGGAGACAAACTAAATCAATCAATCAATCAATCTCTCTATCTCTCTATCTAATAACTTATTGCATTACAACTTGGCTAATGATGGGCAGGACGTTTATGTGATGATGTCACCTCAGACATAGTTAAAAGCCTTGTTAACGTAGCTGCTTCTCGCCGGGTGCGGTGGCGTGTGCCTGTCATCCAAGCTACTGGGAGGCTGAGGTTGGAGGATCGTTTGAGCTCAGGAGCTCTGAGCTGCAGCAGGCTATGTCGGTCTGGTGTCCACGCTAAGTTCGGCATCGATATGGTGATCCTGGGGGAGCCCGGGACCACCAGGTCACCTAAGGAGGGGTGCACCGGCCCAGGTCGGAGACGGAGCAGGTCAAAGCCCCCGTGTCGCTCAGTAGTGGGATCGTGCCTGTGAATAGATGCTGTAGAGCAGCCTGAGCAATACAGCGAGACCCAATCTTTATATACACCCTTATACCTGTCTCGACCTCACACAGCAGCCTCATCAGTCCTTCTTTGTCTTTTTAATTGACGTTAAACACGCTCACAAACCTGCTGCTCTGCTTGTCCTACACCACCTCCACCTGCAGGACAGCTGCAAATACATCCTCCATCCTAAACACTTCTGATGCCCAGCAGGTGGAGACAAACTCAAACTAGGACATTCATTCAGGTAACCTTTGGGTTTAATATTTGCATCTTATGATCACAGCTTTCACTGTCATGTAAAAAGGGTTTTTTTTGTTTTAGAAGTGAACTGTCCACAACTTCAGTACAGGCATGAGTCAGGATTTCAGGGTAAAGTAAATGTTTTCTTTACATCATTTCTTTGAGTGTATGGTGAAAGATTGCCAGGGAAGGGACTGTGTTGCATTTTACTGGGATAATTTCTCTATTTTTTTAAATTGATTTTTCATCTTATAATCAACAGTATATAAAACAATATATATATATGTATGTATATATATCATTCTGGTATGGTGTTGACATAGTACCGCAATCTGACAGTCACACCTTCTTTTTGAGCAGTGGTTCCATGGTCTTTGAATCCAGTGAGCTGAGTTCAAATCTCAGTGGGACCTGGTTTTTAGAGGTGAAACCACACTTCATGTCTTCTCTGGTTCACAGAAATAGTGCTACAGTTGTGTTTTCAGTCAAAACTGTATAAAATCAAGCAGCTAACCTTGACCTCTGCCTTTAGAAATGATTGTGAATTCCTATGTGCTACTAAAGAGCTTATACTTGTGCGTATGAGTCACAAACACTGCTCACTCACTGACTGAGCATGATCATCATTTTCGAGCCATAAATGGCATCAGCCTCTCCACAATTGACAGTATCCTTAAAAGAAGCCATTGGCTGAATACTTTTTGGCAGGTTGCCATGATCAGGCAGTTCATGCACTCTCACAGGGGTTCCATGGTGTAATGGTTAGCACTCTGGACTCTGAATCCAGCGATCCGAGTTCAAATCTCGCTGGGACCTGAGTTTTTATCCGCTGATTGGGATGTGAAACATTAGAGCGTCTTCTCTGGGACACCAAAACTGTGCTATAATTGTGTTTTCAGTGAGAGGTGTATAAAATCAAGCAGCAAACCTTGACCTCTCCCTTTACAAACACTTGTCAATCACTATGTGGTATTAAAGAGCTGTCTGAAATTCAGTTGTACACCACACAAAGTTACAGAGTGGGGTGTCTGAGTGCTGAGGTGCGCTTGTGCGTAAAAGTCACAAACACTCCCCTGACTCACTAACTGCACAGCTGACTTCAAAGTCAGCGCAGAAAGTGGGCGCCACGAGTATGTGTTTCCATGGCTGAACAGCTGCTATATGTGTTATGTTGAGTATAACGTTTGTGTCTTCCCAAGTATCTAAAGCTGTAACCTCCACGAAAGAGATATGCAGTACGTCAGGATGGCAGAGCGGTCTAAGGCGCTGCGTTCAGGTCGCAGTCTCCTCTGGAGGCGTGGCTTCGAATCCCACTTCTGACATTGAAGCTTTGCTCTCCTTCATATTATGACAACATACACTTGAAATTTGGTTAAACCACGAGGTTTCTCACAACTTGCTTATCACAGTTGTGCACCGTTCATCCCTGAACTTTAGTGGATTTTATAATCATGTACACTGTAACAACATTCTACATAATTCTAATAAAATTCACTACAGGAAGCTGATTACTGGTGCACAACTAAATGTGTGCATCTTTGAATGTGCTCACATTGACACTGATGTGCTAAAAACCTGATTTTGTGAAGTCAAAACTTTCAGCAAGTTGAAACAATCTTTCTTATTTACTCCAATTATCCCAAAATAAGGACTGGTCCCATCCCATGTCATGGCATGAAAATATGAGAGGCTGTCATCAATTCAATCAGATACTTGCGAAAATTGTAAACACTGAGTAAAAATCCTTCAACATTTTTATTGTATTTCTGACAGTGTACACACAAAACAATAATATACAAACACACACGTACACATACGCTGTCCTTCGGCTTATTAAAAAGGCTATGTCATGTTTTTGCTTGGTCAAAAAAAAAAAACCAACAAAAAACAACAACCTGTTATTACTGTGCTGACTTCCTCATTTTGAAATGATTAGGTTTTTATTTTTACAGCATTTCATCTTGGCTGATGATGGGCACTAACCTGATGAGCTCACATGAATGAAAGTAAAACTTCCTGTGAACGTAGCTGCTTCTCGCCGGGTGCGGTGGCGTGTGCCTGTCATCCAAGCTACTGGGAGGCTGAGGTTGGAGGATCGTTTGAGCTTAGGAGCTCTGAGCTGCAGCAGGCTGTGTCGATCGGGTGTCCGCGCTAAGTTCGGCATCGATATGGTGATCCTGGGGGAGCCCGGGACCACCAGGTCATCTAAAGAGGGGTGCACCGGCCCAGGTCGGAGACGGAGCAGGTCAAAGCCCCCGTGCTGCTCAGTAGTGGGATTGCGCCTGTGAATAGACGCTGTAGCGCAGCCTGAGCAATACAGCGAGACCCAATCTTTATACACACCATTATACCTGTCTCTACCTCACACAGCAGCCTCATCAGCCCTTATTTATATTTTTAATTGACGTCAAAAACACTCACAAACCTGCTGCTCTGCTTGTCCTGCACCACCTCCACCTGCAACTACATCCTCCACCCTAAACACTCCTGCCGCCCAGCAGGTGGAGACAAACTAAATCAATCAATCAATCAATCTCTCTATCTCTCTATCTAATAACTTATTGCATTACAACTTGGCTAATGATGGGCAGGACGTTTATGTGATGATGTCACCTCAGACATAGTTAAAAGCCTTGTTAACGTAGCTGCTTCTCGCCGGGTGCAGTGGCGCGTGCCTGTAATCCAAGCTACCGGAAGGCTGAGGTTGGAGGATCGTTTGAGCTCAGGAGCTCTGAGCTGCAGCAGGCTATGTCGATCGGGTGTCCACACTAAGTTCGGCATCGATATGGTGATCCTGGGGGAGCCCGGGACCACCAGGTTGCCTAAGGAGGGGTGCACCGGCCCAGGTCGGAGACGGAGCAGGTCAAAGCCCCCGTGTCGCTCAGTAGTGGGATCGTGCCTGTGAATAGATGCTGTAGAGCAGCCTGAGCAATACAGCGAGACCCAATCTTTATATACACCCTTATACCTGTCTCGACCTCACACAGCAGCCTCATCAGCACGTCTTGGTCTTTTTAATTCAAGTCCAAAACACTCACAAATCTGCTGCTCTGCTTGTCCTGCACCACCTCCACCTGCAGGACAGCTGCAACTACATACTCCACCCTAAACACGCCACCGCCCAGCAGGTGGAGACAAACTCAAAGTAGGACATTTATTCAGGTGAATTTTTGGTTTCATATTTGCATCTTATAACCAGTGTTGGGTAAGTTACTTTAAATTAGTAACTTAGTTACATTACTAGTTACTTCTATCAAAAGTAACTCAGTTACTTAAAGTTACTCGTTACTTTCAAAGTAAGTAGTTACTAGGGAAAGTAACTTTGGTTTTACTCAGAATTCTCTTGTTAATGTGTTGCTTCCATAACTTTGCCAGTCTTCTAGCTTGCTTACTTGCCACAAGTGCACTGTGCCACCTACCAATAGAAAAAAAAATGCATATTTCCACGAGAGAAATCCCACGCCTGGACCGTCATTGACCGCTGCCATGATTCTAGCCTACGTCACAGTGTCATGTGTGCTTTTTACATCCAACACAAAAACTGCAGTTGTGGTGCTTTCGATTGTACTCAGAACTCGGAAATTCTGCCTTCCGAATAGGAAGATGTAGGCAACACCAGACTGCAGATGAGCTGCATACAGGGCTGGACTGGGACAAAAAAATCGGCCCGGGCATTTTGACTAGAGACCGGCCCGCCATTATAGCAAATATCATAAAGCCTTTGAATGAAAACAAACACTGTTGTGACAGTGATGTACACTGTTTTGATGGTATATATGTATCAATCTATCAATCGTTTGTTGTAAGATTCAGATAATTATTTTTTAAAAGCGAGACATTTTAAATGAGAATAAGAAAGAAAAGTATTTCCTTGTGCCCCCCTTTCCCTGTTAATGCCCTACCTGCCCCCCCTGGCAAAACTTCGCTAGATCCGCCCCTGCACAGTTACCAGCTGTCAGCTAGGTAAAAAAGGATCCTGGTGTTATTTGTCTCTCAGAAACAGTTCATAACTTCCCTTCAACTCATTTATGTCACCTAAAAGGTAAACCTGTTTCTCCATCACCTGTTCAGCTCTGATGATTCAGTAAGAACATTTCCTGGTTTCATCTTCATGTTTCCCTCTCACCAGATATCCAAACCGATATCATGACCAGCAGCTTTTACAGCTGTGGCTCCAGCAAACATCAGCTGATACTAGAAATTAATATTAAATAAATTCTAACAACAGCTGATCAAGCTTAAACGTGCAGCTGTTGTTTAACGCGATATCGGCTGGTTTCCTCTTTCTGGGGCAAAGTGGTCGATAAACAAACAAGAGAGAAAAGCCGATCAGCTGATCATTGATCAGTTTTCATGATTGAAGTAGAAACAGGAGAGGGGGGGGGGATGAGAGAAGAAGAGGCAGCTGTGCAGCGTAAACACAGAATAACTCCAGCTTTGTGTCTTTTTCATTGTAGCTGAAGTACAGGACAAACTGTTCCTTTTCACCTCAATACAAAATGCTCTGAATACCAGATGTTTCTGTTTTTTACAGGACGGTTGGCAACTCTAATAATTAACCTTATGAACAAAATAAAGTTCAACATCATTAACATCATAGCACCCACCCAGCTGTATAGAAACTCTGTCATGCTAGCTAGCACACAGTACAGAAAAAGTCAGAATAACGAAAATAAACTCCACCTAAACTTGGTTTATATCTGACCTTTATAGACTGCAGGTCATAACTTCTTACCTGAAGTTCAGTTCACACCGGCGGCTGCCTCGGGTCTCTCTTCCTTCTGTCCTCTTTCTCTCATCCACCTGCTGGCCTCCACCACTTGCTAATGTTACTGAATCTGTGGAAGCTCCGCGATAGCCACCACACGAAGTAACGAGTAACGACCCTATCTAAATCCCAGTAACGACTAACGCGTTCCTGATTTTGGCGATAATAACTAGTTACCGTGCTCGTTACCACAATAATAACGTAGTTACTGTAACGCCACTAGTCTATCAAAATTTAAAACAAATGTCCTCTTATGTGGATCTCATTTTTCTCAGAAACAAAGATCAGATAAAAAAAAAAAAATCAGGTAATTCTTTGTTTTTACACTCATCATAACATAACCACCGCACCAGAGGTGTAAGCACCTTTTGCAAGGCACTCAAGGAAACCAATGAACAGCCTCAAAAATAAATGAACAGGTGGAGATGCAGACTGTATTTGCAGATTACAGCTCCACCACAAATCAAACTTCCATATTACAGCAAGACTGCTCAGCAAGGAAAAATAGTCAATCTCAGTAAGACTGAATGAAGACAGACTAAAAATTAATTGTATCTGCTCACACATTACTCAGCTGTAAGGTTTTCTAAGTACTCAGATGTAACACTGTGGAGGAAAACCCAAAGAAATGGCAAACAGAAGATCATTCTAATAAATTGGAAATGTGGGTCAAGTCCGTCAAAACATTTTAATTAAATCATTAATAAAAACAGATAAAAATATTAAGAAGACTCCGTGTAATAAACATCTTCAGGTATGCTGGGTTGTCCTTCTTGCTACCTCACGTGAGCAGACAATGCAAACCAGCTTTTTCGAGCTCTCTCCTTGTCCATCTATTGACAATGGAGAAATATTTTTTTTCAAATCCAAGCAATGACATGTAAATAATGCACAGTGTGTGTGTGTGTGTGTGTGTGTGTGTGTGTGTGTGTGTGTGTGTGTGTGTGTGTGTGTGTGTGTGTGTGTGTGTGTGTGTGTGTAAAGACCTGGTAAAATCTGTGAGTCTTCAGTATTAAAGGAAAAATGTAACTTTTGATGCCTAAAGTGGGGGTCTGGGTGCTTGACTTTATCCTTTTAGAGGGAACCATCATTTTAAAGTAGTGTACTTTTTTTTTTCTGATCAATCACCTCTTCAAGGTGAATTTAACATTTACAACGAAGAGGGTGAAAATAATGTAAGATGTCAGGGCCACTGCTGGCACTGACATCTCATGTGAGGCCCACTTTAGTGCTTAAGTAGTACAAGAAACAAACAAACAAGAAAACATCCACAAATATTTCTGAAAATGTAGTGTGGGGGTTTTTTTATTTCAAATATTGTATAGCAAGAAAAAACTGCAAATGTGAACACAATTTTTTTCTCACTCTTAACTAACTGAAGCCTTTCATTGACTACCAAAAAAACAAATTGGTACTCTCTTTATGGCCAGACACGTGCCAGCACTTTTAATTTTGCTTCTACTTAACAAAGTAAAAATGCAGACATAAGTGTACACATAAGTTTTTGAATGCTAGTGAAAATTGTTTTCTTTACAAATAACTCTCTCACTGAGCTAACACAGCCAATCCCTCAACACGTTTGTGCTCTCTGCTCATATTGCCTTTGTATTAAATAATTTTTTTGCTTTTTAAAGAACTTATTTTAACATTGCACTGAACAATAAAAAAATCCTCCCTAACAAAGAAAAGTAACTTCAAGGGCCAAAGTGCATTATATTTCTTCACGTCAATGCAAATAGGGGTGATGTGGGCCGGAAGTGGCCCCCAGACTGTGAGTTTGAGACCCCTGTATTAGACAGTGATCTTGAGCTTCACTAACAAGGAGCACTGAAATTGTTATGCCAGCACATAGTTTTGCAGCACTTTACTAGGACACGTCCTGTTGGCTTTTCCTTGTCTGTATTTTACAGTTACACACCCATACTCAGGAGATCCAGTGAGATTAATTCTAGGTAATAATTATACTGTAGTTCACCCTGCAGCAATATCACTTTCAGTTACCTGGTACACCAGGTACAATAAAATATGCTATTTTGTAACTAAATCACAGATTTGTACTCTTATGTGGCCTTCTCAAGTTTTACAGCTTCATTAGCAATGTCTCACTATCATGACAATCCTTTAACCACTAAATGACAAGGAGGGGTGATGAGGAAGTGTTTACATGTTTTATGAAAGTACCTACAATACTATATTATACTACAAATAAACTGTACAATTTTTAAAATGTATTTAAAAAATCCAATTTAAATTTCAAAATTAAAAGTATTCATTCAAGTGAAAAATCCCCCGCCAATGTTATTCTGCATTATCATGGGCTCAGCTGAAATACTTACTATGTTTTTGTAAATCCAGCTCATTAAATGTGGGCCTCACAGACAGCAACTAAAAACATATTATTTTATAGAATATGAAGAACAGGTAACAATTTTCCAATCTTCTATTTTTGAATTTTGGTGAGCCTGTGTCACCTCAGGTAGTCATTCAAATCTGTGGTTATAAGTTATAACCACAGATTTGAATGACTGTCTTGTAAAAAGGTTTATCAGGAGTTAACTGTCCACTGAGGAATTATCTTTTTTTAAAGACACAAATATAACAATATATGATTATTATCTAACAGTATCGAGAAAATTCCAGTCAGCTCGCTCAAATATTGTATTTAAAAGAAGAACTATCATAAGGTGAGGTTTTTGATCATTTCAATCAATTTTTCCCTCTTATGAGCTAGAGTCTTTCTTTTCTTTTGTTCTCTTATGTATTTATTTATTTCTGTTTTTTGCTTTTAATTTTCTTTCCTTTTTCAAATTTAAAGTGATTTGTAGTCATTTAGTAACTATAATCTGTCTTATTTTATCCCACATTTTTTTTTTTTGGTTCAGTCTGGTATGGTGCTGTCACAGTGCAACAATCTGGTAGTCATACCTTTTTTTTTAGTAGTGCTTCACAGTGCTAACCACTGGTTAGCACTGTGGACCTAGAATCCAGTGATCTGAATTCAGAAATTGGTGAGACCTGCTTTTTGGAGGTGAAACCATTCTGCATGTCTTCTCTGGCACACCAGAACTGTGCTACAATTGTGTTTTCAGTGAGAGGTGTATAAAATCAAGCAGCTAACCATGACCTCTGTCTTTACAAATACTTGTCAATCACTATGTGGTGCTAAAGAGCTGTCTGAAATTCAGTTGTACACCACACAAAGTTACACGGTGGGGTGTCTGAGTGCTGAGTTGTGCTTGTGCTTAATAGTCACAAACACTCTCCTGACCCACTGACTCCACATCTCTAAACCTCCTCTGACTTTAACATCAGCATGAAAACTGCGAACTGCGAGCTCCCTCTTTGGATGTCATCACATTGAAATTTTCCCTTTTTTTATCATGAATCCCATCTCATTGTTGAAACTCACTTTTGGCTGGGCCTTGACCTCTTCTGTGCTCTTCTGTGTTGTGCCATCCGCTTCGCCAGAGGTTGTAGATAGGTAGACAAATCGACCCATATCATATTATTGTGAAGATGAGCCTACTCCCTAAAATCCTGGTGTAATGGTTAGCACTCTGGACTCTGAATCCAGCGATCCGAGTTCAAATCTCGGTAGGACCTGTTTTTTTTGGAGGTGAAACCATACTACATGTCTTCTCTGGCACTTTGAATTTCTGTATGAATTGTGTTTTCAGTGAACGCCGTATAAAATCAAGCAGCAAACCATGACGTCTGCCTTTACAAAACACTTGTCAATCATCAAAATTTGATGATAACACGTGCATGTTTATGGTCGCCAAAGAATTATGTATGTAAACAACACTTATCTGACTAAACTACGTTGAGCTAATGCAGATTTTATTCTTATTTTATTGGTGAGGAGAGAGGATGGAACCAAAAATGCATTTATCCCCGTGTTCTGTGTTGATGAAAATCACCCAACAGGAAAGCAGCTGGGCATTCATTTGAAACCAGTTCACAGACTGGGCTGTGGTTCCCCCTCTAGCGTCTCTGCTTGAACTTTCAACTGTGAACCTCTTACATCCAACCTTCCCAACTGCTCACCTCGCAAAAGAAAAAAATGGAAGAACCCAGAATGTCTTTTTTTTACCTAATTTTTATACCTGCTCACGCTTTTTCACGCTTCCCTCACAGGACGTCACATTTCACACTTTGGCCATCCAATCAAGTTGTTGACATCTAATCATTCCTGTCCACCCACACCTGATCTTTCTATTTCGATGTGACTTACAACATTTAACACAAACTTTTAAATCAATATATTTTCTTTGTAATTATTTTTATTTGTTTTTGTTTATTACATACACTTAACATACAAATGGAATACGAATAGAATGGAATAGAACGAATGGAAATCAGCAACTGCGCGGGATTATTCAACTAGTGGTCAGTTTCAATATGTCAGGATGGCCGAGCGGTCTAAGGCGCTGCGTTCAGGTCGCAGTCTCCCCTGGAGGCGTGGGTTCGAATCCCACTTCTGACAATTGTATCTTTGCACTTCTTTCTTACTGGTACTCATGGGTCTTTGATCAGTGGTTCTTGATCAATGGTCATGAGAATTTGCATAATCACGATGAAGGAACTGACCTCCAAGCCCACTGTTCCTTCAGGGGGCTGCTTTCAGTCATTATGCAAATATACTGTTTATAAGATTGGGGAAACCTGCAGTCAGCTGAGACTGAAGAAGTCACTTGGATGAGTGATGAAACGTTTCTCCCACTGAAAACGCTACATTCAGATGAACAGAATCAACCTTTGGAGACTTCTTACTGTTGTGACAAAATACACTTGAAACTGGCAATTCTATATCAGTGGAGAACCAATTCCAACAGTCTAAGAGATGTCCATCACGAGCCTGGGACGGTGGTATAATGTAGACCTCAATGATACCTGGCAACTTGAAAAACTAAGGCAAAACTTGGCTAATGACCTCAGGCGGATTAACAACACTGCACTCCCTGAGTGGGACCCCATAGTGAGGGGCGCTGCTCCCACCCTAGCAACAGGGAGGAATTGGACCCCAGCCACGTCTGTGCTACAGGCCAAATCGGCTCTGAGCCATTATGACGTGGTGGGTCGCGTCCAACAGGGCAGAGAAGGATTTGGTCTTGGCAACCTCGGTGGCAACAGGCATCTGTAACCGAACGTCAAAAAATGGTGGTGGAGGAGGTGTGTCGAAAGGAGGAAACAATAAGACACGCCAGAGCCATAGCGCTGGCCAAGCAGGGTCACTGGATGAATTGGGAGAGTGTTGAAAAGAGGAAACTCTTATGGAGTGAAATCTGGTGAAATCGGTGGGACCTGATTTTTGGGGGGTGAAACCATACTGCATGTCTACTCTGGCACATTGAATTTCTGTATGACTTGTGTTTTCTGTGAGAGCTTTATAAAATCAAGCAGCTAACCATGATGTCTGCCTTTACAAAACACTTGTCAATCACTAAAGAGTTCCTTCACTTGTCAGTCACTATGTGGTACTAAAGAGCTGTCTGAAATTCAGTTACAACCCACACAAAGTTACAGATTGGAGTATCCGAGTGCTGAGGTGCGCTTGTGCGCAAAAGTCGCAAACAATCTGCTGACTCTCTTACTGCACAGCTCCAAACCTCTTCCGACCTCAAAGTCAGCACAGAAAGTGGGCGCCACGATGTTTACATGGATGAACAGCTGCTATATTTGAACAAACACCTCCAGAGGAGACTGCGACCGGAACGCAGTGCCTTAGACCAAATACCTGCACAAGTTATCATTACGTGACATGCAGTATGGTTTCACCTCCCCAAAACCAGGTCCCACCGAGATTTGAACTCGGATCGCTGGATTCAAAGTCCAGAGTGCTAACCATTACACCATGGAACCGATGTGAAGATCTATGAACTGTCAGGTCATGGCCACCTGTATTCAGCAAAGTATTCAGCCAAATGATCAGTATGGATGACATTGTAGATTATTCGCACTACGTTTCCATGGCTGAACAGCTGCTATATGTGTTATGAGAAGGATAATGTTTGTTTCTTCCAAAGTATCTAACAGTGGTAACTTCCACCAAACTGACACTGCAATGTCAGAATGGCTGAGCGGTCTAAGGCGCTGCCTTCAGGTTGCAGTCTCCTCTGGAGGCGTGGCTTTAAATCCCACTTCTGATGTTGAAGCTTTACTCTTCTTGATATTGTGACAAAATACTCTTGGGTTAACCACGAGCTTTCTAAAAACTTGCATATAACAATTGTGCACCATTCATTCCTCATCTTTGCTGCCCATCATTACAACTTTCCTAATGATGGGCAGCAGGTTAGTGTCATGATGTCACCTCAGACATAGTTAAAAGCCCTGTGAACGTAGCCACTTCCCTTCCAGCATGATCATCATTTTCGAGCCATAAATGGCATCAGCCTCTCCACAATTGACAGTAATCTTAAAAGAAGCCATTGGCTGAATACTTTTTGGCAGGTTGCCATGATCAGGCAGTTCACGCATTCTCACAGGGGTTCCATGGTGTAATGGTTAGCACTCTGGACTCTGAATCCAGCGATCCGAGTTCAAATCTCGGTGGGACCTGAGTTTTTATCCGCTGATAGGGATGTGAAACATTAGTTTCACAGTCGGAGACGGAGCAGGTCAAAGCCCCCGTGCTGCTCAGTAGTGGGATCGCGCCTGTGAATAGACGCTGTAGCGCAGCCTGAGCAATACAGCGAGACCCAATCTTTATACACACCATTATACCTGTCTCTACCTCACACAGCAGCCTCATCAGCCCTTATTTAAAAACACTCACAAACCTGCTGCTCTGCTTGTCCTGCACCACCTCCACCTGCAACTACATCCTCCACCCTAAACACTCCTGCCGCCCAGCAGGTGGAGACAAACTAAATCAATCAATCAATCTATCTCTCTATCTCTCTATCTAATAACTTATTGCATTACAACTTGGCTAATGATGGGCAGGACGTTTATGTGATGATGTCACCTCAGACATCTCAGCCTTGTTAACGTAGCTGCTTCTCGCCGGGTGCGGTGGCGCGTGCCTGTCATCCAAGCTACCGGAAGGCTGAGGTTGGAGGATCGTTTGAGCTCAGGAGCTCTGAGCTGCAGCAGGCTATGTCGATCGGGTGTCCACGCTAAGTTCGGCATCGATATGGTGATCCTGGGGGAGCCCGGGACCACCAGGTCGTCTAAGGAGGGGTGCACCGGCCGGAGCAGGTCAAAGCCCCCGTGTCGCTCAGTAGTGGGATCGTGCCTGTGAATAGATGCTGTAGAGCAGCCTGAGCAATACAGCGAGACCCAATCTTTATATACACCCTTATACCTGTCTCGACCTCACACAGCAGCCTCATCAGTCCTTCTTTGTCTTTTTAATTGACGTTAAACACGCTCACAAACCTGCTGCTCTGCTTGTCCTACACCACCTCCACCTGCAGGACAGCTGCAAATACATCCTCCATCCTAAACACTTCTGATGCCCAGCAGGTGGAGACAAACTCAAACTAGGACATTCATTCAGGTAACCTTTGGGTTTAATATTTGCATCTTATGATCACAGCTTTCACTGTCATGTAAAAAGGGTTTTTTTTTTTTTTTAGAAGTGAACTGTCCACAACTTCAGTACAGGCATGAGTCAGGATTTCAGGGTAAAGTAAATGTTTTCTTTACATCATTTCTTTGAGTGTATGGTGAAAGATTGCCAGGGAAGGGACTGTGTTGCATTTTACTGGGATAATTTCTCTATTTTTTTAAATTGATTTTTCATCTTATAATCAACAGTATAGAGCGTCTTCTCTGGGACACCAAAACTGTGCTATAATTGTGTTTTCAGTGAGAGGTGTATAAAATCAAGCAGCAAACCTTGACCTCTCCCTTTACAAACACTTGTCAATCACTATGTGGTATTAAAGAGCTGTCTGAAATTCAGTTGTACACCACACAAAGTTACAGAGTGGGGTGTCTGAGTGCTGAGGTGCGCAAAAGTCACAAACACTCCCCTGACTCACTAACTGCACAGCTGACTTCAAAGTCAGCGCAGAAAGTGGGCGCCACGAGTATGTGTTTCCATGGCTGAACAGCTGCTATATGTGTTATGTTGAGTATAACGTTTGTGTCTTCCCAAGTATCTAAAGCTGTAACCTCCACGAAAGTGCTATGCAGTACGTCAGGATGGCCGAGCGGTCTAAGGCGCTGCGTTCAGGTCGCAGTCTCCTCTAGAGGCGTGGGTTCCAATCCCACTTCTGACATTGAAGCTTTGCTCTCCTTCATATTGTGACAACATACACTTGAAATTTGGTTAAACCACGAGGTTTCTCACAACTTGCTTATCACAGTTGTGCACCGTTCATCCCTGAACTTTAGTGGATTTTATAATCATGTACACTGTAACAACATTCTACATAATTCTAATAAAATTCACTACAGGAAGCTGATTACTGGTGCACAACTAAATGTGTGCATCTTTGAATGTGCTCACATTGACACTGATGTGCTAAAAACCTGATTTTGTGAAGTCAAAACTTTCAGCAAGTTGAAACAATCTTTCTTATTTACTCCAATTATCCCAAAATAAGGACTGGTCCCATCCCATGTCATGGCATGAAAATATGAGAGGCTGTCATCAATTCAATCAGATACTTGCGAAAATTGTAAACACTGAGTAAAAATCCTTCAACATTTTTATTGTATTTCTGACAGTGTACACACAAAACAATAATATACAAACACACACGTACACATACGCTGTCCTTCGGCTTATTAAAAAGGCTATGTCATGTTTTTGCTTGGTCAAAAAAAAAAAAACCAACAAAAAACAACAACCTGTTATTACTGTGCTGACTTCCTCATTTTGAAATGATTAGGTTTTTATTTTTACAGCATTTCATCTTGGCTGATGATGGGCACTAACCTGATGAGCTCACATGAATGAAAGTAAAACTTCCTGTGAACGTAGCTGCTTCTCGCCGGGTGCGGTGGCGTGTGCCTGTCATCCAAGCTACTGGGAGGCTGAGGTTGGAGGATCGTTTGAGCTTAGGAGTTCTGAGCTGCAGCAGGCTGTGTCGATCGGGTGTCCGCGCTAAGTTCGGCATCGATATGGTGATCCTGGGGGAGCCCGGGACCACCAGGTCATCTAAAGAGGGGTGCACCGGCCCAGGTCGGAGACGGAGCAGGTCAAAGCCCCCGTGCTGCTCAGTAGTGGGATTGCGCCTGTGAATAGACGCTGTAGCGCAGCCTGAGCAATACAGCGAGACCCAATCTTTATACACACCATTATACCTGTCTCTACCTCACACAGCAGCCTCATCAGCCCTTATTTATATTTTTAATTGACGTCAAAAACACTCACAAACCTGCTGCTCTGCTTGTCCTGCACCACCTCCACCTGCAACTACATCCTCCACCCTAAACACTCCTGCCGCCCAGCAGGTGGAGACAAACTAAATCAATCAATCAATCAATCTCTCTATCTCTCTATCTAATAACTTATTGCATTACAACTTGGCTAATGATGGGCAGGACGTTTATGTGATGATGTCACCTCAGACATAGTTAAAAGCCTTGTTAACGTAGCTGCTTCTCGCCGGGTGCGGTGGCGTGTGCCTGTCATCCAAGCTACTGGGAGGCTGAGGTTGGAGGATCGTTTGAGCTCAGGAGCTCTGAGCTGCAGCAGGCTATGTCGGTCTGGTGTCCACGCTAAGTTCGGCATCGATATGGTGATCCTGGGGGAGCCCGGGACCACCAGGTCACCTAAGGAGGGGTGCACCGGCCCAGGTCGGAGACGGAGCAGGTCAAAGCCCCCGTGTCGCTCAGTAGTGGGATCGTGCCTGTGAATAGATGCTGTAGAGCAGCCTGAGCAATACAGCGAGACTCAATCTTTATATACACCCTTATACCTGTCTCTACCTCACACAGCAGCCTCATCAGTCCTTCTTTGTCTTTTTAATTGACGTTAAACACGCTCACAAACCTGCTGCTCTGCTTGTCCTACACCACCTCCACCTGCAGGACAGCTGCAAATACATCCTCCATCCTAAACACTTCTGATGCCCAGCAGGTGGAGACAAACTCAAACTAGGACATTCATTCAGGTAACCTTTGGGTTTAATATTTGCATCTTATGATCACAGCTTTCACTGTCATGTAAAAAGGGTTTTTTTTGTTTTAGAAGTGAACTGTCCACAACTTCAGTACAGGCATGAGTCAGGATTTCAGGGTAAAGTAAATGTTTTCTTTACATCATTTCTTTGAGTGTATGGTGAAAGATTGCCAGGGAAGGGACTGTGTTGCATTTTACTGGGATAATTTCTCTATTTTTTTAAATTGATTTTTCATCTTATAATCAACAGTATATAAAACAATATATATATATATATATATATATATATATATATATATATATATATATATATATATATATATATATATATATATAAAAAACACCCATCTCGCCCCTGCGGGCGGTTTATCCTTCAAGCTCGGGTCCTCTACCAGAGGCCTGGGAGCTTGAGGGTCCTGCGCAGTATCTTAGCTGTTCCTAGGACTGCGCTCTTCTGGACAGAGATCTCCGATGTTGTTCCCGGGATCTGCTGGAGCCACTCGCCTAGCTTGGGAGTCACCGCACCTAGTGCTCCGATTACCACGGGGACCACCGTCACCTTCACCCTCCACATCCTCTCGAGCTCTTCTCTGAGCCCTTGGTATTTCTCCAGCTTCTCGTGTTCCTTCTTCCTGATATTGCTGTCATTCGGAACCGCTACATCGATCACTACGGCCGTCTTCTTCTGTTTGTCTACCACCACTATGTCCGGTTGGTTAGCCACCACCATTTTGTCCGTCTGTATCTGGAAGTCCCACAGGATCTTAGCTCGGTCATTCTCCACCACCCTTGGGGGCATCTCCCATTTTGACCTCGGGACTTCCAGGTTATACTCGGCACAGATGTTCCTGTACACTATGCCGGCCACTTGGTTATGGCGTTCCATGTATGCCTTGCCTGCTAGCATCTTGCACCCTGCTGTTATGTGCTGGATTGTCTCTGGAGCATCTTTACACAGCCTGCACCTGGGGTCTTGCCTGGTGTGATAGACCCCAGCCTCTATGGATCTTGTACTCAGAGCTTGTTCTTGTGCTGCCATGATTAGTGCCTCTGTGCTGTCTTTCAGTCCAGCTTTGTCCAGCCACTGGTAGGATTTCTGGATGTCAGCCACCTCCTCTATCTGCCGGTGGTACATACCGTGCAGGGCCCTGTCCTTCCATGATGGTTCCTCGTCTCCCTCCTCTTTCTTGGGTTTCTGCTGCCTGAGGTATTCACTGAGCACTCGGTCAGTTGGGGCCATCTTCCCAATGTATTCTTGGATGTTCATTGTCTCATCCTGGACTGTGGTGCTGACACTCACCAGTCCCCGGCCCCCTTCCTTCCGCTTAGCGTACAGCCTCAGGGTGCTGGACTTGGGGTGAAACCCTCCATGCATGGTAAGGAGCTTTCTTGTCTTTATGTCAGTGGCTTCTATCTCCTCCTTTGGCCAGCCTATTACCCCAGCAGGGTACCTGATCACGGGCAGGGCGTAGGTGTTGATGGCCCGGATCTTGTTCTTACCGTTCAGCTGACTCCTCAGGACTTGCCTGACCCTCTGCAGGTACTTGGTGGTTGCAGCCTTTCTAGCGGCCTCTTCATGGTTCCCATTCGCCTGCGGGATCCCCAGGTACTTGTAACTGTCCTCTATGTCTGCAATGTTGCCTTCTGGTAGTTCAATCCCCTCAGTTCTGACTACCTTCCCTCTCTTCGTTACCATTCGACTACACTTCTCCAGTCCGAACGACATTCCAATGTCATTGCTGTATAGCCTGGTAGTGTGGATCAGTGAATCGATGTCTCGTTCACTCTTGGCATACAGCTTGATGTCATCCATGTACAGGAGGTGGCTGACAACTGCTCCGTTCCGTAGTCGGTATCCGTAGCCAGTCTTGTTAATGATCTCACTGAGGGGGTTCAGGCCTATGCAGAACAGCAGTGGGGACAGAGCATCTCCTTGGTAGATCCCGCACTTGATGGTGACTTGTGCTATGGGCTTGGAGTTGGCCTCTAGTGTTGTACGCCACATCCCCATTGAGTTCCTGATGAAGGCTCTTAGGGTCCTGTTGATCTTGTACAATTCTAAGCATTCCAGGATCCAGCTGTGGGGCATTGAGTCATAGGCCTTCTTGTAATCAATCCAGGCAGTGCACAGGTTGGTCAGTCTGGTCTTGCAGTCTCGGCTGACTGTTCTGTCTACCAGTAGCTGGTGTTTTGCACCTCTGGTATTCTTGCCAATCCCTTTCTGTGCCCCTGGCTATGTGCTACTAAAGAGCTTATACTTGTGCGTATGAGTCACAAACACTGCTCACTCACTGACTGAGCATGATCATCATTTTCGAGCCATAAATGGCATCAGCCTCTCCACAATTGACAGTAATCTTAAAAGAAGCCATTGGCTGAATACTTTTTGGCAGGTTGCCATGATCAGGCAGTTCATGCACTCTCACAGGGGTTCCATGGTGTAATGGTTAGCACTCTGGACTCTGAATCCAGCGATCCGAGTTCAAATCTCGGTGGGACCTGAGTTTTTATCCGCTGATTGGGATGTGAAACATTAGAGCGTCTTCTCTGGGACACCAAAACTGTGCTATAATTGTGTTTTCAGTGAGAGGTGTATAAAATCAAGCAGCAAACCTTGACCTCTCCCTTTACAAACACTTGTCAATCACTATGTGGTATTAAAGAGCTGTCTGAAATTCAGTTGTACACCACACAAAGTTACAGAGTGGGGTGTCTGAGTGCTGAGGTGCGCTTGTGCGTAAAAGTCACAAACACTCCCCTGACTCACTAACTGCACAGCTGACTTCAAAGTCAGCGCAGAAAGTGGGCGCCACCAGTATGTGTTTCCATGGCTGAACAGCTGCTATATGTGTTATGTTGAGTATAACGTTTGTGTCTTCCCAAGTATCTAAAGCTGTAACCTCCACGAAAGTGATATGCAGTACGTCAGGATGGCCGAGCGGTCTAAGGCGCTGCGTTCAGGTCGCAGTCTCCTCCGGAGGCGTGGGTTCGAATCCCACTTCTGACATTGAAGCTTTGCTCTCCTTCATATTGTGACAACATACACTTGAAATTTGGTTAAACCACGAGGTTTCTCACAACTTGCTTATCACAGTTGTGCACCGTTCATCCCTGAACTTTAGTGGATTTTATAATCATGTACACTGTAACAACATTCTACATAATTCTAATAAAATTCACTACAGGAAGCTGATTACTGGTGCACAACTAAATGTGTGCATCTTTGAATGTGCTCACATTGACACTGATGTGCTAAAAACCTGATTTTGTGAAGTCAAAACTTTCAGCAAGTTGAAACAATCTTTCTTATTTACTCCAATTATCCCAAAATAAGGACTGGTCCCATCCCATGTCATGGCATGAAAATATGAGAGGCTGTCATCAATTCAATCAGATACTTGCGAAAATTGTAAACACTGAGTAAAAATCCTTCAACATTTTTATTGTATTTCTGACAGTGTACACACAAAACAATAATATACAAACACACACGTACACATACGCTGTCCTTCGGCTTATTAAAAAGGCTATGTCATGTTTTTGCTTGGTCAAAGAAAAAAAACCCAACAAAAAAAAACAACCTGTTATTACTGTGCTGACTTCCTCATTTTGAAATGATTAGGTTTTTTATTTTTACAGCATTTCATCTTGGCTGATGATGGGCACTAATCTGATGAGCTCACATGAATGAAAGTAAAACTTCCTGTGAACGTAGCTGCTTCTCGCCGGGTGCGGTGGCGCGTGCCTGTCATCCAAGCTACTGGGAGGCTGAGGTTGGAGGATCGTTTGAGCTTAGGAGCTCTGAGCTGCAGCAGGCTGTGTCGATCGGGTGTCCGCGCTAAGTTCGGCATCGATATGGTGATCCTGGGGGAGCCCGGGACCACCAGGTCGTCTAAAGAGGGGTGCACCAGCCCAGGTCGGAGACGGAGCAGGTCAAAGCCCCCGTGCTGCTCAGTAGTGGGATCGCGCCTGTGAATAGATGCTGTAGCGCAGCCTGAGCAATACAGCGAGACCCAATCTTTATACACACCATTATACCTGTCTCTACCTCACACAGCAGCCTCATCAGCCCTTATTTATATTTTTAATTGACGTCAAAAACACTCACAAACCTGCTGCTCTGCTTGTCCTGCACCACCTCCACCTGCAACTACATCCTCCACCCTAAACACTCCTGCCGCCCAGCAGGTGGAGACAAACTAAATCAATCAATCAATCAATCTCTCTATCTCTCTATCTAATAACTTATTGCATTACAACTTGGCTAATGATGGGCAGGACGTTTATGTGACGATGTCACCTCAGATATAGTTAAAAGCCTTGTTAACGTAGCTGCTTCTCGCCGGGTGCGGTGGCGCGTGCCTGTAATCCAAGCTACCGGAAGGCTGAGGTTGGAGGATCGTTTGAGCTCAGGAGCTCTGAGCTGCAGCAGGCTATGTCGATCGGGTGTCCGCGCTAAGTTCGGCATCGATATGGTGATCCTGGGGGAGCCCGGGACCACCAGGTCGTCTAAAGACGGGTGCACCAGCCCAGGTCGGAGATGGAGCAGGTCAAAGCCCCCGTGCTGCTCAGTAGTGGGATCGCGCCTGTGAATAGACGCTGTAGCGCAGCCTGAGCAATACAGCGAGACCCAATCTTTATACACACCATTATACCTGTCTCTACCTCACACAGCAGCCTCATCAGCCCTTATTTATATTTTTAATTGACGTCAAAAACACTCACAAACCTGCTGCTCTGCTTGTCCTGCACCACCTCCACCTGCAACTACATCCTCCACCCTAAACACTCCTGCCGCCCAGCAGGTGGAGACAAACTAAATCAATCAATCAATCAATCAATCTCTCTATCTAATAACTTATTGCATTACAACTTGGCTAATGATGGGCAGGACGTTTATGTGACGATGTCACCTCAGATATAGTTAAAAGCCTTGTTAACGTAGCTGCTTCTCGCCGGGTGCGGTGGCGCGTGCCTGTAATCCAAGCTACCGGAAGGCTGAGGTTGGAGGATCGTTTGAGCTCAGGAGCTCTGAGCTGCAGCAGGCTATGTCGATCGGGTGTCCACACTAAGTTCGGCATCGATATGGTGATCCTGGGAGAGCCCGGGACCACCAGGTCGCCTAAGGAGGGGTGCACCGGCCCAGGTCGGAGACGGAGCAGGTCAAAGCCCCCGTGTCGCTCAGTAGTGGGATCGTGCCTGTGAATAGATGCTGTAGAGCAGCCTGAGCAATACAGCGAGACCCAATCTTTATATACACCCTTATACCTGTCTCTACCTCACACAGCAGCCTCATCAGTCCTTCTTTGTCTTTTTAATTGACGTTAAACACGCTCACAAACCTGCTGCTCTGCTTGTCCTACACCACCTCCACCTGCAGGACAGCTGCAAATACATCCTCCATCCTAAACACTTCTGATGCCCAGCAGGTGGAGACAAACTCAAACTAGGAAATTCATTCAGGTAACCTTTGGGTTTAATATTTGCATCTTATGATCACAGCTTTCACTGTCATGTAAAAAGGGTTTTTTTGTTTTAGAAGTGAACTGTCCACAACTTCAGTACAGGCATGAGTCAGGATTTCAGGGTAAAGTAAATGTTTTCTTTACATCATTTCTTTGAGTGTATGGTGAAAGATTGCCAGGGAAGGGACTGTGTTGCATTTTACTGGGATAATTTCTCTAGTTTTTTAAATTGATTTTTCATCTTATAATCAACAGTATATAAAACAATATATATATATATATATATATATATATATATATATATATATATATATATATATATATATATATATAAAAACACCCATCTCGCCCCTGCGGGCGGTTTATCCTTCAAGCTCGGGTCCTCTACCAGAGGCCTGGGAGCTTGAGGGTCCTGCGCAGTATCTTAGCTGTTCCTAGGACTGCGCTCTTCTGGACAGAGATCTCCGATGTTGTTCCCGGGATCTGCTGGAGCCACTCGCCTAGCTTGGGAGTCACCGCACCTAGTGCTCCGATTACCACGGGGACCACCGTCACCTTCACCCTCCACATCCTCTCGAGCTCTTCTCTGAGCCCTTGGTATTTCTCCAGCTTCTCGTGTTCCTTCTTCCTGATATTGCTGTCATTCGGAACCGCTACATCGATCACTACGGCCGTCTTCTTCTGTTTGTCTACCACCACTATGTCCGGTTGGTTAGCCACCACCATTTTGTCCGTCTGTATCTGGAAGTCCCACAGGATCTTAGCTCGGTCATTCTCCACCACCCTTGGGGGCATCTCCCATTTTGACCTCGGGACTTCCAGGTTATACTCGGCACAGATGTTCCTGTACACTATGCCGGCCACTTGGTTATGGCGTTCCATGTATGCCTTGCCTGCTAGCATCTTGCACCCTGCTGTTATGTGCTGGATTGTCTCTGGAGCATCTTTACACAGCCTGCACCTGGGGTCTTGCCTGGTGTGATAGACCCCAGCCTCTATGGATCTTGTACTCAGAGCTTGTTCTTGTGCTGCCATGATTAGTGCCTCTGTGCTGTCTTTCAGTCCAGCTTTGTCCAGCCACTGGTAGGATTTCTGGATGTCAGCCACCTCCTCTATCTGCCGGTGGTACATACCGTGCAGGGCCCTGTCCTTCCATGATGGTTCCTCGTCTCCCTCCTCTTTCTTGGGTTTCTGCTGCCTGAGGTATTCACTGAGCACTCGGTCAGTTGGGGCCATCTTCCCAATGTATTCTTGGATGTTCGTTGTCTCATCCTGGACTGTGGTGCTGACACTCACCAGTCCCCGGCCCCCTTCCTTCCGCTTAGCGTACAGCCTCAGGGTGCTGGACTTGG
Organism: Perissodus microlepis; assembly: GCF_051167445.1. Lineage (NCBI taxonomy): Eukaryota > Metazoa > Chordata > Actinopteri > Cichliformes > Cichlidae > Perissodus > Perissodus microlepis. The sequence goes on from NC_140475.1 coordinate 9,517,300, forward strand.
GGTGAAACCCTCCATGCATGGTAAGGAGCTTTCTTGTCTTTATGTCAGTGGCTTCTATCTCCTCCTTTGGCCAGCCTATTACCCCAGCAGGGTACCTGATCACGGGCAGGGCGTAGGTGTTGATGGCCCGGATCTTGTTCTTACCGTTCAGCTGACTCCTCAGGACTTGCCTGACCCTCTGCAGGTACTTGGTGGTTGCAGCCTTTCTAGCGGCCTCTTCATGGTTCCCATTCGCCTGCGGGATCCCCAGGTACTTGTAACTGTCCTCTATGTCTGCAATGTTGCCTTCTGGTAGTTCAATCCCCTCAGTTCTGACTACCTTCCCTCTCTTCGTTACCATTCGACTACACTTCTCCAGTCCGAACGACATTCCAATGTCATTGCTGTATAGCCTGGTAGTGTGGATCAGTGAATCGATGTCTCGTTCACTCTTGGCATACAGCTTGATGTCATCCATGTACAGGAGGTGGCTGACAACTGCTCCGTTCCGTAGTCGGTATCCGTAGCCAGTCTTGTTAATGATCTCACTGAGGGGGTTCAGGCCTATGCAGAACAGCAGTGGGGACAGAGCATCTCCTTGGTAGATCCCGCACTTGATGGTGACTTGTGCTATGGGCTTGGAGTTGGCCTCTAGTGTTGTACGCCACATCCCCATTGAGTTCCTGATGAAGGCTCTTAAGGTCCTGTTGATCTTGTACAATTCTAAGCATTCCAGGATCCAGCTGTGGGGCATTGAGTCATAGGCCTTCTTGTAATCAATCCAGGCAGTGCACAGGTTGGTCAGTCTGGTCTTGCAGTCTCGGCTGACTGTTCTGTCTACCAGTAGCTGGTGTTTTGCACCTCTGGTATTCTTGCCAATCCCTTTCTGTGCCCCTGGCTATGTGCTACTAAAGAGCTTATACTTGTGCGTATGAGTCACAAACACTGCTCACTCACTGACTGAGCATGATCATCATTTTCGAGCCATAAATGGCATCAGCCTCTCCACAATTGACAGTAATCTTAAAAGAAGCCATTGGCTGAATACTTTTTGGCAGGTTGCCATGATCAGGCAGTTCATGCACTCTCACAGGGGTTCCATGGTGTAATGGTTAGCACTCTGGACTCTGAATCCAGCGATCCGAGTTCAAATCTCAGTGGGACTTGAGTTTTTATCCGCTGATTGGGATGTGAAACATTAGAGCGTCTTCTCTGGGACACCAAAACTGTGCTATAATTGTGTTTTCAGTGAGAGGTGTATAAAATCAAGCAGCAAACCTTGACCTCTCCCTTTACAAACACTTGTCAATCACTATGTGGTATTAAAGAGCTGTCTGAAATTCAGTTGTACACCACACAAAGTTACAGAGTGGGGTGTCTGAGTGCTGAGGTGCGCTTGTGCGTAAAAGTCACAAACACTCCCCTGACTCACTAACTGCACAGCTGACTTCAAAGTCAGCGCAGAAAGTGGGCGCCACCAGTATGTGTTTCCATGGCTGAACAGCTGCTATATGTGTTATGTTGAGTATAACGTTTGTGTCTTCCCAAGTATCTAAAGCTGTAACCTCCACGAAAGTGATATGCAGTACGTCAGGATGGCCGAGCGGTCTAAGGCGCTGCGTTCAGGTCGCAGTCTCCTCTGGAGGCGTGGGTTCCAATCCCACTTCTGACATTGAAGCTTTGCTCTCCTTCATATTGTGACAACATACACTTGAAATTTGGTTAAACCACGAGGTTTCTCACAACTTGCTTATCACAGTTGTGCACCGTTCATCCCTGAACTTTAGTGGATTTTATAATCATGTACACTGTAACAACATTCTACATAATTCTAATAAAATTCACTACAGGAAGCTGATTACTGGTGCACAACTAAATGTGTGCATCTTTGAATGTGCTCACATTGACACTGATGTGCTAAAAACCTGATTTTGTGAAGTCAAAACTTTCAGCAAGTTGAAACAATCTTTCTTATTTACTCCAATTATCCCAAAATAAGGACTGGTCCCATCCCATGTCATGGCATGAAAATATGAGAGGCTGTCATCAATTCAATCAGATACTTGCGAAAATTGTAAACACTGAGTAAAAATCCTTCAACATTTTTATTGTATTTCTGACAGTGTACACACAAAACAATAATATACAAACACACACGTACACATACGCTGTCCTTCGGCTTATTAAAAAGGCTATGTCATGTTTTTGCTTGGTCAAAGAAAAAAAAACCAACAAAAAAAAACAACCTGTTATTACTGTGCTGACTTCCTCATTTTGAAATGATTAGGTTTTTTATTTTTACAGCATTTCATCTTGGCTGATGATGGGCACTAACCTGATGAGCTCACATGAATGAAGTAAAACTTCCTGTGAACGTAGCTGCTTCTCGCCGGGTGCGGTGGCGCGTGCCTGTCATCCAAGCTACTGGGAGGCTGAGGTTGGAGGATCGTTTGAGCTTAGGAGCTCTGAGCTGCAGCAGGCTGTGTCGATCGGGTGTCCGCGCTAAGTTCGGCATCGATATGGTGATCCTGGGGGAGCCCGGGACCACCAGGTCGTCTAAAGAGGGGTGCACCAGCCCTGGTCGGAGATGGAGCAGGTCAAAGCCCCCGTGCTGCTCAGTAGTGGGATCGCGCCTGTGAATAGATGCTGTAGCGCAGCCTGAGCAATACAGCGAGACCCAATCTTTATACACACCATTATACCTGTCTCTACCTCACACAGCAGCCTCATCAGCCCTTATTTATATTTTTAATTGACGTCAAAAACACTCACAAACCTGCTGCTCTGCTTGTCCTGCACCACCTCCACCTGCAACTACATCCTCCACCCTAAACACTCCTGCCGCCCAGCAGGTGGAGACAAACTAAATCAATCAATCAATCAATCTCTCTATCTAATAACTTATTGCATTACAACTTGGCTAATGATGGGCAGGACGTTTATGTGACGATGTCACCTCAGATATAGTTAAAAGCCTTGTTAACGTAGCTGCTTCTCGCCGGGTGCGGTGGCGCGTGCCTGTAATCCAAGCTACCGGAAGGCTGAGGTTGGAGGATCGTTTGAGCTCAGGAGCTCTGAGCTGCAGCAGGCTATGTCGATCGGGTGTCCACACTAAGTTCGGCATCGATATGGTGATCCTGGGGGAGCCCGGGACCACCAGGTCGCCTAAGGAGGGGTGCACCGGCCCAGGTCGGAGACGGAGCAGGTCAAAGCCCCCGTGTCGCTCAGTAGTGGGATCGTGCCTGTGAATAGATGCTGTAGAGCAGCCTGAGCAATACAGCGAGACCCAATCTTTATATACACCCTTATACCTGTCTCTACCTCACACAGCAGCCTCATCAGTCCTTCTTTGTCTTTTTAATTGACGTTAAACACGCTCACAAACCTGCTGCTCTGCTTGTCCTACACCACCTCCACCTGCAGGACAGCTGCAAATACATCCTCCATCCTAAACACTTCTGATGCCCAGCAGGTGGAGACAAACTCAAACTAGGAAATTCATTCAGGTAACCTTTGGGTTTAATATTTGCATCTTATGATCACAGCTTTCACTGTCATGTAAAAAGGGTTTTTTTGTTTTAGAAGTGAACTGTCCACAACTTCAGTACAGGCATGAGTCAGGATTTCAGGGTAAAGTAAATGTTTTCTTTACATCATTTCTTTGAGTGTATGGTGAAAGATTGCCAGGGAAGGGACTGTGTTGCATTTTACTGGGATAATTTCTCTAGTTTTTTAAATTGATTTTTCATCTTATAATCAACAGTATATAAAACAATAGATATATATATATATATATATATATATATATATATATATATATATATAAAAAACACCCATCTCGCCCCTGCGGGCGGTTTATCCTTCAAGCTCGGGTCCTCTACCAGAGGCCTGGGAGCTTGAGGGTCCTGCGCAGTATCTTAGCTGTTCCTAGGACTGCGCTCTTCTGGACAGAGATCTCCGATGTTGTTCCCGGGATCTGCTGGAGCCACTCGCCTAGCTTGGGAGTCACCGCACCTAGTGCTCCGATTACCACGGGGACCACCGTCACCTTCACCCTCCACATCCTCTCGAGCTCTTCTCTGAGCCCTTGGTATTTCTCCAGCTTCTCGTGTTCCTTCTTCCTGATATTGCTGTCATTCGGAACCGCTACATCGATCACTACGGCCGTCTTCTTCTGTTTGTCTACCACCACTATGTCCGGTTGGTTAGCCACCACCATTTTGTCCGTCTGTATCTGGAAGTCCCACAGGATCTTAGCTCGGTCATTCTCCACCACCCTTGGGGGCATCTCCCATTTTGACCTCGGGACTTCCAGGTTATACTCGGCACAGATGTTCCTGTACACTATGCCGGCCACTTGGTTATGGCGTTCCATGTATGCCTTGCCTGCTAGCATCTTGCACCCTGCTGTTATGTGCTGGATTGTCTCTGGAGCATCTTTACACAGCCTGCACCTGGGGTCTTGCCTGGTGTGATAGACCCCAGCCTCTATGGATCTTGTACTCAGAGCTTGTTCTTGTGCTGCCATGATTAGTGCCTCTGTGCTGTCTTTCAGTCCAGCTTTGTCCAGCCACTGGTAGGATTTCTGGATGTCAGCCACCTCCTCTATCTGCCGGTGGTACATACCGTGCAGGGCCCTGTCCTTCCATGATGGTTCCTCGTCTCCCTCCTCTTTCTTGGGTTTCTGCTGCCTGAGGTATTCACTGAGCACTCGGTCAGTTGGGGCCATCTTCCCAATGTATTCTTGGATGTTCGTTGTCTCATCCTGGACTGTGGTGCTGACACTCACCAGTCCCCGGCCCCCTTCCTTCCGCTTAGCGTACAGCCTCAGGGTGCTGGACTTGGGGTGAAACCCTCCATGCATGGTAAGGAGCTTTCTTGTCTTTATGTCAGTGGCTTCTATCTCCTCCTTTGGCCAGCCTATTACCCCAGCAGGGTACCTGATCACGGGCAGGGCGTAGGTGTTGATGGCCCGGATCTTGTTCTTACCGTTCAGCTGACTCCTCAGGACTTGCCTGACCCTCTGCAGGTACTTGGTGGTTGCAGCCTTTCTAGCGGCCTCTTCATGGTTCCCATTCGCCTGCGGGATCCCCAGGTACTTGTAACTGTCCTCTATGTCTGCAATGTTGCCTTCTGGTAGTTCAATCCCCTCAGTTCTGACTACCTTCCCTCTCTTCGTTACCATTCGACTACACTTCTCCAGTCCGAACGACATTCCAATGTCATTGCTGTATAGCCTGGTAGTGTGGATCAGTGAATCGATGTCTCGTTCACTCTTGGCATACAGCTTGATGTCATCCATGTACAGGAGGTGGCTGACAACTGCTCCGTTCCGTAGTCGGTATCCGTAGCCAGTCTTGTTAATGATCTCACTGAGGGGGTTCAGGCCTATGCAGAACAGCAGTGGGGACAGAGCATCTCCTTGGTAGATCCCGCACTTGATGGTGACTTGTGCTATGGGCTTGGAGTTGGCCTCTAGTGTTGTACGCCACATCCCCATTGAGTTCCTGATGAAGGCTCTTAGGGTCCTGTTGATCTTGTACAATTCTAAGCATTCCAGGATCCAGCTGTGGGGCATTGAGTCATAGGCCTTCTTGTAATCAATCCAGGCAGTGCACAGGTTGGTCAGTCTGGTCTTGCAGTCTCGGCTGACTGTTCTGTCTACCAGTAGCTGGTGTTTTGCACCTCTGGTATTCTTGCCAATCCCTTTCTGTGCCCCTGGCTATGTGCTACTAAAGAGCTTATACTTGTGCGTATGAGTCACAAACACTGCTCACTCACTGACTGAGCATGATCATCATTTTCGAGCCATAAATGGCATCAGCCTCTCCACAATTGACAGTAATCTTAAAAGAAGCCATTGGCTGAATACTTTTTGGCAGGTTGCCATGATCAGGCAGTTCATGCACTCTCACAGGGGTTCCATGGTGTAATGGTTAGCACTCTGGACTCTGAATCCAGCGATCCGAGTTCAAATCTCGGTGGGACCTGAGTTTTTATCCGCTGATTGGGATGTGAAACATTAGAGCGTCTTCTCTGGGACACCAAAACTGTGCTATAATTGTGTTTTCAGTGAGAGGTGTATAAAATCAAGCAGCAAACCTTGACCTCTCCCTTTACAAACACTTGTCAATCACTATGTGGTATTAAAGAGCTGTCTGAAATTCAGTTGTACACCACACAAAGTTACAGAGTGGGGTGTCTGAGTGCTGAGGTGCGCTTGTGCGTAAAAGTCACAAACACTCCCCTGACTCACTAACTGCACAGCTGACTTCAAAGTCAGCGCAGAAAGTGGGCGCCACCAGTATGTGTTTCCATGGCTGAACAGCTGCTATATGTGTTATGTTGAGTATAACGTTTGTGTCTTCCCAAGTATCTAAAGCTGTAACCTCCACGAAAGTGATATGCAGTACGTCAGGATGGCCGAGCGGTCTAAGGCGCTGCGTTCAGGTCGCAGTCTCCTCTGGAGGCGTGGGTTCGAATCCCACTTCTGACATTGAAGCTTTGCTCTCCTTCATATTGTGACAACATACACTTGAAATTTGGTTAAACCACGAGGTTTCTCACAACTTGCTTATCACAGTTGTGCACCGTTCATCCCTGAACTTTAGTGGATTTTATAATCATGTACACTGTAACAACATTCTACATAATTCTAATAAAATTCACTACAGGAAGCTGATTACTGGTGCACAACTAAATGTGTGCATCTTTGAATGTGCTCACATTGACACTGATGTGCTAAAAACCTGATTTTGTGAAGTCAAAACTTTCAGCAAGTTGAAACAATCTTTCTTATTTACTCCAATTATCCCAAAATAAGGACTGGTCCCATCCCATGTCATGGCATGAAAATATGAGAGGCTGTCATCAATTCAATCAGATACTTGCGAAAATTGTAAACACTGAGTAAAAATCCTTCAACATTTTTATTGTATTTCTGACAGTGTACACACAAAACAATAATATACAAACACACACGTACACATACGCTGTCCTTCGGCTTATTAAAAAGGCTATGTCATGTTTTTGCTTGGTCAAAGAAAAAAAAACCAACAAAAAAAAACAACCTGTTATTACTGTGCTGACTTCCTCATTTTGAAATGATTAGGTTTTTTATTTTTACAGCATTTCATCTTGGCTGATGATGGGCACTAACCTGATGAGCTCACATGAATGAAAGTAAAACTTCCTGTGAACGTAGCTGCTTCTCGCCGGGTGCGGTGGCGCGTGCCTGTCATCCAAGCTACTGGGAGGCTGAGGTTGGAGGATCGTTTGAGCTTAGGAGCTCTGAGCTGCAGCAGGCTGTGTCGATCGGGTGTCCGCGCTAAGTTCGGCATCGATATGGTGATCCTGGGGGAGCCCGGGACCACCAGGTCGTCTAAGGAGGGGTGCACCAGCCCTGGTCGGAGATGGAGCAGGTCAAAGCCCCCGTGCTGCTCAGTAGTGGGATCGCGCCTGTGAATAGATGCTGTAGCGCAGCCTGAGCAATACAGCGAGACCCAATCTTTATACACACCATTATACCTGTCTCTACCTCACACAGCAGCCTCATCAGCCCTTATTTATATTTTTAATTGACGTCAAAAACACTCACAAACCTGCTGCTCTGCTTGTCCTGCACCACCTCCACCTGCAACTACATCCTCCACCCTAAACACTCCTGCCGCCCAGCAGGTGGAGACAAACTAAATCAATCAATCAATCAATCTCTCTATCTAATAACTTATTGCATTACAACTTGGCTAATGATGGGCAGGACGTTTATGTGACGATGTCACCTCAGATATAGTTAAAAGCCTTGTTAACGTAGCTGCTTCTCGCCGGGTGCGGTGGCGCGTGCCTGTAATCCAAGCTACCGGAAGGCTGAGGTTGGAGGATCGTTTGAGCTCAGGAGCTCTAAGCTGCAGCAGGCTATGTCGATCGGGTGTCCACACTAAGTTCGGCATCGATATGGTGATCCTGGGGGAGCCCGGGACCACCAGGTCGCCTAAGGAGGGGTCCACCGGCCCAGGTCGGAGACGGAGCAGGTCAAAGCCCCCGTGTCGCTCAGTAGTGGGATCGTGCCTGTGAATAGATGCTGTAGAGCAGCCTGAGCAATACAGCGAGACCCAATCTTTATATACACCCTTATACCTGTCTCTACCTCACACAGCAGCCTCATCAGTCCTTCTTTGTCTTTTTAATTGACGTTAAACACGCTCACAAACCTGCTGCTCTGCTTGTCCTACACCACCTCCACCTGCAGGACAGCTGCAAATACATCCTCCATCCTAAACACTTCTGATGCCCAGCAGGTGGAGACAAACTCAAACTAGGAAATTCATTCAGGTAACCTTTGGGTTTAATATTTGCATCTTATGATCACAGCTTTCACTGTCATGTAAAAAGGGTTTTTTTGTTTTAGAAGTGAACTGTCCACAACTTCAGTACAGGCATGAGTCAGGATTTCAGGGTAAAGTAAATGTTTTCTTTACATCATTTCTTTGAGTGTATGGTGAAAGATTGCCAGGGAAGGGACTGTGTTGCATTTTACTGGGATAATTTCTCTATTTTTTTAAATTGATTTTTCATCTTATAATCAACAGTATATAAAACAATATATATATATATATATATATATATATATATATATATATATATATATATATATAAAAAACACCCATCTCGCCCCTGCGGGCGGTTTATCCTTCAAGTTTGGGTCCTCTACCAGAGGCCTGGGAGCTTGAGGGTCCTGCGCAGTATCTTAGCTGTTCCTAGGACTGCGCTCTTCTGGACAGAGATCTCCGATGTTGTTCCCGGGATCTGCTGGAGCCACTCGCCTAGCTTGGGAGTCACCGCACCTAGTGCTCCGATTACCACGGGGACCACCGTCACCTTCACCCTCCACATCCTCTCGAGCTCTTCTCTGAGCCCTTGGTATTTCTCCAGCTTCTCGTGTTCCTTCTTCCTGATATTGCTGTCATTCGGAACCGCTACATCGATCACTACGGCCGTCTTCTTCTGTTTGTCTACCACCACTATGTCCGGTTGGTTAGCCACCACCATTTTGTCCGTCTGTATCTGGAAGTCCCACAGGATCTTAGCTCGGTCATTCTCCACCACCCTTGGGGGCATCTCCCATTTTGACCTCGGGACTTCCAGGTTATACTCGGCACAGATGTTCCTGTACACTATGCCGGCCACTTGGTTATGGCGTTCCATGTATGCCTTGCCTGCTAGCATCTTGCACCCTGCTGTTATGTGCTGGATTGTCTCTGGAGCATCTTTACACAGCCTGCACCTGGGGTCTTGCCTGGTGTGATAGACCCCAGCCTCTATGGATCTTGTACTCAGAGCTTGTTCTTGTGCTGCCATGATTAGTGCCTCTGTGCTGTCTTTCAGTCCAGCTTTGTCCAGCCACTGGTAGGATTTCTGGATGTCAGCCACCTCCTCTATCTGCCGGTGGTACATACCGTGCAGGGCCCTGTCCTTCCATGATGGTTCCTCGTCTCCCTCCTCTTTCTTGGGTTTCTGCTGCCTGAGGTATTCACTGAGCACTCGGTCAGTTGGGGCCATCTTCCCAATGTATTCTTGGATGTTCATTGTCTCATCCTGGACTGTGGTGCTGACACTCACCAGTCCCCGGCCCCCTTCCTTCCGCTTAGCGTACACCCTCAGGGTGCTGGACTTGGGGTGAAACCCTCCATGCATGGTAAGGAGCTTTCTTGTCTTTATGTCAGTGGCTTCTATCTCCTCCTTTGGCCAGCCTATTACCCCAGCAGGGTACCTGATCACGGGCAGGGCGTAGGTGTTGATGGCCCGGATCTTGTTCTTACCGTTCAGCTGACTCCTCAGGACTTGCCTGACCCTCTGCAGGTACTTGGTGGTTGCAGCCTTTCTAGCGGCCTCTTCATGGTTCCCATTCGCCTGCGGGATCCCCAGGTACTTGTAACTGTCCTCTATGTCTGCAATGTTGCCTTCTGGTAGTTCAATCCCCTCAGTTCTGACTACCTTCCCTCTCTTCGTTACCATTCGACTACACTTCTCCAGTCCGAACGACATTCCAATGTCATTGCTGTATAGCCTGGTAGTGTGGATCAGTGAATCGATGTCTCGTTCACTCTTGGCATACAGCTTGATGTCATCCATGTACAGGAGGTGGCTGACAACTGCTCCGTTCCGTAGTCGGTATCCGTAGCCAGTCTTGTTAATGATCTCACTGAGGGGGTTCAGGCCTATGCAGAACAGCAGTGGGGACAGAGCATCTCCTTGGTAGATCCCGCACTTGATGGTGACTTGTGCTATGGGCTTGGAGTTGGCCTCTAGTGTTGTACGCCACATCCCCATTGAGTTCCTGATGAAGGCTCTTAAGGTCCTGTTGATCTTGTACAATTCTAAGCATTCCAGGATCCAGCTGTGGGGCATTGAGTCATAGGCCTTCTTGTAATCAATCCAGGCAGTGCACAGGTTGGTCAGTCTGGTCTTGCAGTCTCGGCTGACTGTTCTGTCTACCAGTAGCTGGTGTTTTGCACCTCTGGTATTCTTGCCAATCCCTTTCTGTGCCCCTGGCTATGTGCTACTAAAGAGCTTATACTTGTGCGTATGAGTCACAAACACTGCTCACTCACTGACTGAGCATGATCATCATTTTCGAGCCATAAATGGCATCAGCCTCTCCACAATTGACAGTAATCTTAAAAGAAGCCATTGGCTGAATACTTTTTGGCAGGTTGCCATGATCAGGCAGTTCATGCACTCTCACAGGGGTTCCATGGTGTAATGGTTAGCACTCTGGACTCTGAATCCAGCGATCCGAGTTCAAATCTCAGTGGGACTTGAGTTTTTATCCGCTGATTGGGATGTGAAACATTAGAGCGTCTTCTCTGGGACACCAAAACTGTGCTATAATTGTGTTTTCAGTGAGAGGTGTATAAAATCAAGCAGCAAACCTTGACCTCTCCCTTTACAAACACTTGTCAATCACTATGTGGTATTAAAGAGCTGTCTGAAATTCAGTTGTACACCACACAAAGTTACAGAGTGGGGTGTCTGAGTGCTGAGGTGCGCTTGTGCGTAAAAGTCACAAACACTCCCCTGACTCACTAACTGCACAGCTGACTTCAAAGTCAGCGCAGAAAGTGGGCGCCACCAGTATGTGTTTCCATGGCTGAACAGCTGCTATATGTGTTATGTTGAGTATAACGTTTGTGTCTTCCCAAGTATCTAAAGCTGTAACCTCCACGAAAGTGATATGCAGTACGTCAGGATGGCCGAGCGGTCTAAGGCGCTGCGTTCAGGTCGCAGTCTCCTCCGGAGGCGTGGGTTCGAATCCCACTTCTGACATTGAAGCTTTGCTCTCCTTCATATTGTGACAACATACACTTGAAATTTGGTTAAACCACGAGGTTTCTCACAACTTGCTTATCACAGTTGTGCACCGTTCATCCCTGAACTTTAGTGGATTTTATAATCATGTACACTGTAACAACATTCTACATAATTCTAATAAAATTCACTACAGGAAGCTGATTACTGGTGCACAACTAAATGTGTGCATCTTTGAATGTGCTCACATTGACACTGATGTGCTAAAAACCTGATTTTGTGAAGTCAAAACTTTCAGCAAGTTGAAACAATCTTTCTTATTTACTCCAATTATCCCAAAATAAGGACTGGTCCCATCCCATGTCATGGCATGAAAATATGAGAGGCTGTCATCAATTCAATCAGATACTTGCGAAAATTGTAAACACTGAGTAAAAATCCTTCAACATTTTTATTGTATTTCTGACAGTGTACACACAAAACAATAATATACAAACACACACGTACACATACGCTGTCCTTCGGCTTATTAAAAAGGCTATGTCATGTTTTTGCTTGGTCAAAGAAAAAAAACCCAACAAAAAAAAACAACCTGTTATTACTGTGCTGACTTCCTCATTTTGAAATGATTAGGTTTTTTATTTTTACAGCATTTCATCTTGGCTGATGATGGGCACTAACCTGATGAGCTCACATGAATGAAAGTAAAACTTCCTGTGAACGTAGCTGCTTCTCGCCGGGTGCGGTGGCGCGTGCCTGTCATCCAAGCTACTGGGAGGCTGAGGTTGGAGGATCGTTTGAGCTTAGGAGCTCTGAGCTGCAGCAGGCTGTGTCGATCGGGTGTCCGCGCTAAGTTCGGCATCGATATGGTGATCCTGGGGGAGCCCGGGACCACCAGGTCATCTAAAGAGGGGTGCACCGGCCCAGGTCGGAGATGGAGCAGGTCAAAGCCCCCGTGCTGCTCAGTAGTGGGATCGCGCCTGTGAATAGATGCTGTAGCGCAGCCTGAGCAATACAGCGAGACCCAATCTTTATACACACCATTATACCTGTCTCTACCTCACACAGCAGCCTCATCAGCCCTTATTTATATTTTTAATTGACGTCAAAAACACTCACAAACCTGCTGCTCTGCTTGTCCTGCACCACCTCCACCTGCAACTACATCCTCCACCCTAAACACTCCTGCCGCCCAGCAGGTGGAGACATACTAAATCAATCAATCAATCAATCTCTCTATCTAATAACTTATTGCATTACAACTTGGCTAATGATGGGCAGGACGTTTATGTGACGATGTCACCTCAGATATATTTAAAAGCCTTGTTAACGTAGCTGCTTCTCGCCGGGTGCGGTGGCGCGTGCCTGTAATCCAAGCTACCGGAAGGCTGAGGTTGGAGGATCGTTTGAGCTCAGGAGCTCTGAGCTGCAGCAGGCTATGTCGATCGGGTGTCCACACTAAGTTCGGCATCGATATGGTGATCCTGGGGGAGCCCGGGACCACCAGGTCGCCTAAGGAGGGGTCCACCGGCCCAGGTCGGAGACGGAGCAGGTCAAAGCCCCCGTGTCGCTCAGTAGTGGGATCGTGCCTGTGAATAGATGCTGTAGAGCAGCCTGAGCAATACAGCGAGACCCAATCTTTATATACACCCTTATACCTGTCTCTACCTCACACAGCAGCCTCATCAGTCCTTCTTTGTCTTTTTAATTGACGTTAAACACGCTCACAAACCTGCTGCTCTGCTTGTCCTACACCACCTCCACCTGCAGGACAGCTGCAAATACATCCTCCATCCTAAACACTTCTGATGCCCAGCAGGTGGAGACAAACTCAAACTAGGAAATTCATTCAGGTAACCTTTGGGTTTAATATTTGCATCTTATGATCACAGCTTTCACTGTCATGTAAAAAGGGTTTTTTTGTTTTAGAAGTGAACTGTCCACAACTTCAGTACAGGCATGAGTCAGGATTTCAGGGTAAAGTAAATGTTTTCTTTACATCATTTCTTTGAGTGTATGGTGAAAGATTGCCAGGGAAGGGACTGTGTTGCATTTTACTGGGATAATTTCTCTATTTTTTTAAATTGATTTTTCATCTTATAATCAACAGTATATAAAACAATATATATATATATATATATATATATATAAAAAACACCCATCTCGCCCCTGCGGGCGGTTTATCCTTCAAGCTTGGGTCCTCTACCAGAGGCCTGGGAGCTTGAGGGTCCTGCGCAGTATCTTAGCTGTTCCTAGGACTGCGCTCTTCTGGACAGAGATCTCCGATGTTGTTCCCGGGATCTGCTGGAGCCACTCGCCTAGCTTGGGAGTCACCGCACCTAGTGCTCCGATTACCACGGGGACCACCGTCACCTTCACCCTCCACATCCTCTCGAGCTCTTCTCTGAGCCCTTGGTATTTCTCCAGCTTCTCGTGTTCCTTCTTCCTGATATTGCTGTCATTCGGAACCGCTACATCGATCACTACGGCCGTCTTCTTCTGTTTGTCTACCACCACTATGTCCGGTTGGTTAGCCACCACCATTTTGTCCGTCTGTATCTGGAAGTCCCACAGGATCTTAGCTCGGTCATTCTCCACCACCCTTGGGGGCATCTCCCATTTTGACCTCGGGACTTCCAGGTTATACTCGGCACAGATGTTCCTGTACACTATGCCGGCCACTTGGTTATGGCGTTCCATGTATGCCTTGCCTGCTAGCATCTTGCACCCTGCTGTTATGTGCTGGATTGTCTCTGGAGCATCTTTACACAGCCTGCACCTGGGGTCTTGCCTGGTGTGATAGACCCCAGCCTCTATGGATCTTGTACTCAGAGCTTGTTCTTGTGCTGCCATGATTAGTGCCTCTGTGCTGTCTTTCAGTCCAGCTTTGTCCAGCCACTGGTAGGATTTCTGGATGTCAGCCACCTCCTCTATCTGCCGGTGGTACATACCGTGCAGGGCCCTGTCCTTCCATGATGGTTCCTCGTCTCCCTCCTCTTTCTTGGGTTTCTGCTGCCTGAGGTATTCACTGAGCACTCGGTCAGTTGGGGCCATCTTCCCAATGTATTCTTGGATGTTCGTTGTCTCATCCTGGACTGTGGTGCTGACACTCACCAGTCCCCGGCCCCCTTCCTTCCGCTTAGCGTACAGCCTCAGGGTGCTGGACTTGGGGTGAAACCCTCCATGCATGGTAAGGAGCTTTCTTGTCTTTATGTCAGTGGCTTCTATCTCCTCCTTTGGCCAGCCTATTACCCCAGCAGGGTACCTGATCACGGGCAGGGCGTAGGTGTTGATGGCCCGGATCTTGTTCTTACCGTTCAGCTGACTCCTCAGGACTTGCCTGACCCTCTGCAGGTACTTGGTGGTTGCAGCCTTTCTAGCGGCCTCTTCATGGTTCCCATTCGCCTGCGGGATCCCCAGGTACTTGTAACTGTCCTCTATGTCTGCAATGTTGCCTTCTGGTAGTTCAATCCCCTCAGTTCTGACTACCTTCCCTCTCTTCGTTACCATTCGACTACACTTCTCCAGTCCGAACGACATTCCAATGTTATTGCTGTATAGCCTGGTAGTGTGGATCAGTGAATCGATGTCTCGTTCACTCTTGGCATACAGCTTGATGTCATCCATGTACAGGAGGTGGCTGACAACTGCTCCGTTCCGTAGTCGGTATCCGTAGCCAGTCTTGTTAATGATCTCACTGAGGGGGTTCAGGCCTATGCAGAACAGCAGTGGGGACAGAGCATCTCCTTGGTAGATCCCGCACTTGATGGTGACTTGTGCTATGGGCTTGGAGTTGGCCTCTAGTGTTGTACGCCACATCCCCATTGAGTTCCTGATGAAGGCTCTTAGGGTCCTGTTGATCTTGTACAATTCTAAGCATTCCAGGATCCAGCTGTGGGGCATTGAGTCATAGGCCATCTTGTAATCAATCCAGGCAGTGCACAGGTTGGTCAGTCTGGTCTTGCAGTCTCGGCTGACTGTTCTGTCTACCAGTAGCTGGTGTTTTGCACCTCTGGTATTCTTGCCAATCCCTTTCTGTGCCCCTGGCTATGTGCTACTAAAGAGCTTATACTTGTGCGTATGAGTCACAAACACTGCTCACTCACTGACTGAGCATGATCATCATTTTCGAGCCATAAATGGCATCAGCCTCTCCACAATTGACAGTAATCTTAAAAGAAGCCATTGGCTGAATACTTTTTGGCAGGTTGCCATGATCAGGCAGTTCATGCCCTCTCACAGGGGTTCCATGGTGTAATGGTTAGCACTCTGGACTCTGAATCCAGCGATCCGAGTTCAAATCTCGGTGGGACCTGAGTTTTTATCCGCTGATTGGGATGTGAAACATTAGAGCGTCTTCTCTGGGACACCAAAACTGTGCTATAATTGTGTTTTCAGTGAGAGGTGTATAAAATCAAGCAGCAAACCTTGACCTCTCCCTTTACAAACACTTGTCAATCACTATGTGGTATTAAAGAGCTGTCTGAAATTCAGTTGTACACCACACAAAGTTACAGAGTGGGGTGTCTGAGTGCTGAGGTGCGCTTGTGCGTAAAAGTCACAAACACTCCCCTGACTCACTAACTGCACAGCTGACTTCAAAGTCAGCGCAGAAAGTGGGCGCCACCAGTATGTGTTTCCATGGCTGAACAGCTGCTATATGTGTTATGTTGAGTATAACGTTTGTGTCTTCCCAAGTATCTAAAGCTGTAACCTCCACGAAAGTGATATGCAGTACGTCAGGATGGCCGAGCGGTCTAAGGCGCTGCGTTCAGGTCGCAGTCTCCTCTGGAGGCGTGGGTTCGAATCCCACTTCTGACATTGAAGCTTTGCTCTCCTTCATATTGTGACAACATACACTTGAAATTTGGTTAAACCACGAGGTTTCTCACAACTTGCTTATCACAGTTGTGCACCGTTCATCCCTGAACTTTAGTGGATTTTATAATCATGTACACTGTAACAACATTCTACATAATTCTAATAAAATTCACTACAGGAAGCTGATTACTGGTGCACAACTAAATGTGTGCATCTTTGAATGTGCTCACATTGACACTGATGTGCTAAAAACCTGATTTTGTGAAGTCAAAACTTTCAGCAAGTTGAAACAATCTTTCTTATTTACTCCAATTATCCCAAAATAAGGACTGGTCCCATCCCATGTCATGGCATGAAAATATGAGAGGCTGTCATCAATTCAATCAGATACTTGCGAAAATTGTAAACACTGAGTAAAAATCCTTCAACATTTTTATTGTATTTCTGACAGTGTACACACAAAACAATAATATACAAACACACACGTACACATACGCTGTCCTTCGGCTTATTAAAAAGGCTATGTCATGTTTTTGCTTGGTCAAAAAAAAAAAACCCAACAAAAAACAACAACCTGTTATTACTGTGCTGACTTCCTCATTTTGAAATGATTAGGTTTTTATTTTTACAGCATTTCATCTTGGCTGATGATGGGCACTAACCTGATGAGCTCACATGAATGAAAGTAAAACTTCCTGTGAACGTAGCTGCTTTTCGCCGGGTGCGGTGGCGCGTGCCTGTCATCCAAGCTACTGGGAGGCTGAGGTTGGAGGATCGTTTGAGCTCAGGAGCTCTGAGCTGCAGCAGGCTGTGTCGATCGGATGTCCGCGCTAAGTTCGGCATCGATATGGTGATCCTGGGGGAGCCCGGGACCACCAGGTCGTCTAAAGAGGGGTGCACCAGCCCAGGTCGGAGACGGAGCAGGTCAAAGCCCCCGTGCTGCTCAGTAGTGGGATCGCGCCTGTGAATAGACGCTGTAGCGCAGCCTGAGCAATACAGCGAGACCCAATCTTTATACACACCATTATACCTGTCTCTACCTCACACAGCAGCCTCATCAGCCCTTATTTATATTTTTAATTGACGTCAAAAACACTCACAAACCTGCTGCTCTGCTTGTCCTGCACCACCTCCACCTGCAACTACATCCTCCACCCTAAACACTCCTGCCGCCCAGCAGGTGGAGACAAACTAAATCAATCAATCAATCTCTCTATCTCTCTATCTAATAACTTATTGCATTACAACTTGGCTAATGATGGGCAGGACGTTTATGTGATGATGTCACCTCAGATATAGTTAAAAGCCTTGTTAACGTAGCTGCTTCTCGCCGGGTGCGGTGGCGCGTGCCTGTAATCCAAGCTACCGGAAGGCTGAGGTTGGAGGATCGTTTGAGCTCAGGAGCTCTGAGCTGCAGCAGGCTATGTCGATCGGGTGTCCACACTAAGTTCGGCATCGATATGGTGATCCTGGGGGAGCCCGGGACCACCAGGTCGCCTAAGGAGGAGTGCACCGGCCCAGGTCGGAGACGGAGCAGGTCAAAGCCCCCGTGTCGCTCAGTAGTGGGATCGTGCCTGTGAATAGATGCTGTAGAGCAGCCTGAGCAATACAGCGAGACCCAATCTTTATATACACCCTTATACCTGTCTCTACCTCACACAGCAGCCTCATCAGTCCTTCTTTGTCTTTTTAATTGACGTTAAACACGCTCACAAACCTGCTGCTCTGCTTGTCCTACACCACCTCCACCTGCAGGACAGCTGCAAATACATCCTCCATCCTAAACACTTCTGATGCCCAGCAGGTGGAGACAAACTCAAACTAGGAAATTCATTCAGGTAACCTTTGGGTTTAATATTTGCATCTTATGATCACAGCTTTCACTGTCATGTAAAAAGGGTTTTTTTGTTTTAGAAGTGAACTGTCCACAACTTCAGTACAGGCATGAGTCAGGATTTCAGGGTAAAGTAAATGTTTTCTTTACATCATTTCTTTGAGTGTATGGTGAAAGATTGCCAGGGAAGGGACTGTGTTGCATTTTACTGGGATAATTTCTCTATTTTTTTAAATTGATTTTTCATCTTATAATCAACAGTATATAAAACAATATATATATATGTATGTATATATATCAGTCTGGTATGGTGTTGACATAGTGCCGCAATCTGGCAGTCACACCTTCTTTTTGAGCAGTGGTTCCATGGTCTTTGAATCCAGTGAGCTGAGTTCAAATCTCAGTGGGACCTGGTTTTTAGAGGTGAAACCACACTTCATGTCTTCTCTGGTTCACAGAAATAGTGCTACAGTTGTGTTTTCAGTCAAAACTGTATAAAATCAAGCAGCTAACCTTGACCTCTGCCTTTAGAAATGATTGTGAATTCCTATGTGCTACTAAAGAGCTTATACTTGTGCGTATGAGTCACAAACACTGCTCACTCACTGACTGAGCATGATCATCATTTTTGAGCCATAAATGGCATCAGCCTCTCCACAATTGACAGTATCCTTAAAAGAAGCCATTGGCTGAATACTTTTTGGCAGGTTGCCATGATCAGGCAGTTCATGCACTCTCACAGGGGTTCCATGGTGTAATGGTTAGCACTCTGGACTCTGAATCCAGCGATCCGAATTCAAATCTCGGTAGGACCTGAGATTTTATCCGCTGATTGGGATGTGAAACATTAGAGCGTCTTCTCTGGGACACCAAAACTGTGCTATAATTGTGTTTTCAGTGAGAGGTGTATAAAATCAAGCAGCAAACCTTGACCTCTCCCTTTACAAACACTTGTCAATCACTATGTGGTATTAAAGAGCTGTCTGAAATTCAGTTGTACACCACACAAAGTTACAGAGTGGGGTGTCTGAGTGCTGAGGTGCGCTTGTGCGTAAAAGTTGTGAGAAACCTCGTGGTTAAACCAAATTTCAAGTGTATGTTGTCACAATATCAAGAAGAGCAAAGCTTCAGTGTCAGAAGTGGGATTCGACCTCACGCCTCCAGGGGAGACTGCGACCTGAACTCCACATAACACATATAGCAGCTGTTCAGCCATGGAGACACATACTTGTGGCGCCCACTTTCTGTGCTGACTTTGAAGTCAGCTGTGCAGTTAGAGAGTCAGGGGAGTGTTTGTGACTTTTACGCACAAGCGCACCTCAGCACTCGGCGACCCCACTGTGTTAAATGTTGTGGTGTGCAACTGAATTTCAGACAGCTCTTTAATACCACATAGGGATTCACAAGTGTTTGTAATACTGTTAGATATAAATCACAAATTGTTACATTTGTGGAGCTGCATCCTCATTCACGGGGCTTTTAACTATGCCTGAGGTGATATCATCACACCAGGCTTGTGCCCATCATCAGCCAAGCTGTAACACAGTATTTTATGAGATAAATAGATAGATAGATAGATAGATAGATAGATAGATAGCAGTACAAACATCTTTCCAGATAAAAATACCTTGTTTTTTTATACATCTTCCAGTCTGTGAAGTGAAACATTGTGTGGAAAGTGGATGAATGTGAAAGCTTGGGATGAGGGTCAGAGGGGAGTAGCTAGGGTTTTGGCACCCCACTAGTTCTAACAGAGAGCGTGCATTGTTCTCTGACCTAAATTTCATGACATGGAACTGCAGAATAAAAAAAGGTCAGAGTGAATTGGATGTAGCAGCAATGTATTCACTCTCCACCGCCCCACACAAATTGGTCAGACTATGACATCATCCAACTGTCAAAAAGTATTTTAAGACTAATTAGGAAAGTGCATTTTAGGAAAGATATTAACCAATGAGCATATCTGATCTCATTTTCCTCATTTTTGCAGCTTTGGAGCAACTTTTCCAAAATATGCATTCACTGATTAGTTACTGATAAATGTTAAGATAAAGGAAAAGATCAAGGAACACCAGAACCTCTTGTGCTCACAAATGTGAAGCTTTATTTCAGAGCAATCACTGTATACACAGCATACTAGGAGAAGGATGTAATAAATGAGGCATCATGCTTTCAGAGGCACAGTCAAGGTCACAATAAGGCCACACATTAGAAAGACTACAAGGAAACCTTTCTAAGTTTAAACAATTTCAAGCCCCGTATTTCCTCACCTGTTCGGCAGTACTCAGTTTTCCATTCACTTGACTTTCACCTGTCAATACACCTGCTCTCATTCCACTACAAACAAGCCACTCGGAATGTATTTCTGTCTACCACACATAAGTGTTTTCTTGTAAGACGTTTGGCAAGTCACAGTAAGAAAAACAAATGTGTCACTTTGACGGTCAAACCCCATTTAGTTGCTTTGGTTTTAGGGCCCTGTAAACCCCACTTTCATCTCAGCTGTTCTGCTTGGGTTCAAAACACTCTTAAGTATAATGTATAATAAACAGAAAAGAGACATTAAAATGCTCTTTTTGTCCAGCAGGCTCATCAGCATCTAAAACACATCTAGCGGCATCATCACATTCACGGGGGTGTCTTGTCGAGGTCCCACTTGTCATTTCTCTGTGCCTGTTAGCTCATCTCGGTGCGTGGAGGAGGCGGTAGAGGGAAAATATAAATCCCACACTCCTTTTTATCACACTGACTCCATTCTTCACGGGCCTTGATGAGACAGGGGAGCAAACCTGGGTGGAGTCTGAAGATTTATGACTGCCAGAAGTGTGCTGGCCATTAGATCCCAGTGTCCTGCTAATGAACAATCACACTGAGAGGTACAGTATCTTTGGAGCTCATCGATCAAGAGTCATCTTCAGGGACGTGCAAGCTGTAGTCTGACAAGGTGGCACCAAAGGACAACAAGATTCATCTTTGTTTTCTACTCAGACTTATACTCAGACTCATGCTGGATCGTGTGGTGTAGTGTCTCTGACGGCACACCACATGTTGTAAGTTTATAGTTTTAGGTTTCACAGGTTCTTCTAAATCAGAGCCAAATTGCAACAGATTAACACAATAAAGTTGCAATTAATAAATCAGTTTAGGATGTGCCAGACTGATAGTAGCAGCAAAACTGGCCCTGCATAACTCTAACCACAAACCCCCCAACATGCAATCATACCATCGTTACTCCTTTTGCCCCCTTGGGTATTGATGTGCAGTCGGCAGCCTCAGCTGCTGGTGATGCAGAACCTTCCCTGTGTTGTCATCAGTGTTGTGGCGTCTCATGGGAAAGCAGAGATGAGTGCTGTAATTAGCGGGGAATGAGGCCAGCAGCAACAAGAGCGTCTGTGTGGGGCCCCCTCTGGCCTCTGGGGACTCTGAGACGCGTGGCTAACCTGTGGTGCACTACCTGTGGCACTGAGGGCTGATGTGTTAGACACACAGTAATGTGCCTTTATTTGAATTTTTCTTCCAAGGAGCCGGATTTTCTTGTATTTTTTAAAAAGTTGTTTTGAGTAGTAGTTCTACAGGACTCGTGCAGGTCTTTGTTTGGCCATTGGCTGCTTTTTTACTTATTTTCAATGCATTTCAGATATATGTTTTTTTAAGTTTATTAACTCTCATCTATGAATCCTTAAGGTACAAAAAAAGGTCCATAACTCATGAGAAGAACCAGTGTTCTGCACACACAAAATCCACCTAACCTGACACAAGACTTGAGAGCCACATCTGGACCTTCAGTTGATCATCTACTGTTCACTGAAGTCTCATCAGCAATGGCCTCAGTGGAAAGGAAAGGAAATAAGGGTGAAAGGATGAGGTATGCTAAATTATACAAGAACTGAACTGAAAATGAGTGGCGTCAGGTCTGATAAATAACTGTTTGATTGTTATTCATCCTTATTTTAGGTTTTGTGCTGTTAGACTACACACTGCCTGTGTATTTCTGTAAATACCATGCGAAGTGACAGTTTGAGCCAGTGGTGTTGGGGATCTCCACAACTGATGGAATTATAAATGCAGAAAAGTACTGTCAGAGTTTGATTGACCATGTAATGCCATCTGGAAAGTGTCTGATTTCCCTGTCATTTTTCAGGATGGCAATGATCCCAAACACATTGATTGTAGTAAAAACATACCTGGATAGAAAAAACACACAACTGAGCACTTTACTCATGGATTTGCCTCCACAGTCTCTCAGCCTCAACGTTATTGGAGCAGTGTGGATCATCTTGACAGAGAACAGGGCGAAAGGCAACTTTTCAATTTAGGACATGAGGAGTGATTCAAGAATTTGGAATAGTACTGTAAAAACAATGTTCTTTAACTTGTCCCAGTTGGAAAAGCAGAGGTGGAAAAAATAAAATCAGCATGTCAAATACTGGCATGGCTTCAGACACAGTTGATGGGAGCTACTAGTAATGCTAAAAAATATTTGCGTTTTACCTGTATGCTGTCACAAAGACTATGTTAAAAAGAATTACAAGAATATTGCCAGCAGGAAAAAAAGAAAGACAATCAGTGTGCAAGACCAGAAGCAAAAAGGAATGGATGAGTGTCCTCATGCAAAATCATAAATTTAGGGAAATAAATTATTTCTTTTACACAGGACGAGGATAAACTAAATGAACTCCAACAAATAAACTAACACTAATTTAATCCAGATTAAAATTATGTGGATTTATATGGTGTCAAAGACATGAAATGACTGTTTATATACTTAATTAATCTTTATGAAGAATTTGTTTTGTTTTGTTCTCTCCTGAAAATTCAGAGCTCACCAAATGTCTTATCATGTTTTCACTGTTAGAATGGACTGTAATAAATGACTTGTGTTTTCACTGTGTGTGTGTGTGTGTGTGTATGTGTGTGTTACAGCCCCAGTCTCTGTGTCTGCGTGCGCTGGTGTGTGCAGGTGTATGACTGCTGCTTATGCTCCATCTGCGTCTGCCGCTGATGAGTAAAGCCATGAAATAGATCCAGCTGGAGATGTGCAGAGGAGCTTGAGGCCTCCTGGGAAATCATCCACACTTCCACCAGCACCATTTTGTCCACTTCCTTTGCACCCCAGAGAGCTATCAATAAGTGGGTAATTGAATTTTAAGCACAAACACTGCTGTCAAATGAGTGTTGCTGTGGTGGTGGTGGTGGTGGTGTGTGTGTGTGTGTGTGTGTGTGTGTGTGTGTGTGTGTGTGTGTGTGTGTGTGTGTGTGTCTGATGGGGTATGTTTAGCTGTATGAACATGGTGATGCTCTCTGCGGACTTTGCGCAGAGAGGATGAATGTTTAATCCATTAAATAACAATTACAGCCTGTAATGGTCGAGAGAGGCTGGTGGAAGAAGGGAGAGAGGAAACATAGCTGGACTGTTCACAAGCCTCTAAACAGCGTGCATCCATTAAATGCGATTATCAGCATACACGTGCAGACAAAATGAAGATGTAAGACTAATAACATGTGCATAGATTCTCTGTAATGCTCTCAAGTTAATACATGTGTCTTGTTTTAACACTAAGGTGATTTCTGGGGTGTTTTATAACCTTAAGGGGATGCATAAATGCTCTGCACTTAAATACACACGTGTAGATGACATTTAAGTATTTATCACTGTGTTTGATTTAGTGTATTTAATACAGGTAATGCTTGTGACCTTGTGATCTTTTAAATGGAAAAAAGGAACACTTCAAGTGTAAACATGCCACAGCTCACACCTTGGGAAGATATCTCCACCTATAATCATTATGCAAGAGGGTATGTTAGGTTGGCCGGGTCTCTCTTGGAAATGAGATTTAAATCTCAATCAGTCTTTTCACCTGGATAAGTAACGGATAATGACATAATGAATGAAAGATACTCTATGATATAGCTTGTAGCACTTAAAATGCTAAATATTTATGATGTAAGAAGGGGAATTATTGTTTGCTCTTTCCTCCAAAGTGCCTCAAAGGTTCTCATTAAATGAAAGGATCTTAAAGTATAATTTGTCTTCTGCGCATCCTAAATTCAAATTAATTTAATGGTAAATGGAGAGAAATCAAACCACAAGTTGGCAGCTGTATTACAAAGTGCCAAAATAAATGATAATGATGCAAGCGCACCTACGGCTCTGCAGCCTTATAGCTTATTTAATTCAGTGACCTCTGAACTCACTTGTAAGCACACAATGTCTGAACTTGGATTCGGTTAATGGTGTTGCCAGTATTTTTATTTAATTATGGGAAACGTTCATAAGAAGAGGCATGTCACAGTAATAAAATAAATAAATGTAAAAATAAATGGGTGAACAGATGTTTGAGGAAATTACATTTCCACTCCAGCTGTAAAGGAAATATGTGGTCTGCATAATAAAATAATATTCTAGTGGCTTTGAAATAGAAAACAGCAACTATGTTAATTAATGGTCATTCATGCGAATCAGGAGGCTAAAAGGAGACGATGGAGAAGATGACTATTGACTATTGTGACTATTTTATTTATTTAATTGTTAGAAAGACTAAAAACATCTACACTTGATATGAAGAAAAGGTATCTTATTGCCAACATCAGTGCGAATACTGACTTACATGTTTTGTGAACTTGGCAATATAGTTTGTGTTTAAATGGCTGAGTGCTCATGAGATAGTGTTTTATAGTATTTATGTTTGTGAATCTGTCAGTGTGCTGCAAATAAGGAAATCGGATCATTTTGCATATATGTGTTTGGCACATATAAACTGACATTAAAGACAAAAAGGTATACGGGTAAGATTTGCCTGATCACACTAACACACTGACCTTTACCCTGACCAGACAAACACCGCTCACACTCCCAGCTCGATGAACGCGGTTTGTCAGTGCGATCGTTA
This sequence comes from Perissodus microlepis, assembly GCF_051167445.1. NCBI lineage: Eukaryota > Metazoa > Chordata > Actinopteri > Cichliformes > Cichlidae > Perissodus > Perissodus microlepis. The sequence continues at coordinate 9,542,131 of NC_140475.1, forward strand.
AGTTGCACTCGTGATCCAAAATGAGTTTGCTAGCTGTGGATTTCTCATGCTGCTCACACAATGGCCTGTATACGGGAGCTGCCTGGTGGCATTGCTTAATTAGGCGAACAGTTGATTCATTTGCACTAATTGACAGCTAATTAAAGGAGTGAGGGCACATCAAGCTGATGTCCCTCTGAGCTGGGCCTTGACTGCGGATGATCATAGGGAGAACATATTATGGAATATTGAATCTTCTGAGAACCAGCTGCCATTAGAAGAGGCCTCAAACATATGGACCAGTCTGTGAGGCTGTGAGTGTTTAAACAGGCTCGTCCTACAGTGTTGAAATGCAGCCTGTAGAGCCCAGCTGCTTATGAGCCAAGGCTTCATTGATTGCTAGAAAAAAAGAGAGTGAATAGGACCTAGAATTGGTGTAAAATGCTGTATGATCAACAAACAGGAAAGATTTACAAGCAAGTAACCTCAGAAATGTAAAAATTACACCTTCTGCCCACCAACATAAAAAACTGAGCTCTGGAAACAGAAAAAAATGTTTTACCAAAATCTACATTAGATTTAAAATGTAAAGTTTACAATTCTTATACAACAATGGATAAAAGACCACTGATGGACGTTGTAAAGAAGAGTGGTCCATAATTTCTCCACAATGATATGACAGACTGATAAAGTCACAGAGAAAACAAACACTCGTGTTATTACTGCTAAATGTGGTTCTATAGAATTTCACAAACTGCTTTTGTTAAATAAATAATGATGAGGTGTATTTAAATCATTACAAGGCCGGGTAAAGACCAGGTGAGATTTTATACATCCTGATATGCAAAATCTTAACACTGGCAGAGAGCATACTATCTTTTTACAATTAGCTATCATTAGGTTTTTCTGCTATAAAGTTTTCTTGTTGTCACTGGTACTAGAGGAGCTTGACTGTAATGTTTGACACTGTATTTACGCTGTGTGGTCATGTAAAAACAGAAGATAAATATTAGAAGAGTGGATCCTCCCATCAGCAACCTTTACAGCTCTATTAACTCCAATTACAGGCGAGAACAGCAGAAATTTGGATACTTCATAATAAGACTCTAACTTGAAACATATTGGAATACTATACTATTTGTCATGGGCTGTACTGGCAAGAGTTTTATTTGTTCTTTTCTATGTTTCAATTTTTTTAAATGTCTGCAAGTGTTGAATTTCTTGCACTTTACTCACAAGATTTAAAATAATCCTTGATATTTATCAGAATGGTAAAAATGTAACTCTCTTTGGGATTTTCATTATTTTCAGCATCTATGTTACTGCTAAAATGAAATGAATGTCTGTCTGGAGTTCCCTGAGAGACTTTTGCAGGCTCTCCTTGGGCCAGGCACCACACTCTCCACAGGAAACCAGGAATAGGCTGTCTTCATGTCTGCTGGTGCTGCCCATGTGAATCACAAAAAGACAATTAGGGGCTTATTAGGGTCTTGGGGCGATGCAGCTCACGGGGCGTCCGCTTGCCGGTTTGCCCCCAATTTTGAGCCACTGCCATAGCTGAAAACAGTCAGGGGCATTGTCTCACCTAATTACACTAAATGGGCCCCTTTTTGTGCTGTTGCTGCTGCTGCCATGCCTGTCTAGTTCCCTTCACCTGCCTAACTGCTAGTCCCTGTCTACTGTGGACATGTGCTAATTAGACAAGAAATGGGCCCAAGTAATTATGTCAATTCTTGTTAGGAGCAGCCACAATGTGTAATGTTATTTTGTCAAGAAACTTTTGGTGTTGGGGGGGGGGGTCTCTCCCACGTTTCTCATAGTGTTTTCCTCATTACGCCAATAACACATCTGCACATGCAACAGGGGAATGCGGCACACTCGGCAAGTCCCCGACAAACTTCAGAGTGTAGATGCACTCATACAGAAATGGAGACTATAGAATGGCAATGGCATGAAGTTATTGCCCTAATTAATGCTTTGTGCCCACAGAGCAAACTGTTGATGCACTGGTGCCACATTGTTAGGACTGTGGGAGCTTTTTTGTCTTCTTTGCTCTAATGGGATGTTTTGATCAACGGCTGTTTGGTGACCCAGCTCCTCTTCTTAAATGCCAAGCTCTGGGAAATGGCAATTAGCTAGATTAGTAGAGCCATTTTGGGAGTCTCAAACATAGACAAAGATCAGACAGGGGCAGATGAAACTCTAACATGACAAAACAAACCATGCCTGATATTTATATATATAAATTACAGTAAATTTTTGCATGTCACCCAACAACATTCAGTCCTGACTTTTATTTATAACCAAATCATTACTTGTCATTGTACATGGATATTTTCACAGATTTAATTAGTGTCTGCAAAATTATCTCAGTAGAATTACAGCATATTATTGCTTTAGTCCTTTCAGGGATCGGAGATACAGATATGAAAAAAAAAAAAAACTACATTTGAAGGGATTACAAGTAACAGTGTGCAGTCAACTAAACTGTCAAGTAAACTGGGACACGTTTTAGTTAGTCAATTGGGACATTGAGGAAAATCCTTTGTGTAACATTAAACTATGTTCATGCAGTTTCTTTTTGATAATTTTGTGTTGTATTGATATAATAAAATGTATTTATTCTGGCCCTAAAGTTTTATCAAACATCAGTTGTTGCACATTTTTTGAGATACGAAGGGTTCAAATAAAATGGGATATTAAACTACAAAGTGTAAAAAAAACATTTTATTACTATAATTTGAGAACATAATGTAATAATACATTTGCATAGCATTAAATTATTAGAACGCCACTCTGTTGCTAGAAAGCAGACATTTGTCTGTGTCAGTGTCTCCCTGTACTCAACTAAAGTTTCTCTCATCTTCTACCTTCTCTTTCTTTTCTTTTTTTCTTTTCTTTTCTTTTCTTTTCAGCATGCTGTCTGGATGATAACAACTATAAAATCTATCACTCAAAATGCCTCGTTTATTCTCTCCTTTTTCAGCGAGTGTCAGCTAAATAGCAGTCTGTGCGCTGCATGTTAATATGAAAAATTGTATCCACTACTGAAAAAATAATAATTTATCCATTTATCAGTGCTGGAAAACAGCTTCCATGTGTTAGTGAGTGTTTTTTGCATGTTTGTGAACATTTACATACAGGTATAAATACTAACATGCACAAGTATACATAGTAAAGTACACATAAACACAGATCACAGGCAAATGCACTTAGAAGGCAAAATGTTGAAAAAGTATGCAAGACATGCAATAATAAAATCTAATATTAATACCAGTATTTTCAGAAGAAACCATCTGGAATAACTGTTAAGATTCAGCTCAGGATGTGGCCCATTTTAAGTAACATTTATTGACTATTTTATCTAACACATTAAGGCAAACTTGATTAACAGCTAAAAATACTTTTTCATAAAAACCTGGTTTATTTTAAAGATATCACATAACAGATTTTGACTCATTATTTAGGAATGTTCTTTTTTTAATTGGCTTATCGACCTTGTTAATGACAGTAGGATTAGGCCTGCCATGCAGTTTGTTTCACATTTTGTAATTAAATTGGTGAGAATGCCAGTATTTTAACCCAGATTGTGGCAAATGAGGTGGGAAACATCTTTTTTTTAATTCTTTAAAAAAAAAGAGATATTATTGTAACACAACTAAAATTATTTAAAATAACAGAACAAATTAATATCAGAGAAGAAGACAAAATAATAATAATAATAGTAATAATTTTTTTTTTGGACCAAACAACGTCAAAAAATAATAATAAAGAAAGAGAGAGAGAGAGAGAGAGAGAGAGAGAGAGAGAGAGAAACCTTATTACCATAGCTATTTGGTATGGCATTGATCTCTTTATTCACCTCTAATAAATTGTCTGAGTCCCTGAAGGTAATCTCATTTTCACTGTTCTCTTCTCTCTCTACTTTTTTAAGATATTTGGGTAATTTTAAAATTTTTAAACATTGTGCCTCAAACTAAATAAAAAGGTAATGTAGTCCAGAGTCCTGATATTATCAGGCTTTTCTCTTAGGTTGCAGGGTGACGCGCAGCGTTAAAACCTGACGCTCTGGGCGACGACAGTGAGCCAATAATCGGCTTGATCGGGTTGATGCCACATCTCGAGATCACATTACCCAACCAACCAACAATAACCGACAGCAAACCTGGGGTTGACCGTCAATGACTGCCTGACGCACTGGTGCCAAACAGTCCCACAGGAACCACCTATTTATTCATCACCACATGTCCCATTGACAATACCGCATCTCCGCAACGCGTCCACTCATCTCCATAAACTCTCCTCGGCGTAATTGTCCGCCCAGATGTCCGAAAGTGTGCCTCAAATTATCTCCGAACGACTGAAACCCGGCAATAATTGATTAATAGCTGATTAGAGCAGATTAGGTTCGAGGCGGGAAAAGAGGGGAAAACAGGACTATTTTCATTCCATTTCACAACTCACTGGCTTTGGATTTGATCTGAGGTTTATTCAATGACAAATGAAGGGAAGCTGCAGAAGATTTCCCCTGACGTCCTAAAGACCTCTTCCGTTTGCTCTCACTTTTGAAATCGGATTAACCCACTGAAACACAAACACTAAAACGCAACCTTTCAGCCGCGGGTTTGTGATATCAGGCCTCAAGCTAAAAAAAAAAAAAAAAAAGACACTTGAATCTCAGGGGTGGGTGTTGTTGGGAAACAATCTGTTGCTGTATTGTGCGCTGGCGTTTGGTCCGCTGTTTGTCTCGTTTATAATTGCCATCCGGGTGTGTCCTAAATACCCTCGAACTGGGACAGTGTATTCTTTATCATGTGGCTCTCCACAGAAGAAAAAAAGGGGAGGGGAGGCTTAATAACCTATCAACAGATGCGCAGACCGCTACCAAAGACAAAACGTTTAGTGCGCAACCCTAATTAGAATATGCAAATCACCGTGTGAGTTATGTGGGACGCTTGGAGCTGCTAACGGATCAATCAGAGAAGGAGATGAATTAATTGATTAATTGATAGGAGGTGTTGACCAGATGTGAGTGTATGAGCCCTTCCTTAAATTTGACCTATGAAAGATTTCCTTTTTTCCTTCCTTTTGTTCTTTATATCAAAGAGAATTGGTCCCTCTATTTATTATTGGCATAATTCATGAGAAAGCATGGCTGTTATTAAGATGAATTTGCACGTCAGAACAACTATTTCATAGCATGATTATTTCGCGTCTTTAACGGACGAATTAACTAATTATGGCCTCCTTTGTGAAATGTAGTGTTTATCGATTAATACAGCTTTTAGGGCCTTCAAAATACCTTTATTGTTGTAAGAAAACAAACACGAATGTCGGGCCTATTAAAGAGGGTAGAAGCACAATTTTATCCAGGTTTAAGTTACATTAAATTATATTCATATGTATTCTTGTTTTCTTTGTTTGTTATTTAGTTATTTTGCCAGTAATTTTCAATACTGACATCGTTTGATGCTGATTTCCTGGACTTGATGGGTTAATCCGGCTGTTTAAACTCAATGAGTCGGATCAGATGATCACACATAGAAATGCCAAGAGCTGCAGTGAAAGTAAGCCTTATTCTCGATGTAAGACAGGGGAAAAGAGTATACGCTGTCATTTCAAACCCAAAGTTTTTCCGATGAGGGTCTATAAAGCAGCTCCTTAAACTGTAGTAGTGATTGATCATCACCAGCCGGAGGCTAGTAGCTGTTTTACAGAAAATCCATCAAAATTTATTCCGTATGCGCCCTAATAAAGCTCCGGAGCAACCACAAACTTAGTATGCAGTCTCTCCTCTCTTGTGATTGGCTGCCGCCTGTTGAATAAAAAGAGCAGTGGAGATAAAGAGAGAGCGTCACATTGCGGACTGCACCGGGGACTCTAGCTTTTTTTTCTTTCTTTTCTTTTTTTTGGAGGGAGCGGAACAAAAAGTGGGATCATGACGGGGAAGGAGGGAGCAGTGCTTTCAGACTCGGAGAATAAACAGAAATCAGCTTCACAGACTTGCATGAGCCACGGGGGAGCCCACCAACAGCCGCCTGCAACCTGGAAGATGGCCCCCACTGCGCAGCGGCGCACCGGCTTTGGGATCCAGGAGCTGCTCGGCCTAAACATAGAGCCTCCGGCGGCACCGAGGCGACCGCTGGAAGCTCTGCCGCACAGGGCGCACATTCTGGCCGCCAGATCAGCCCTGGGACATGGAGGCCTCGGGGTCGGCGTAAGTTTACTGCGACCAGAGGGCATACACTCGTTTTACAGCCAGCCTGCTTTTCTGGAGGTGCTGTCAGAGGCGCAAAATGTGCACCTGCAGCCGCTGCACAGGACAACGCGCGTGGACTCGGAAATGGACGCGCAGCACTCCACCAGCTCCGGTGAGACTTCATGTCGCTGAAGCACGAGGATAGTTTCAGTCAGTCGGAGTGTTTGTAATATTTAAGTTTATGTGAAGATTAAAATGTCACGTCAAATCCCCGAACCAACGTGAGGCAACAGGGAAAAATGTCTCACTAAAAGCAAATAAGAAGAAGAAGAAACGAGAAGTTGTGTTGAAAATGCGCAAGTTAGGGTCGAACGGAAAAGGCCTTTGTATTTATATTTATTCATTAATTTATTAAATTATTCATAAAATAGTTTTTTTTTTAACATGGCTGTGTTTTTTTTTATTCCAGGTGTGATGTGACACATTTTCAATTTTCCATTATAATATCTGTGTTGTTTTTATATTTATTTATCATTTATCATCAAAGAAGATGAATATGATAATTTAAATAAATAATCGGCTCCAGTTTGTTATTATAATTATTAGTAGTAGTAGCAGTAGTAGTAGTATTGTTATCAGTAATAATATTTTTTAACCTTTAACCTTTAAAATCATCCACAGATTCTGATGATATGAGCTCCTCCGGCGATCAGAAATTCTCCAAATCCTCTATGGGTCAGAGCAAGAAACGAAAGAAAAGACGACACAGGTAAAAACAAAACAAACAAACAAAAAAAAAACCGAAAGAAATATTAGGTCGTTATTTGTCGGTTTGGCCTTCAAGACACAGTGACTGTCATATATGATCGGTGAAGCTCACGTGAGCTTACGGTGTTTTACTTAATGCCGTATTTGGCGTAAGAATAAGGAGATTTTTCTGATTTCCTTCTGGATTTTCTTTTTGACTTTTCTTTTTAACGTGTTCTTGTTGCTTTTCTCTTTATAAAAAAAATATGAAGGATATATATTTTTATTTTCGTTTTGTTTTTTTCTGTATTTGTATTTATTCACAAGACACAAGATATATTCATATTTATAGGTGATTAAATCTGAAGTCACCATTTTCTGGCTTAAGTGGTGCCTATATATTGCCTTAAAAATGTAACTAAGCTGATCTCAACTAAAAATAATAAAATACTTTATTATGATATTTTTTCATAAAAAGATATTTCCTGAAAAATAAAAACCAGGTGAAATGAATGAACAGGCGCAAGAAAAGCCATCATCATTGATAACTAATCAGACTGAAAGCATGATTGATTTTAAAAAAGACTAAAAGAGCATCCAATCGTTTTTGGTCTTTTATTTTTCCTGCAGAACAATTTTCACATCCTATCAGCTGGAGGAGCTGGAGAAAGCTTTTAATGAGGCTCACTATCCAGACGTCTATGCCAGAGAAATGCTCTCCTTGAAGACTGAGCTACCAGAAGACAGAATACAGGTGGGATCATGTCTCTGCATGAAAGCAGAAATCCACACTCTGATATCTTATATTTTCCACATGAAGATGTTTTCATCAGCTAACATCTTGATGTCTTTGACATCAAAACGTGGGCAGGTGATTCAGCTATTTGGTGCAATATGAACACTACCTCAGAGGTGACATCTTCCGTCACTATAGCAGACAGATAGAGCCAGCAGTCACCTGCTCCATCATCATCTTCACAAGGTCTTCACATTAGCAGGCACTTCACCTTCACACTGTAATTAGTTAATAGAGGAGAACTTATCACGTCTCCTCCTGGGAGAGGCAGGCCGCAGCCCTGAAATGAAATGATAACTACATAGAAATTAATTAGCAGAGGTCAGCGGCTGAGCAGGGGCCAGTGCCCGGCTGCTACGAGCATTTTAATTTCCCGTGATATTTGAGCGCCTGTCTCCCATCGACCGGGCCTGGAAATTAACTTATTTTTCAATCAGCCTCTTTGCCCCCCTCGGGTCACCTCGCAGGAAGCAAAGACACACACGCTGTCATGCACACTCACACTGCTGCTGTCAAAAAGCATGATTGCTCATCTGGGGCCCATCTTTTTATGAGATGGAGGTTATCGTCAGATCTACCTGAATAGCTTTCCAGACCCAGCTTTCATCGTTTTTAATTCCAGGTCTGCAAAACGCATGCACGCACACACACACACGCATGCTCATGTCCACACACACACTGGCACACACACTCCACACACCATTTCTTACAATCTCATCCTGCATCCACGGCCATTTTAGGATGCTCATTTTTCCCCCTGTTTTCCTCATCCATATTCACAAGCAGGCTGAGATGATTACACGGTCTGGCCTGGTGGAAATCAATTTAGGCACCTGAAACAGAAACACACACACACACACGGGATAAGCATGCACGGGCTCAACACATTTGTACTGAAAATTAAAGTCCAGTTTGTGTGTTCAGACTCATACTGTGCAACACGTGCATGTGCAAAAGAAAACATTTTTAAGAAGATGTTTTTTAAGCCTCATTCCAATCTACCATTCATATCCCAGTGCAACAAATAAAATATTACTGCACTCTGACGTGAATTGTATTATAAGGAGTTCAAAAAGCTGCAAAACGTAGAAATTAAAGGAAAATGACTGTTTAAAATTTTTTCAGAGCTTCAGAATTTTCCATTGTGCAACAATATTTGTCATTTCTGCAGAATGTCTCCAAATGTGTTTCCATATCACACACATGTTAACTGCATGCTAGACAATATTTTCCACTTCTGATATCACATGTTCTGCTCCCACATGCATAAACAGCCTTTATAACAGGGGTGTCAAACATAAGGGCCAGGGGCTAGAATCAGCCCGCCAAAGAAATATGTGAAGGACATAAACTTTAGACTTTTAACTCTATTTTCATACGTTTTACAGCTTTTCCTACTGAAAAAGACCTCTTCTGAGACCATTCATACTATAACAACGTAAATAAGTAATAGATAAACCATGAAATGACAGAAAGTTCCTGTATTTTAACGTCTAGTCTAGAAATGTATGATGTGCACAGTTGTTATATCTGACAGTCACTAGTCAATCTCCTGATTAGTTTAGCAGAGGCTAGCTAAGAAAACTGGTTTCAAGAGCTAACATAGACACACATATTCCAGCTGTTCAGCCAGAGTCACTTTAGGTCCTTGTTCGCCATGAAACATGAGCGTGAAATTTCTTGGCAGCTGTGGCTACAACTGTAGCTTGCCTCCACCAGTGTGTGAATGTGAGAGTGAATGAATAGTGGCATTGTAAAGGGCTTTGGGTGCCTTGAAAAGCGCTATATAAATCCAATCCATTATTATTAAAAACCAAAATAAAAATCCATCAAACATTTCCATTGAATAAATAGAGAAGAGTCTGTGTGATAAGCTAACAGAATTTTTTGTAATTTTACATTAAAAAAAATCTCAGGGATTACATGTGTGATAAAACGTCCTCACCACTTAAAATTATCTGTCCAGGTGTGGTTTCAAAACCGTCGGGCCAAATGGAGAAAAAGGGAGAAGTGCTGGGGGCGCAGCAGTGTGATGGCAGAGTACGGCCTGTATGGAGCCATGGTCCGCCATTCCATCCCGCTGCCCGAGTCCATCCTCAAGTCAGCCAAGGAGGGCAGCACAGACTCTTACGCGCCGTGGTTACTGGGTGAGTCCCATGGGTACTACATGTCAATCGCCTCCCTCACAACTCTTATTAATTATGAATCATCCTCCATCATTTGATATGCATTTTAAAAAAAATACACATCAGAAGCACATTTTGCAGAAATCTGCTAACACTCTCCTTTCTTTGACTGATGAATCAAATGCTAAACAATTAAAACAATCTTCTTTTATTTTGGTTGAATCCACCTTTACGTTATCTGTCCAAAAAAAAGTCTCTTGATGCAAAAAGAAAAAAACTCCTATATATTTGTGGACTGTGTTTGAGATTGAGTTGTGTCCTACGAGGACGGGGGTTAGCTTGCCTGAAATCAGGAGCCAATAAAGGCCTCAGCATGTCATTAAAAAGGTAGAAGTCAATACAGTGATAATCCTACTTCATCAGGGCAGATTAGACCAGATCTCCTCTCTCACCTCATGTCAATTGATTAGTTTAAATCAATTACGTAACTCTAATTGAATAATAGGTTCTATTTGCCAATCTATCCCCTATGTATGGATCATTCCTTAACACTCCTTTTTTTTTTACTTCACTGTCAAACATCTCAGTACATTCGTTAAACTCACAGAAATAATCACAACAGGAAAGCTCTTTCATCTGTGACTTCTCCATTCTCTTCTTTAAAAAAAATACTGTTTTCCTGTCCAGGTATGCACAAGAAGTCTCTTGAAAATATCCACACGTCTCCAGGAAAAGCCCACAGCCTGACACCGCCACCAGCTTCACCGGCACAAGAGAAATTGGTGGATAAAGTGATAGAGGAGGATAAGCCGAAGCAGAATAAAGACACCGGTTCACCGATTTCTAAAGAGGAACTGAGGGAGAACAGTATTGCTGCGCTGCGAGCGAAGGCGCTGGAGCACAGCGCTAAGATGCTCGGGACAGTTTCTGACAGAACAAACATTCTCGTAACTCGTAAAGAGGAGGCCGAGGAGGAGTTGACGGAGAAGGAAACGGCGAAAGTGAGGAGCAACTGAAAGAGGCTATGGGATGCGCTCTGCAGAGTGGCAGTTCTAATGTTCAGAGGCGGCAGTCTTATTGTGTTGGTTAAACTGAATCTTGATGCACGCGGAGTCACTTTGTGTTATCATACGTTCCCTTAGGTTTATGTCTGAAGTCAAGTCTTTAGCTCTGCTGACTGATTGAACTTCAATAACTCAAATGTTGTAATGTTTGTACAGCTAACCAAAAATGCACAACACATTTGTGCATGTCTTCTCCTGCAGCTGACGAGGAAGGGAAGGGAGGAGCACAGAAATGTTTTCTTTTGAATTCATAATGCCAGGTGGCAAATTAAAAGGAAAAACCTGACTTCCCCACATCTACAGTTAGAGGATCGAGTGGCTTTGATGTTGTTATTGTGCTGTTGTGACATGGTTTGGATTCACTTGACCCCTTTAGATGGAAAGCTTGTTGGAAATCGATGCAAAGTTGATCTGAGCGATCGCTTTCATGCTACGATGAAACGTTTCTGTCCTACTGGATGACACCGCCTCTGTCCACACAGGACACGAGGGATCGTGATTGATTATTCAAAAGTAAAATCATGTGAATTGTGAGATACCTGTATAGCCGTAAAGCAGTGGCAGGTTTCGTTTTGTCTAAACCAAATGAGGGAATATATTTTTGAAGAATGCTCTTTGATCACTGCAGTGGAGCTCAATCAATCCTACGGCACGCTGAACTTGCTCTGGCAGTACATTACCATATAAAAAAAACTTTGTGTTGTTTTTTTTTAAATGTAGTGTGTCATTCTTCTGTCATACAGCTACAGCTCTGTGATTTGGTAGCTTTTCATGTAAGCAGAGCCTGGATTCAAGAGACTTTATATAACTTTGACCTCTGACTTCTCTGTGACCCCACGTCTCGGCTCGGTAACTGACACAGGTATCACTAAAAACAGTCGATACCAAATCCTGTAAAAAGGTTTCTTCAGCTCTTAAATAAGTGGTGTAAATTTTGAACATGCCCCATAGGTAATATGGCGTTATGTATAGTTAACACCAAGTGTGTGTTTGTTTCTGTATAAATGTAATTGTAGCAATTAAATCTTATTGGTATTTAAATAATGTGCTTTTTGTTGCTTCGTGTGACCTGTGCAGAGTTTGAGAAAGGTTCATTTCACTGTGGAGATTTTATAATGCAATCAAAATAAAACCTAGGTGGTTGGAAGTAACAATAAAAAACTAAACAAAAAAACAATTGAAACTGAGAGGATGAAAGTCAAAAGGCCAAAAGCAGTCATACTGGGATCATATATAATGATAGAAAATGATCTTTAGTCTAAATTAAAATGATGCCGATGCTGAAAGGTGAACAAATCCAAATCTTTTTAATATACTGTAGTTAACTATAAATCCAGGAATGACCGGCTGTCAAAAACATGTCCTTTAACCTGCTGCATCACTAAATCCTGCATCTAAAACACGCTTGGTTTAGCTCTGTAAGACAGCACTGAATAAAATCAGCAGGCAGGTCATTCAGCATCTGTTTCAGGCATATTTCGCAGGTGAATCAACCTCTGAAAAGCTGCTGGTACTTGAAAACTATAACCGTTAGGGCAGAGGTTAATGGGAATTTCACAATGACAGCAAGCGATTATGAAAACAGATAGATGGTTTCTTTATAACCTGTTGCAGAATGCACTAAGCGACACTCTGGAGCCTTTTAGCCTTCAATCTCTTTTAATGAGGTCTGTATGAGTTGCAGAACAGAGAAGAAAATAGAACTAAAATAAATACTATTATGATCTACGTCCCTACCCTCACCTATGGCCACGAGCTGTGGGTAGTGACCGAAAGAACAAGATCGCGGGTACAAGCAGCGGAAATGAGCTTCCTCCGAAGGGTGGCTGGCCTCTCCCTTAGAGATAGGGTGAGAAGTTCAGCCATCCGGGAGGGGCTCAGAGTAGAGCCGTAGAGCAGCGGTCCCCAACCCCCGGGCCTCGGACCGGTACCGGTCCGTGAGTCGTTTGGTACCGGGCCGCGAGAGTTGAGGCTCGGGTGAGAAATGTATGGTTTTCAGGGTTTTTATCGATTTTCAGCGTTATTTTGTTATCGTTTTTATCGTTAACTCGGTTTTCCTGGGTCTTTTCAGGTGTGTTATGAATAAATCTTCTTTTTTTCGGTACCGGTACTAGTTTTATTTTGTTGTATTTATCCGCGACACCTTAAAGGCCGGTCCGTTTAAATATTGTCGGGCATAAACCGGTCCGTGGCGCAAAAAAGGTTGGGGACCGCTGCCGTAGAGAGTGATGTGCTCCTCCACATCAAAAGGAGCTAGCTGAGGTGGTTCGGGCATCTGACAAGGATGCCTCCTGGGCGCCTCCTGGGTGAGGTGTTCCAGGGATGTCCCACCGGGAAGAGGCCCCGGGGCAGACCCAGGACACGCTGGAGAGATTATATCTCTCGGCTGACCTGGGAATGCCTTGGTGTTCCCCCGGATAAGCCAGAGGAGGTGGCTGGGGAGAGGGAGGTCTGGGCTTCTCTGCTTAGGCTGCTGCCCCCGGATAAAGCGGAAGAAGATGGATGGATGGATGGATAAATACTATTACATATATATGCCAGTGTTAATATTACATATAAAATTAAAGATGACCCAGTGGTGTGGGGCAGGGCCGGCCCGTGGCATAGGCCGTATAGGCAAATGCTAAGGGCGCCGTCCATCAGGGGCCGTCCAACAACAAATGTTGAAAAAAAAAAAAAAAAAGTTGGTACTATTATTTCTAAATACAAAAAATAATCCCACGTTAATTAAAATGCAAAGTAAAGCTTATTTAATAGAAATATTATTTGTTACAACATTACGCCCCCCACCCCCTCCCCGCACGGTGCGCCCCCTCCCTTCCCGTATCATGGTTCCTTTTGGACGTCACCACATCAAAAAATCAACACAAGATGTCAAAACGGCCAAAACTGTCAGGTGCCCAGGGAAGAAAAAAGAGAAAAGAGGAGGAGGAGAAACGAGAAAAAAGACAGAGGTAGGTAACGTTAGCCTACATGAAATTATTTGTCTGAATGTGATAGTAACCTAAATTTTTAGCATTAAGCTAATGTTACATGATTCGCTAATTGCTAATCAATAAATAGCTAGTTAACTGTTTTAACGTCAGTTAATATTGTGGAGGGGGCTAAATTGTTATGGAAAATAATAATGTAATTACAGTACTCCCACCTTTCCCACCATTCCTCATTTGTATTCATCTTTTAAGCAGGTGTTTTTTGTTTACATTGTTATTGCCTTCTGGTTAGCTAACGTTTACCCTGCAGGTAATAGTCACTTTTCCACCCCTGTATATATTATAGTTGTAAGCCTAGTTGTTAAGGTGCACATCATTAATGTTAATTAAGCAATATCACATGAGAGGGAATGCTGTTTTTTAATATGAGCACTGCTGTGATTCGGTCAAAGATAATCATAACATAACATTCTCATATGATATTATACTGTTACTTTGCATTCTGCTATTCAGGATTTCACTGTAATGATGACAATAAATTGAATCTAATCTAATTTGCATATCAGTTAACATCATACATATATCTCTTTGGTTTTTCATTTATATTATATCATTTCATTTTATTCCTGGAATCATATGTTTTTATTATTAGACTTTAATACTCAGTGGTGTCACATACTCCTCTCTTCAGATGCACTGTTGAAGTTTCTAAATCCCACCCCTGGGCCATCTACCACATCTACCGCTGCTGCCTCCACTTCAGCAGCACAACCCACCAGTGATGCAGCATCAGCAGCACAACCCAGCCATGATGCAGCAGCATCAAGCGGTCTTCCTGTTGCCTCCACCTCAGCAGCACAACCCACCAGTTTTGCAGCAGCATCAAGCGGTGTTCCTGTTGCCTCCACCTCAGCAGCACAACCCAGCAGTGATGCAGCAGCATCAAGCGGTCTTCCTGCTGCACCAATAGACCCTGCTGACTGGCCTTCTGCTTTAACTGAAAAGGTACGAACAGAGTTAGTTCACAGAGGTCCATTTGTAATTGATAGTGACTTCACATTCCCGAAACAGAAAGACGGGCGAAGGTGTCAGCATGATTATTTTAACAGACTCTTAATCAATGGGGAAAAGGTGAGAAGAACCTGGCTTATGTATTCGAAAAAAGAGGATAGCTTGCACTGCTTCTGCTGCAAAATGTTTTCCAAGAGAGATTACAAACTGAGTAGGGAAGGTCTGAAGGACTGGAAAAATGCAAGCCACTTGCTCAAGGTCCATGAGGATAGCCAGGAGCATAATGCTCACATGGCAACATGGAAGGACTTGGAGGTCCGTTTTGCGAAAGGATTTCAGAACCTTGGAGAGGTGAATGACAAGTTTGGAGTACTCCTCAATTTCCACAACTTACAAAAAGAAGAGCTGCTACAGCAGTGCCAAACACTGAGTACTACTCTGACTCATGACAGCCAGCCGGACATTAATGGCACAGAACTTGCAATGGAAATGCAGAATTTCCCACCATTGCCATCAAAGAACATGACAAACATGGAACTCTTGACCTTCCTGCATGAGAAGAAGCTGGCAGAAATTTACCCCAACATGTGGGTTGCTCTGAGAATCTTTGCCACTCTTCCTGTTACAGTGGCTGCTGCTGAAAGAAGCTTCTCTAAGCTCAAACTCATTAAAACCTACCTGAGATCTACTATGATGCAAGAACGTCTCAGTGGACTTTCCATCATAAGCATAAATCATGTGGTCTCAAATCAGTTGTCATATGATGATGTTGTAGATGACTTTGCTGCAAGAAAGACTAGGAGAGTAAGGCTGTAGCAGGTGATGTGAGGTTGATGAGGGGGTGGTGTACAGTAATTTGTAAGTCATTCTAGGTAATGCAGTATTAAAAAGCACAACTAGAGAACTCTGTAGGATCCCCTTTTTTGTAATATAGTTGTTAAAGTCATACTGGTTTATTTAATATCTTGTTTTGTGCAGTGCCTTATTTATATTGTATTTTTAATTTATTTTATCCAACTTGTTGACACGTTTTATTGTGTTTATGTATGTAAAATTTATTGTATTTCATATATTCATTTTTTATTTTTTGTATTCATTTATTTATTCATATATTTTTTTATCTTGTTAATTATTCTGATTGTGAATTTGCTTTCTTTAAGTAAAAAAAAAAGGTCAAAGACAAAGCTATTCGGTTTCTTGTGAGTACATACACTACACTGCCGATGTAGGGGGGCGCCACCTAAAATCTTGCCTAGGGCGCCAGATTGGTTAGGGCCGGGCCTGGTGTGGGGGTTAGCACTGACACCTCACAGCAAGCAAGTCCTGGGTTTGAGGACATGTTCTGTGTGGGTTCTCGCAGACTTCTTCCCACAATTCAAACACATGCCTGTCAGGTTGATTCTAAATTAGCTGTACATGTAAATGGTTGTCTATTTCTCTGTGTTTGCCCGGCAACAGTCTGTTGACCAGTACAGCTGTGATGGGGTGAAAGGTGGGATAGGATAAGCAGTCAAGAAAATGGATGAATATTAAAAAAAAACTGGTGAGTTAAGGTCTTAGAATAAAACATGTTTTTTAGTACAGAAATGACCAACCTACTTAAAAAAAAACCCACTGAGGACCTGCTGTAGTGACACGTCATCACAGTTGCATAAGACTGGATAAAGTTTATTTATACCAAAAGTTAGGAAATTAGTGTGCTACAGAAACCAAAACACACAACCTGTACAACGCAGCTTGAATAAACAAGACCTATTATGTTTTTGCTCATCTTTGTTATACACTGAACGTTATGGTGAATGGGGGTACATTAAACATGGCGTTAGAATAAGGTTAAAACATGTGCAAGCAGTCCATGTGAGCCCAGGTCCCAGGCAGTTTTTTCTTCTCCTGGATCTACATGATGTCATGTAAAGCAGATCATCCATACCAATCAGAAGAAAGGCCCAGTAGAAGATAAAAGAGGATTATTTTGAATTATGAATCACACAAAGTTTCTCTAGTAAACTTAAAGAAAAAAGTATGAACCTGGAATTAGATATGATGGAAGTTTTACTTTTATAAAGTTTATGTCAGCACTTCTTTATCTTTAAAGCAATCCTCACAGTGATGTGTAAAATACAACAAGCAGAACTTTACACTGTTGTAAAGCCTATGTCTTAGCTCTCATTAATGGGCTGATTGATCCAGATATTGATTGCATTGGATCTATACTAGCACAATAGGATCAATACTATGTTTCTATCCTTCAAGTTGTGTATGCAACCCAATGAATTCTATTAAATTAATATTTTGGGGAAAATAAACAAATATACTTCAAACTGGTATTTATTTGGTGTTGGATCGATACCAACTGCTCTTCTTTACTCACCCTAAATACCACTCTTTTGAGCCAAACAAAGCAGCCCCACTTGGTGGCCACATACGAAAACACTATTAAGTGATGTTAAGTACAAGCTGTACGCGGCTGCAGATGGCATCGTAGGTGGTGAAGACATCAAAGCCAAAGTTAAACTGTACTGTTCGTTAATATCCGGAAACAGAAGCTCAGCGAAGTTGTTTAAAGCGTTTAAATGTGAAATAATAAAGATTTGTAGATGTAAACAAAAATACGTGGTTATGATGGTCCAGCATGCAACGTAAACAGTGAGTCTTATTGTTGAAAGTGGTGGATTTGAGAAACAGTTTGTACCCAGAGGTGAGCAATGTTTGGAAAGACTTTAATGGGGTTGATTTCAACATTACCCAACTTCACGGTGAAAAACAACTTGCGAATCTGTGGGGGTGGGTTTATTTTCTTGATATGTTCACAAGTGTCGGCTCACTAGTTTGTAACCGCCCTTTAACGCATCACTCCTCAAGCCCTTCCTCTTTGAACTCTTCGGAGTTTCCAAGTTTTCACCTCTCGAAATTTAATCTGTGTGATTTCCAGGATATCTCAACGACCTCATACGTGACGGGAACATCGTTCAGCAAGCACAGAGCACTTTCACTGACAATATGTGGCTACCGTACGGTTGCACTTCCAAGTACGTCGCTTCTTCTTTCGCTCGTCGGATTCTTGCTTCTTATCTCCATGTTTCGGGTCGAAGTCGGTGCAACGTCGCGGCGTTCATGCCGGAGGCTGCGGGCTTAGAGGGGGTGTCGGGCCGCGCGGCGCTGCGGGAGTTGTCCGTCTCCAACAGTGAGAGCTTCTGGGCCTCTGTGGCGCGCCACAGGCTCTGCTGGAGCACTCCTTTCCACACCGTGCAGGACTGTGACCTAAGCCGAGGCAAGATCAAGTGGTTCGAGGGAGGAAAGCTGAATGTGTCCGGTGAGATTGCGTCCACTTTTAAGTAGAATACAATAAGCATGTGTGCCATCGCACAAAGTTTTCTGTGCTCCCTTTATGTTGAGAAGCAAGGCCAGGTACTACTGTGTGTCATATATCTGCACATACAGTATCCTCATGGCACTGTGCTGATTAGTACACAAGGAGACCTCTGTCATCTCTCTGCGTGCTTCCTTCCGGACTCTTGCAGTGAACTGCTTGGAGCGCCATGTGCACACCTGTCCTGAGAGGGTGGCTCTGATCTGGGAGAGAGATGAAAGGGGGTCAGAGATGAAGTACACGTACAGGTAAGTAGTTTGGAGTTGGTGTTGCACTGATGGTTCTGGTTCCTGAAGTTCATGAGCATGTGTTTGCAGAGAGTTGCTGGAGATGACCTGTCGACTGGGCAACCTGTTAAGGCGGCATGGTGTGAAGAGGGGGGACTGCGTCACCATCTACATGCCTACCTGCCCGCTGGCCGTGGCGTCCATGTTGGCCTGTGCCCGCATTGGTGCGGCCCACAACGTGGTGTTTGCGGGCTTCAGCGCGGATGCCCTGGCAGAGCGAATCAGGGATGGTGAGATGTTATTATTGAGCTCCTAAAGCTGCCTTAGAGCTGCACCTGTCAACATTTTAATATCACAGCGGAGCAAATGACATCATGTGCTGTGCCAGTGGGCACTACTCATCGACCCAATCTGTAGTTCCCCTCAGCAAGGTCCCCGATGTTTTATACTTAATCATTTTTGTGATTTAGTTTTGGTTCTTCATCCATGATTTTGCAACTGTCTTATTAAACGGCTCTAAAAACTAGGAATCAATATGTAACTTATGTCTTTAGGGGGCAGGGCAGGATGTTTGCATTTATAATATTACATCAAATAAGTCACAAAGTTAAAGACACTGAGTGAAGTGATCAATACTGATCATACTGCATACCGAGTGCAGTGGTTAGCTGTGAGACTTTGGGTCCTAGCATCCATACTGTTACCCATGCTGCCCACTTAAACACTGTAGTCCATAGACTCCCCACATAACAGCCGCCTACCAACTGAGCATTCAAAATGCAGCTCACCACTCTACAAAAACTCCCTTTGTCTCAAGGAGCATGGCAAACAGTCCATGGCATTGAAACAGCTCCCCCAGTTCCAAGAAATCTGACTGAGGAATTATTCGAAGAAACCTAGTCCTTAAATCAAGAGGCCCCACAGTGAAGGGAAACAGGTTGCAAAGTGCAATCATAGTTTAAGGCAGCCATAAGGAACTTATTAATTAACTACCAACGTCTCAGTGTAAAACAACCCAGAACACCTGCAAAGGGGCCATGCCTATACCCCAAACATCAGAGCTTTTTGGATACTCCAAAACATCAGACAGGCGATTTTAAACTGTTTGTTTCTTTGTGTTATTTATTCTTTTTTTTTTTTTCAACTTCTTGCAGCTCAGTCCAGCACAGTCATCACGGTGAACCAGGGGGTCAGGGGTGGTAAGGTCACAGAGCTGAAGAAAACCGTGGACACAGCGGTGCAGAGCTGTCCGACAGTAAAGCAGGTTTTTGTTGCAATGAGAACAGACAATCCGGTTACCATGACGGCCAGGGACATTGCCATGGAGGAGGTGAGGAAGCAGAAAGCCAATCAAATCCTTAAAATCCAAATATAAGCTGTAGAGGGTAAATTGGGTATTTTTGAACAAATAACCGAAAGAAGAAAAATCACAGTTACTCATGTGAGTTTCTTTTAAATCTGATCAGTAACTAAAACAATCAATACTAGCATGCGCATTTTGCATCTTATATTGCATGTGTTTCCTCTTCATTTTTTGCAATTAGATCACAAGTGCATGTGATATGTTTTGTTTGCAATGAGCAAACAAAACATTAGAAATGAGAAATTAAGAAATCTCACACTCATGTTTCATGACGAACAAGGACCTAAAGTGACTCTGGCTGAACAGCTGAAATATGTGTGTCTATGTTAGCTCTTGAAACCAGTTTTCTTAGCTAGCCTCTGCTAAACTAATCAGGAGATTGACTAGTGACTGTCAGATATAACAACTGTGCACAGGCTCTTCTGACCTCCTGGCACAGTGACAGATACAAAATCTAAACACGGGTTGTTGTGTCTTCTTGTGATCTGGCCTTAAAAATATAAATGGTGTTGTAACTGTGTTTATTCACTGCATCGTACAGGAGATGCTAAAGGAAGATGTTGTGTGTGAGCCAGCTGTCATGAACAGCGAGGACGTCCTGTTCCTCCTTTACACATCTGGCAGCACAGGGAAGCCCAAAGGTCTTGTCCATACGCAGGCTGGATACCTTCTGTATGCTGCGCTCACACACAGGGTAAACAATCACTGTTTTCGTTATCGGCAAACACAGTGTTTAGCTCCCATTTCCCAACAAAGGCCATAAATGGCAAAAATGTGACGTCTAATTCCGTGTGACTATGTGTAAGAGGAAATCTCAGCCTGGTTTGCAGCACATTAAATGAGGAGGTTCTCTGAAATGTTTTTTGTATGATGGGACAGTTCAAGATTTTTGCTGTGTTCAGAAGGGTCAAATATTAGTATAATATTGAGCCACGTGATAGTGAATATTCAAAGTATTTTTATGTTTTTGTCTCGTCTAGTCCTCTAATTATTCCCTGTCATCACCAGTATGTCTTCAGCTACCACGATGGTGATGTTTTTGGCTGTGTGGCGGATATTGGCTGGATAACGGGACACAGTTATGTGGTCTATGGGCCGCTGGCCAACGGGGCAACCACTGTGCTGTTTGAGAGCACTCCTATTTACCCAGACCCAGGTATGAACATGATTACAACAAAATGGAAATTATGATTTGAGGTGTCCAAATACACTATCACAAAATAAAAAGTAAAATGTTTCTTTGATGGAAAGACATTATTGTAAATTTTTGTGTTTAATGATAGTTTAAAACCTGACGAAATGAACTTATGTGAAGAAACAAGTGCTCCTATTTCATGCTATGTATTGTTTTAAAGAGAGATCAGCTGAAGTTGAACTAGTGCTGGGGTGTACCTTTGTGTAATTCCAGATTGCACCACAAGATGGTGCAGCAAACTGCCGTGTGAGGGATTTATGATACCGTGTTTGCGTTTCTTTGCATAGCTTTATGACTGTGCAGAGTGAAGGATTATTGATATGCAGTCATATGAAAAACCAGCAGTGTGTAGCTTCCCATGGTTGACACCGTATGCAGGTTGCATGCTGATTGGCTGAAAAGTAAGCCAGAACAGGAAGTGATAGCCGATTGTCTCACATGGTGGGAGAAGCAGCATGAAAAGTGATTGGTTTAACACTCGGCTCTTTGTTGGTTATGGCTTGCTGAAGGACTGATAAAAACACAAACAAGAGTAGCGTGCAGACTGTTTGTGACACTGCCCCCTGGTGACAGTAAACAGCTACAACATGTAGATGACAATCTGCAAAGTTTTCCATTGTTTGAGCCGTTATTGGCACGGAAAAAGGCAAAGCTTCTTCAAGTGATAGGTTTTTAAAATAAATATAAAAAACAGTTTAAGGGTTCGGTTTTTAGGCTACTGCTTTATCCTAAACCCAAAAGTTTAAAAAAATAAATCAACATTTTGTCTTGTTCACAGGAAGATACTGGGACATGGTTGAGAGACTCAAGATCAACCAGTTTTATGGGGCCCCCACAGCAATCCGCCTGCTGCTCAAGTATGGAGATCAGTGGGTGAACAAGTACGACCGCTCCACCCTCAAAACCCTCGGGTCTGGTATGTGAAACAGGACGCTTAGAAAGAATAAGTATTTTTTCACCTGGTTCTCATTTGTGTAGCAATAGACATGAAGTCATGAGGCGGTTATAGACAGAGAGTTGCTGTGTAAAAAGTTTTAAGCCATCTCTAATTTCTTTGTGTTGAAAGAGACTTTCCAGCATTTTTTTTTCTTGAGCAATAGTTCAAGATTTCTGAAGGTCTTTTAAAGTTTTTCTTTGGATACTGGCTGCTTTTTCACTTATTTTCTGTCCGGGCCTTGTACCTGACAATTTTTCGAGAAAATTTTCTTTTTTGGTTGTTTGTTTCCTAAGTCATTTAACACTGCCCTATGACTCATTTAACTATAAAATGGCACAAAACTCATTGGATGAACCAGTGTTGAGTCTAAACATAACAGACAACTTAGAAAGAGCCAATTTTAAATTGTATATTTAGGCACTTTGTTACTAGCAGCCTGTCACAAAAAAATCTTTTGTCCCAATTTCTTTGTTCAAATCTAAAATGCCAACTATAACACACAAGCATACAATACTGTTTTTGCGCCAACAAGATTACTCATAAAGAGCTATTAGCCAATAACTTGCCAAATCTTAGCATGGTGTGTAGTGTGTCCTCCTTAAGTAAGTCAAGACGAGGGGAAACACGGAGAAAAGGCTAAAGTTTGCCGAATGACTCAAGAGCTGGACTGAACCACTCTGCTCCCAAAGAAAGTCTGTCTCTGTGGAAGCAAATTGTAAAGAAATGACAGGTGGCTGAATACTTTTGCACAGTACCGTATGATTTAAGCTATTCTTGTCTGTCTGCAGTGGGCGAGCCGATCAACACCGAAGCATGGGAGTGGTACCACAGAGTGGTCGGGGACGGACGCTGTCCTGTGGTGGACACCTGGTGGCAGACCGGTAACTGAACACACAGAAGTGACAGGTTTATTCACCACATTTTACAACACTACACTACATTTAACAGTTGCACAAACTCAGCTGGATACTTCAGAAATTTAAATATTAAATTATTGGAAAGAGTAAAGTTACAAAGTTCTGTATTTTTTTTTTTTTTATGCAGCTGTCTGCATAAAACAACCAAAGAGACTAAGGCTGGTTAAAATACCAGTGAGTCAGCTGGACCCTGGTGTCCTAAGTTATTTGCAGTTAATAACTGGTAATTATTAACAATCAGTGGATTGAAGTTATTGTTTCTTGCGTAGCGATGTGATTACAGCATGTTTGAGAGAAACGGCGAGAATCCCAGCCTGTAAAGAGCCGTTGATCATACTTCTCAAATGTATAGAACAATGAGATACAGATGTGTAGAGTTTGAGGTTTAGATCAATTTTTATTTCATCTCAAATAATTTGTACGCCCTTCACTTTCCTTTATGTGTTTGTAGTGCTATATTGCTGCTGTCAGGTTCATTAGTGCTGGAAAAAGTCAGTCATCACCTAACCAAGCATGGTCTATAAATGTTATATAGGGTGTGAGTCTATAGTCTGTCCTACTCTCCTTATATTGCCCTGTATTCTCTAGCTGATCTGTAATAATTCCTTTTTTGTGCTCACGTTGAATTTTCATGCTTCATGGCGAGTCTTAGAACATTCCTCATTCCTAATCCTTCCACAATGGGAACTTACTGTAAGGTCACGAACTCCTCCTCAAACGCAGCCACGTCTGCAGACACTAAAACAGTCCATCTTAAAGGGGAGAGAAGCTGCCTGAGTCCCTGTAGCAATAACAGTGTTATGTAATGTGTGTGTGTGAGACAGAGAGAGGGAGAGAGACATTTCTCTTCTCTTAGGAGTTAAAAATCAAACCACGTGTTTTCTTCTCAGACTTAAAGATTATTTCAGAAGCGGTTCAGGAAACCAAAGGAATGAGATTTTTTTTTAAAAAAGAAAAAAAAGAAGAAAATTCAATGGCTTTAACACTCAAGTCATCCACCACCAAAGCGGGGATAAGGACATTTAGATCTGAAGAGGATGCACTTCTCCTGTGTACTAGTCTGTGGTGCCAAACCAAAATCATGTGACTCCAGCACTGAGTATCCAAACGTAAAAACAGGTTGGACTTTCACAAAATGTTAGGATAAACGTGACGAGTCTCAGTTTCACCAATTTATTCTGCTCACGTCAACAAACACGCTAACTTGTCTGCCTTGTGGCCTTACTTGGAATGCTGAGATAAATCTTTCCCACACAGAAGTCTCACCAGCCCGCCTACGCTCAGTTCTGTAATTCTGGCGGATATCAGAACAAAAGTGCTGCTTTTGTACTGGCTTTTGTACATCCTTCTTGTTTGTTTACACACAGTTAAAACCCACTTGCAGTGCTGTGGAAAAAGTATTTGCCCCCTTCCTGATTTTTTTTTAACCTATTTGACACAATTAAGTGCTTCAAATAATTAGACAAATTGTAATATTATACAAATAAAACCATCATAAATACAAAATGCCGTTTATAAATGATGACTTAATAATAATAATGTGTATGTGTTAGTCCCCGTAGGGAAATTACTCCTCTGCGTTTAACCCATTCACCCAGTGAAGCAGTGGGCAGCCACCAATGCAGCGCCCGGGGAGCAGTGTGTAGGGACGGTACCTTGCTCAGGGGTACTCAGGGTAGCCGTTCAGTGGAGTCGAACCCCCGACCTTCTGATCATGGGGCAACCACTCTACCTACTGAGCTATCCCTGCCCAACTTAATCTATTAAAGGAACAAAGCTATCTAAAGCTATCTGACCCTGTGTTGAAAAGCAATTGCACCCGGCTTGTTAAATCATGAATTAACTGTGATTAACCTCATTTTTTGTATTTACCCTCAAGGTAACTTTGTCTAATATTAAATTGTTTGATCTAAAAGATGTAAGTGTGACAAATATACAAAAAACAGACAAACAAACAAACGGGAAGCTAGGATGTAGCCAGAACCAGTTTATCAGGCAGGCACTGCTGCTTCATCCTATTTATTATATTTTATTTTAACCTATTAAAGCTCCAAACCAAAATGTGCTCTTAAGTTTTCTTTTCTACTCTTTCACACTATTGCTTTTTTATCTTTATTTTCTTTTACATAGGATTATCAGAAGGTAGCAGAAACGTCTACCCCCTTCCTTTTTGTTGGTCAGTTGTGGCAGTTAGCTTGTTTCAACAGCAGGATGCACATGTTGTGACTGCAGAATTTATGCAGAAGTTTCCACTGGAAAGAAGAACTTGCAAAATAAACGTGTCCTTCAGCGTTTGATGACCGAAAGACTCCAAAATGCTGCACAAGTGTAGCATTGGATGGGACATAATAACATCATGTTAGAAATCAGCTGATTTTGCTAATAATGTCAGTTATCTCTTCATTAGATTGCATAATGACCTAATGGTGCAGAGCAGGGTTAATTACCAGACAAATGGCAAAAGTCCATAATTAATTGACGATAATTAAACATTAGAGCATCATGAGCTTGAGAATTACAGACACAGATATGACCTAAATACCCTACTTCTGTAAAAAGGATTATGTTGTTATGTTATTTTCATGGTCCAGTGTTTTCAATTAGGGCTAAGTGGCATTATTCATAAATGCCATTTGGTTGATCTGGAAGCAAGTAGCCTGTTTAGAGAGGAAAATGGATTTTAAGCCGTTGCTGGCGTACAGCCTCCATGTAGGATGATCCAGGACTGGAGAGGTGAGAGGACAGAGGATGATGGGAGGTTGAAAAGTAGCTTCAATCAGCGCAAATGAAGGGGAAAAATAGCTTAGTGTATTTAAACTTTCAGACACATGATGCCATCTAATCACTGGAAAAAGAGATAACCTAGTTGTGTCCAAAGTCAGCAAAATTCAAACTGGAAGCCGGGCTTGCTGTCTCCGGTTTTTATACTTAACTGCCTGTGTGCTCGACCTGGACTGTTTTTGTTAATCACATTGTTTCTTGGGACTGTGAAGCAACAACTCTCACAGTTACAGCTGATGTAAACAGGATGCCAGTGGCTAATGCTATTGTCGAATCATCTGTTGTGTCCTATTTTGTAGAAAGTCCCCTCTGTTGCTACCAACACCACCAGGAGGATTACCAGAGGTCCCTGATGTCCACGCAGACCTAATAGCATTTAATTTACTTAGTATGGCTGTAATTCCACAATCTACATCTGTAGCTATGAGAAGGGCTTACAGTAGATTCCCAAACTGCGATTTATTGAACTATGACAACATGTATGGGAATGTAGTATATTAGGCAAAAACAGAGTTCGTACAAGTGATAAGACCGCCTTTATTCTTCAGTTCTTCAGTTCACAGCCTGAACTCTCTTCGTCAAACTTTCTTCTTGGATGACATTCAAAGTTTTTCTTTAGATGTCGGCTGCCTTTTTTCTGCTGTCTGTTAAGATGATCCCACACGCCTTCAATAATGTTGAGGTTTCCCTTCCTCAAGAAGGACCTCTTGACATTCAACCTTCCACTTAGACCATTTTTTAAAATCCAGGTGCTATGTCAGGTCTTCCTTTTGAATTTCCTCAATTTTTTTAAAGAACATAATTCACGTCATGGCAATAAATATCAGGTTTTCAGCTAATAACTCTTTGGGAGTTTAAAAAATGCTGTTTTGTGTGTGTCAAAGTGTGTTAACTTTGGTATGCTGCTACTAAAAAGTGCCTAAAATTGGTTCTTTGTCTGTTGTGTGTAGACACAACACTGGTTCCTCCCTTGAGTTAGGTACCTTTTATGCTTGAATGATTCATAGATCAGTGTTAAGTGGCTTAATAAACAAAACAAAATCCTCTGAGCAACATTAAATTGGCAAAAACTGTTTAAATCAATGTGGCTAAGCAGAGAAATACGATGTATACTGAACACATCGCTGGGCCAAGTGCGGATCTTTGGGGAACATCTCTACCAAGTTTCAAATAAAATTTATAATAAAACTAATAATAATTGCCATAGCTAACAGTGGGATGTAATTTATTCCTTTGTACTATTAAATTTACTAAATGTGTCTGTCTGGAAAGCTTATTAAAGATTTTTATATACACTAACCAGTTGGCTTTGGGCTGAGTGTGAGGGACAGGGCAGAGTAATATGAAGGAAAAATGTTGAAATATATTTACACTTTACTCGCTCTGCTCTGTTCTCAGAGACGGGTGGCATCTGCATCGCACCAAGGCCATCAGACCCAGACGCAGAGATTGTCCCAGGAATGGCTATGCGACCCTTTTTTGGCATTAACCCGGTGCTTATGGACACTGAGGTGTGTGTGTGTGTGTGTGTGTGTGCTGTTCCTGCAAATGTTGGATGGCTGGGAACGACCTGGGAGATGGGGTCAGATTAGGATTATAAAATAGCCACCAGCTGTGTCACTTTTGATACTCCTCCCACTCCCACGATCAGGCCAAGTGTGTGCATGCCAAACTCCCTATTAAAAATCTGTCGCTCTGTTTTGTGCTGATTGAGGTTGCTTTAGCATTTGCAAAGCACAGATTGTGCTGACAGTTGGAGTGATGTCCCTGAGCCAGTCTTTTTTTTTTCTGCTTCTCATAACCAAAACATAGCAAAAAAAAATCATCCAGTGAGCTAAACGAGGTTTAATGTAGCGTTTCTGTGTGTCCTAGGAATGTTTTAGAAGTTTTGTAACACTGTTTTCTGGTTAACATTTAGCATTGTTTTTGGATTTCTTCAGGGCGAAGTGCTGACTTCCAACAACACATCCGGAGCCCTGTGTATGGCTCAACCTTGGCCTGGTATGGCCAGAACCATTCATAACGACCACCAGAGATTTATTGACACATACTTCCAGCCTTATCCTGGTACAGTTTTACGAGTTCAGGAACAGACCGCCTCTGTTTTCTTAATGTCTGTTTTCACATAAAGAGAAATGTACAGTCTCTAAATCCTTCTGTACTGGTGCACATAATATAGGTTACTTCTTTACTGGTGACGGTGCCTATCGGTCTGAGGAGGGGTACTACCAGATCACTGGCCGCCTTGATGATGTCATTAACGTGAGCGGTCACAGGATAGGGACAGCAGAGATAGAGGACGTAGTGGTAAGGCTTAACTTGAATGTCTTGCATTTCTTGCATTTCAAAAGCTCAAAGATACCTGATTAAACAAGGTTCACAGCTCTGAGCTTAAAAAGCAAAAAACACGTCATCTTTAAAGTTGAGTCCTTATTAAGCTCACAATGCATCTTTCTCTGGGAGCCCCAGAGCAATCTTCAGTTTCTCTGTAAAACTGACCTGACTTTTATGTTGAGGAGCATCACTGCTGATGGGAGCATGGTCCGGCTACAGCCCACAGCCTAAATAGTAATGCGCTGTAGAGCTCAATTATCAGCTCATCACTTCGCTGATATTATAGATCAATATTAACTATTTGCCCATCTATAAATATTGGCATTTATAACGGTCAGAAAAAGAAAACAAAAGAAGACGCCCTTCAAACATGTTGTTGACATTGCACACTGTGTCCACCAGAGGGCAATCTTCAACTTCTCAGTTGGAAAGCCCCAAAATGCAATAAACAGCCGATTCGAGTAGAGGTGGGCGGAGCCAAAATGAGTAAATAAATTACTACATATTACAAATGTTATAAATCTGTTCAAGTTTACTGTATCTGAAAGAAAAAACATATTGGCTGATGTATCAGATGCACTATATGGTTGTTTAATTTTTTTGTTTTAAATCAATAGTTTAATGCCTTTCTAGAAGAACCACAAAGTATGAAGATGCTGAATTTATCCTGTTTATGACTTCTGTAAACAGAATCAGTGTCCTGCAGTGGCTGAATCTGCTGTCGTAGGGTATACACACAGCATCAAAGGACAAGGTAAGAAACTCAGCACAGTTCCTTTCAGTGTAAATCAGTCAGCAATGTGTTTTGCTAAATGTAGCAGATAAATGTGTGATTTTTGCATCGTCAGGTGTCTACGCCTTTGTGGTGCTTAAAAAAGGCATCGATGTACAAGAGGCAGACTTGTCGAGGCAGCTAAACGGCATGGTATCTGAAAAGATCGCCAAGTACGCTTCTCCAGATTTCATCCAGGTAATTTTGTAGTGCTGACTTGAAAATGCTGGCAGTCATGACTGACTTTATTTAATAACTTCGCATTGTGTTGGTGTTTGTCACAGTTTGCCAAGCGTCTGCCAAAAACCCGCTCGGGTAAGATAATGCGACGGGTGCTGCGTAAAGTTGTGGAGAGCGACTTGGAGGGTTTGGGCGACCTCAGTACTCTGGATGATCCTGCAGCAGTTCAGGAGATCATTCAAGGTCACGAGAAACTCCTGAGTAAAAATCGACCATAAGGTGTTTTCTGAAGGAGAGAAGAGTGCACATGGCAAGCTTGCATGTTGCACTCCATTTTCATGAACCAGACCTGTGCCTTTGTATGAACACGTATTTTTAATAGCCAGATCATTCCGATAGGCTTTTTTAAAATCTGTCTACACTCTCCAGATAAACCAGACCCACAAAACCTTTAAAAAGTTCCCACCTAACCTCCCAGAACTTTTTACAAAATAATGTTATTTAATGAAGCCAGATGAAATTTCAATTTTTGGACGATTTTACAAGTTCTATCCCCTTTAAGAAAGGGAAACATGGAATTTTCAGGGTTGGAAAAACAAATGTCAATGTCAAATTTGACAATTTAAAAACTGCAAACGAGTTAATTTTACACAAAAATTCAAACTCTAAATCCAAAATCTTGTTTTTGTTCAGCACAATTTTCTAACCTTGAGCTTCAATGTCAAAAGAGGTGGTATTGAGTCAGAGAAAAAAATTGCACCAAATTATTGTCTATGACACAATAACGGGAAAAAAAGCATTGCTTGGTGATAATTCGCTACAGAGAAACTCAAAATGTGCACTTTAGGTAAACTTTAAAGGGCCGTATCACCATATGGGATTAGAGTCTGGCTGAAAGAATTTACTACATATGAGAGGTCTCTTTTTAGCCTACATTTTGATAGGATGATTTTTCTATCAGTGATTCTTTGGGTCAAAACTAATTTTCTATTGTTTCAAATTTCATATATCAGGTAGGAGATGGCATGTGATGGCTAGAAGAAATAATGCGAATTAAAAAGCACAAAATGTTGATGTACTTCAAGCTGGGATCATAGTATGAAGGTATAATTTTGTTTGCCTTCATCAAATATACCAATTTTCATGTGAGCAGACATATACCGACATATTTCTTAGAAGGAATTAAAAAGAATATTGTGTGAAAGTCTGTTTATTACACAGTAATAACCGTTTTCCCATTGGACATGTTGTACACTAAGCTACTGTAAAGTCACATAAATGCATTAAAGATTTACAGAGTTGTTTTTGTTTTTATCTTAAAATGTGAACTTTATGTGGAACCAGAACTTTTTGAGTGGTGTGACACACAAGCCTTCTTCAAACTATTAAAGTACCTCTGTTAACAGAACAAAGTGTGCTGTCTGAGAGCACTGGAATGTTAGCGAGTGACACGGCGAGGACCCTTTATGTTCCTTATTCCCCACACTGATAGACGATGTTGAGTCAATAGTATATAATTTAATACAATGTAATCACAGCCTTACAGTACACCCCACATCTATATACCTTATCTCTTCAGCATGTGTTTGATTATTATCTTTTTCTTAAAAATATTTAGATTAAAAGCACCGTCTCCACTGAAGACCAGGTCAGTCTAGAAGCTGCCATTTTTGGGGATAACAGATGGCGTACACAAAAGCAACAGAACCAAGAAGTGATTGGGTGAAATTCCAGTTTTCTTTTTTTAGTCCACACACTAAAAATCAAAAGTTAATAGTGGATTAGTTTGATTGATTTGGTTCTAGGAAGAATTTTCACATTCTTCTAAAGACACTGTGTAAACATAGACACTGGTTAAAGCATTTCAAATAGATGGCCGCAGTCACATTGCTTCATCTCTGAGACTGAGGTTTCCGCTAGCTCCTTTTAACTTTGTTAACTCCCATCGGCCTTCTCCACACAGCTTCAGCTGGACATCATGGTACTGGAAAAACAAAGTTTCACATAATGTAGTAACAGTTGGACAGATCTGAGAACAAGGTAAGAGAAGGCAGGTGAAACTAAGCCACAAGAATGTATTGCTGATCAACTTTACTCTTTTTGGAGATGTGGAAGAGTCATACAAAGCAACCCATTTACTGGGATTTGGCTCAACAACAGTGACTAAAGCAAAAGATGTATCCAAGAACAGCAAAAGTTTTGAGTGTGCAGGCTGTAATTTCCACCAGTTATCCTAACTGGAGTCGGGATGTTTGGCCTACCTTCTCCAGGCTGCTGCGATGTCCCAGACTGACCAAAGTCATGCCCAGCTGTTTGCAAGTTCGGTACAGCTGTGCTTCCGCCTCCTCGGTCAAAGCACTAGTGGCTTCATCTAAAACTAAAGTTCAAACACCAGAAAGTTGCAGACTAGAACACATCAGTCTAGTAAACACAGCAAACAGCCTCAGCTCACCTGAACCACACACTCAGCACGACTAAAAACTTCATCAGTGCATGCATGTTTTCTTATGAGATGCTCTAGTGAGTATCCAGAGGAGCATACTTGCATATTTGGGCTGCAGGTAGAAGAGTCGTGCAAAGGAGAGACGCTGCATTTCACCTGGAGACAGAACATCATACCTGCAGAGAACAAAAACAAGCTTGAGGAAGTATTACACAGTTTTACTTCTTTAATTGTTTCTTACCAGTTCCAATCCACTTTCTCATCCAGCCCGCCCGTCCGTTTCAGCAGACTGGACTGCACACACATCAAGGTTTTATTTAGCATGAGTGAAAATGAAAAGTAATTTCATGAAATAACATGCATTGGAGATGAAAGAAGAATTTATCTCACCACTCCGGCTAGTTCCAAGAATTGTATAATTCTGTCATCATCCACCGACCCTGAAAACATGACATGTAATTCTGGTTTTTCTTGAATTCTCTACAGCACTGCCATTTAGTACCAACGATCCTCAGTAAAATAAATACGCGTGCGCACACGTACACACAATATATTTGTAAAAAATAAAAATATGTTGATTCTGGATTTGGTCGAACAGCTCATTGCTAAAGAGGTTAATTTACAATAGAAGATCCTGAGGTACTTAAAGAGGGCTCTTTAGAGAGGCTGAGCTTTCTTCTTAACAACTTAAGAACTTGTAGAATTAAAGTGTAGTGGAAATTCATGTGCTCAGAAACATGGAAACTGTTGTCAGAGAGCACAGACAAACTATCCTGTGTAATCAGTCAAAAAAAAGAACTGCAGGGAACGCATTGATGGGAACTGCACCCTAACTGAAAAGAAGTCTCTGCAGCAGATAGTGAGGACAGCAGAGAGGATCATTGGAGGCCTTCTCACATCCATCTCCCAACTCTATGACAGACCCATTATCCGACGTGCGAACAGCATAGTGAAGGACACTTTCCACCCCTCACATGCACTGTTCTCCCTCCTTCCATCTGGCAGACGGTTTCGCAGCATTAAAACCGTAACGACCAGACACTGCAAGAGCTTCTTCCCCCAAGCAGTCAGAGCCCTCAACTCACTACCATAAAAGGACTGATATAAACATACACCTCTACAAACACCTTACAATACTCATCAAAAGACTCAAAAACAAAAACTTCCACAAATCCACTACAAACTGGACCTGGGAACAATATGCTTATTTGAACACTCAGTCACATAGTTCTGAGCACACATCTAAATTATATTATATTTGCACATTTTGCACGTCTTTGTCATGTCTCGTCAATAATATCCTAACGATAACTTGAAACTGGTATTCAATACCTACTGCACATTCCACTTTGTATTGTCTCTGTCCTGTCTTTGTTTATCGTACAGTTAATATTGTATAGTTACCATTATAGTATTGTATAGTTAGTAATTAGTACCTTTTTAGCCCTAATTTTATCAAAACCTAGCATGTCATTTATTTGTAATTCCTAGTTTTATATCTCTTGGAGATATATCCTTTATATATTTATAAATGGACCATGGGGGGTTTAGGGTGAAACAGCATTTCGGTACACTGTATACTGTGTATACTACTGTACTGACAATAAAGCTCTTGAATCTTGAATCTTGATGATTTCAGCAAGACAAAGCTGAAGCAAAAGGAACTGAGTGCAGTACTGGCCTGCCTGCCACTGACAGCATTTGTAGCAAAGATTACAACAAAGGAAAGGTCCAAACCGCTGAGCAGCTGAGGCACTAAGTGGCACAGGGACAATGAGTCCTTCCACATTCAAAACTGCAGCAACCGTTCTCCCCAGTTTTGACACACTTAAAGGTGTTGTTTTAAAAGAAAGGCAGATGTAACACAGTGATGAGCTTGCCTCTGTCCCAACAAAATACACCACACACACAGATTAACTAATAGAGTAGCTTTCCTCTGGCTAATTAGCTGTTGATCACATTTAATACAATACCTGATGCAGGGTAAATATCCTTCAGTGGGTAGATCACCTGTTGGAAACAAGTGTTTCAGTAAATTACCAAAAGTTTTTTTTTTTTTTCCTTCTTTTTTTTTTTTTTTTTTTTTTTTTTTAGATATAAACATATCAGCGCTTTATATAAAAGACAAAATTTGTAGAAAAACAGCACAATAAGAAGAGACCTGCTCACGCAGAGTGCCATCGGTCAGGTAGGGTTTCTGTGGCAGGAAGAGCGTTCCTCTGGGCCCAAAGCACGTGGTCATCTGGACAAAGCCTGAGGAAAAATGAAGGACAGACAGCTGAATGAATGTATTTGTGCTTTACAGTTTCTATTTGATGGCTTTACACTACCTTCACATATCTCTCCCAATCAAACGAAATAAATAAATAAACAAAAACAAGCTAGTAAATTTATTTACCCCCATATCGTGGCTTTTTAAAAACATAAAATTTAAAGTAATGGAACCTTTGTTGTTGCTATTGTTCCTCAAGTCAGTGAAGTGCAGTACTGATGAGTTCTCAACAATACATGACAACATCTGTGTAAAACTATGATCTGTTTTTCATGTTCATACTTGCCATATACAAATCTCTTTAAATAACTCAGACTCAGTTTCTTTGTTATTTATGTATTTTTCCCATCATTCTTAGTCCCCCCCATGTTATGCATTGTTATTATTGCCCTTTTTTGTGCCGTCTTCGCTTCTCCTGATTTGCTAAAGAGTTAATACAATAATAAAAAAAGATCAAATTAAGCCAAACAGTCCCAGTTCTTCTGCTCTCACCGCTGTGTGCTTCCCAGAGACGGTTGAGGACCCGCAGCAGTGAAGTCTTGCCGGTGCCCGTGTTCCCCACCACCAACAGATGAGTTCCCTGGCTGATTTTCAGACTCAGGTCCTCCACCAGCAGCTCATCGGAGAAAGGGGATTTGTATGAAAGATGGTCCACGATGAAGGCCGTGTCCACTGGGCCTGCGTGGATGTTGAAGTCACTGTGTGGAGAGGTGGTGATGTGTGATGTAGTTGAGGCTCAGAGGTTTTGGTATAAACATGAATTTTTACCATCTTCTTTTCCCGTTTCCATTTCTGTATGTTTAATGTAATCTAATAAATACTCCTCACATGCAGCCTGCTTCTTAAATCATCACACTGTGCTTCTTTTTTTAACGCAGCAGAGAATAATGTGCCCACACAAACCTGTCAAAGTCGTAGCTTTCTCCTGACGCTGGGTCATAGTCGCACTGCTTGCGTAGGATGTCATCCATCACCTCCCTCAGCTCCCCGATCCTGACCACAACACACACACACACACACACACACACACACACACACACACACACACACACACACACACACACACACACACACACACACACACACGGTTATGGAAAGGTGGACGGTATACACAAATCCTGCTGTCATCATTTGTCCTCAAAGAGGTGAATTTAAGTATGCAGCCTGATACCTGTGGGTGTATCCAGCCACATCTGACAGAGTAGTTGACAGGTCTATTAACTGCGTGAAACCATTTATCAAGTAGATGCACACAAAGGCGTTCTGAATGTGAACAAGGAGAGGGAATAAGAAGCAGAGAGTCAATAAGAGACAAGGTTTGTTTGTTTTTTCAAAAGGTCTGCATGCACAACAAAACATTCGGAAGTCAAATGTGTGCAGTGCAAGAGATGGCGTTTACGTTTTTGAGGGGATAAAAAGGATTTTGGTGCCACCTAGTGGGTAAACTACTCTACTAACAAACATGATGGATTTCCTCTTTCAGCCCCACTATAAGGAAAGCATTAGAACAGTGTGCACTCATGCAAGACAGCAGTTTTGGATTTTATCTTCTAATTTAGTACTGATGTCATCCGGTTAAAAATATGCACAGATACTCAGAACTATCTGGCTCCCACATATTGAAGTAGCCACTTCATTGGGTACACTTGTTCAGCAGCTTATTATAAATAGTCAATCACATGGCAATGCTTTTAGATGTGCAGACATGGTCAAAACATCTTGCTGAAGTTTTAGCTAAGCATCAGAATGAGGAAGAAGGTGGAGGTGAATTTGAACATGGGATGGTTCTAGGTAGCAGACTGGTTTGTGTGAGGATTTTACAATCTGTTGCCTCTGCTGAGATTATCCTCACACAAACATCTCTAGGCTTTACAGAGAATGATTTAAAAAAAAAAAAAAAAAAAAAAAAACAGAGAGAAAATATCCCATGAGCAGCAGCTCTCTGGGTGAAAATGCATTGTTGATGTCAGAGGTCAGAGGAGGGCCCTTCCTCTTTGGGTCCCTTAGTACCAACTAAGCATCATTTAAGCCCCACAGTCCACCATCTCCATCCCTATATGATCACAGTTTGCCCATCTTCCAATGAAACTTGTTCCAGCGAGATAATTCACCACGTCACAAAGAACAAATCCTCTCAATCTGGTTTCTTGAACATGAAACCTTGTAAATGGTAAATGGCCTGTATTTGTATAGCGCTTTACCAGTCCCTAAGGACCCCAAAGCACTTTACACATCCAGTCACCCACCCATTCACACACTGGTGATGGCAAGCTACATTGTAGCCACAGCCACCCTGGGGCGCACTGACAGAGGCGAAGCTGCCGGACACTGGCGCCACCGGGCCCTCTGACCACCACCAGTAGGCAACGGGTGAAGTGTCTTGCTCAAGGACACAACGACCGAGACTGTCCAAGCTGGGGTTCGAACCAGCAACCTTCCGATTACAAGGCGAACTCCCAACTTTTCCAACACCTTGTTGAATCGTGCTGAAACTTGTTGAAAAAATGAAGGCAGCACTGAAGAAAAAAGGGTGTCTAACCCAGTACCAGAAAGGTGTACCTAATAAGGTGGCTGGTACTTTTACATTTATTGAGGTATTAGGTTATCATGCAACATAATACAAATGGCTCAAACTGCTGCCTAACCAGGACGTACACAGTTCCTTTTTTTAATCGTTTATATAGCTCTGTTTTAAGTTCTATTCTGACATAAATAAAAAGAGGAATTTAAATAAGAAAAGACATAAAACATGTCTACCTTGCTGATGAGAGCACTAAGTTCACCAGGAGTGAGACTATCGTAAACACCACTAAAAATGGGAATGGCGATTATAATGTAGCTCAGGAATCCTCCAAGGTAGTCAAATGTGTTCACTCCAACTGTGAAAGGAGACATTACAGGCTTAGAGGTTGAGTGTACAAAGTAGTGTTATATAAACATGATAACAGTAAGGTATAGAACTTTCTCACTATAAAGCCAGAGCTCTTTGTTTATGAGCCTCTTTTGAGTATACAACAGAGCCTGCAGTCTGCGGTCTGTCCTCATGAGCTCCACTTTACCAGCTCTGCAAGTAGAGACAGGCGGATTTTTTTTTTCATTTTGTTCTCTGGTTTCATTCGATTTCTGAATAAGCTCTATCAATACATCTTATCAATACAGGAAGATACACTCAAACTGTCTGGCAACAATAACAGCCACCTTTGCAGGATCAGTAATGTTGTGGTTGTGTCTCACCTGTAAAAAGCTGCAGACTCTGCATTGACACGGATTTGCATGTGCTTGAATCTAGACATGAAAAAAACCATTTGTGATAAAAATGTGCATCAATTGCAATTTAAAAGAGATACATCTTGCTCATTTCCAGATCCTTACTAGACTACCCACAACAGTATATTTGCATGATTCAGAGTTCAAAGCAATGTGGATGAACAGCCTCTCAGTTCATCCACTGTACGAACAGCCGCACGTTTCAAATGTCACGTAATGCTTCCTTCTGCACAAAATAGACCTACAGAGCACAACCTACTCCAATCAGAGATGGAGGAGCAGAT
The DNA here is from genome assembly GCF_051167445.1 of Perissodus microlepis. Classification (NCBI taxonomy): domain Eukaryota; kingdom Metazoa; phylum Chordata; class Actinopteri; order Cichliformes; family Cichlidae; genus Perissodus; species Perissodus microlepis. Next base: position 9,579,328 of record NC_140475.1, read on the forward strand.
GATACAGAACTATAAAGAATATGAAAATATAACAAATAGCATCACTTTTACAATAGAAAAGCACACAGATCAGTTTCCCTCAATAATCCACCAATCTCACTTCATAGTATACCCCTCAGGAGGCTTCTGTTGTCTTCTCTCACTGATTTCATAAAGATCTGAATCTGACGGTTTAGAGCAGTGTGAAACCTGAGCTGGTGGCTTACAGAGATCATGTGTACCCTGAACTCATTATTTGAGGATTTCTCCATGTTTAATATAATCATTGCATGCTGTTGTGACAGTATATACATGACAGGAAATAAAGAAAACCATAAAAGATTCACTTTAACAGAAACCAGTTGATCTGTTCCTCTCTGAACACAAAGGGAGGCTGTTTCAGCTTGTGATAGATTCTTCTTTTAAAAAAGCAAACTGGTGCATATCCTGTGTTACACAGAAGGCATTGCGCCAAAGCCTACAGATATTTCCTTTTAACAGAACCCAAGTGTCTTTGACAACAAATACAGGAAGGATTTGTTTCAAACAAAGCTGGCAGAATACCCAAAGACTCTGTTAGAGGTTAAATCAATCTGCTGTTAGCACAAATTTACAAACTTATAAAGGCTGAACCTACCTGAAGTCTCCCTCCAGCTTCTCTTGCTCAAAGAGAGTTGACACAATCGGCCCCATGAGGATTTTATTGGCAATAGTCCCGATTACAAAGTAACCAAAGATACTCACAGGACCAATCCAGCCAGTGCTGCAAAGCAAAGCAACTTTAGGAGCCCGTTACATCAAAATACATGGAAACAACACAACACTTAAAGTGCACACAGTGATATTCAAAGAGTCATTTTGCTGCTTTTACAGCTCACATTTAACCTTTTTCCTCTCTGGAGGCCAGCATATCGAGTCCAGGCTGTACATGTTATATAAATGCAACCAGCGCCATTTTCAAAGGTCACCACCTATGGCACGAATACAACAAAGACCACCTGGTATTACTACAACTACGGCTGATGTAGAATTTGTTGAGCCCAGGATTTTTTAGAAAGGGTTAAAGGGGTCTGTTATTTTTACAAGGCTGTTATCTTCTCTCTAACTGACAGTTTTTGATAAAGTGGAAGCAAACGGTCATTTTTCACTAGATTTTTTCCAAATCTTACTGCAGTCTGATGATAAGGACAAGAAGCTTTATTGTATGTCAGAATATGCTTCCCATCCATAGTAGAGGTTGTTCTTTTGCCCTCACTGTTTTGCAGCCTGTTACTAAATTTGAGGTTGTTCTTTTTTTCCAGCTGGAAATGTCAAACAGGGCTTAGGGCTTAACAAAAAGCCCCAATTTAGCCTGAATTTTAATAAGGTCAAAGTTGCAGCAGACCTTTTGTAGAGCACATGTAATGCTTTAAATGACATATAACAGGTATTTATTCTTCTAACTTTCTAATTCCATCCCTTGTTTTATGTACTCTGGACCTCTCTAAAGGACAGATATTCAGAAACGTGGCTGTAAAACTGTGGCACCCCAACATAGCTGAATGATCTCTACCACAGTGTGTGATGGGGTTGATCATACAGCACAACGTGCTCACCTGTGAAAGCAGTGGTAGGTGTAGTAAGTCAGGGTGAACGGTGAGATGATCAGGCGACTCGCCATGCTGCTCATCTGCTTACACAACCTCTCTGCATCCTGACTGATCCGCTGGTCTCTGCCCACAACAACGCAATTAGACAACGACAGCAAAACATTTTCATGCATAACAATACACCAACCAGGAAATGCATTCATGCTTACGGGTTGTCTATGTCCTCTCTGAGCACGTTGAGCGTGTAGTAGACTCTTCCCTGGAAGTAGGCCAAATGGAGGCTCTCTGTTAGCGTCTTCCTCCAGCTGACATACATCTGATTGCAAATGTACTGGTCAATACTTTTCAACTGCATGGGAGGGGAACAACAAAGAAGGGGAGAGAGGAAAAGTAACAATAAGTGACAATAACTTAAATAAAGATGTTATAGATCAGGAAAGACCTGCCACAGAAGTTCCTTTAAAAAGCAACATGCTTAAATAAGCTGACTAAAGTTAGTTTCTTAGGTTCAAAATCCAAGCAAACACAATCAAGACCAAATGCATGCGGCTATAAAATGGTCATGTCAGGTTGTCCTGACCTTATAAAGTTGCTACTGTTACAGCATCAATCCAAAGGTGTGATGCCATGCAGTAAAACATAAGAAACTATTTATCAAACTTTTGACTTAGGTATTTGAAATGCGCATCTGAATGTAACAGATAATGTACACTACTAAACAGGTTCTGATAAATAAAGTATATGCAGTTGCAGAGACTTAGTGTTAATCTTATAAAAACTGTATATTTCACAAACCAAACCTGCATGACTCGCGTTAATTAATTCGATCCCAAGAGGAGAAACAAATCCCTTTAGGCTTGCTTCAGGAAGTGCATCCGGCATAAAAACGGCGCCAAATCAAACACAGAGCTACCACTGCGGTGACCCCTTGCGAATAGGGGAGCAGCTAAAAGCAGCTATTTCTGTTTCCTTAAATCCTTAAATCTACGTATTTTATTTAAGCGTTTAAAAGGGAAAATGCAGTTTGACATACTTCTGATACAGTGCGTGAAACTGATATGCTGCACACAGAGTTTACACCTATTGTTAATTTCCAGCCCTTGTCAGGCTAAAATAACAATACACTATAAATACAAAACTACCATAAATACACATATTAGTAAAATATACAGTAGTAAAAGAAAGATGCAGAAAATTAACATTATTTCCAAATGTATGAACAGCAATTAGATTATCATATAAATGATTTAAATGACTACACCTATACCAATCAATATGAGATGGGTTTCTACTATAGCTTTAATTTGAACAAGTATGTGTCTCATTAAAATTAAAAATACATTTTTTTCAGGGGCGACTCGGCCAAGAAAGCATAAACAGACATACTGGACACGCGTGAGACAGCGCGTCTGTAGGGTGTTAATCTTATTTGCTTTGCAGGATAAATGGTACTGTATGTTGACTTCTGTCGTTCCTCTGCTACTTTAACTTACTGTGGAGTTGAATAAAATGAGCACCATGGCAGTGCCCACCAGACTCCTGAAGCCTGAGTAATTTTTGTCTGCCAGCACATTGTAGAAGTGGCTGGGGAGGACTCCCACCTGGTAAATGATCAGCTGCTCTGATGACAGAAAAACACGTGTTAGCACATTGTATCATGAGGAAGGAGTCAGTTCAAACAGTGACTCATAAAAGAGCAAAATGATTAGCTAAAGGTCATCAAGAAAGAGACAAAGCCTCCTGTGGTCAGGGCTCATTTGACTGCAGTCAATGCAAGCTTTCTGATGCTATCAGAAGTTCCTCAAAGTTAGACCACAGTCATTTTACAGTTTCCTCCTCTTTTTGTTCTATTACACTCCTCCAGCTGTTACCTGCCAGAGTAACGCCCAGCAGCGTCCCAAACATCAGGACACTCTGACTGGTCCATGATGGGAACAAGACCTTCTGGATGCTGCAGAACCTCTGCACAAACCTCCAGTCTAACTGTGGCCTGATTTGTGTGAACAGACAGAGAAAGAGTGGAAATTACAAGATATTTTGAATGACCTTCACTCCTCATCCCCCAGCACCACCTTAAAACCCAAAGAGTGAGTGCGGAAAAGGTTCTTACCTGTCCCTGCCTCGGAGATTTGTCTTTTCCAAACGAGGCATGTGCGCGGGCGGCAGATGACTTGCTTATGTAGACAAAACTTCACATAAATTGTTCCTGTGTCATAAAAGCCGATCCAGCCGGCAGGTCAAGGTAAACTAAGATTAGCAACAGGAAAACTTTTAACTGTTAGCGAGGAAAGTTGGAAACAAAATTCAACGAAAAATCTCTAAAATAACTACCTCACTTACTGCTGTCACGGCTACATTAGTTAGCCAACACGTCATATAACCTTAATGTAATAAATCCTGCTATCCTGCTGCTCCACTGTGAACCACAGGAGTAGAAGAAAAAAATGTTTTGGACGGTGACTGTCAAACTACGGACTTCCGGGTTATCAGGTGACCAGCAGTTTCCAAAATAAAAGCTCAAATAGCTTTTAGGCGGAATTTTTAAAAATATTGAAAGCGATTCTACACGAGTGCACGTGCACTATATAATTAGTCTATTTATTTTTTATTTTAAAAAGTATCAAGCGCCAATTTGAGATGTTCAAAACATTTATTCCTGAAAAAAAGCAAAAAATACTTCACAGGGACACCTAGGTGGGAATAAAGCCTAATCACACTCCATCCTGCTTTAGGTTTTTTAGATTCACTTTTTGCTGAAAAAGAGGTAATGTACAATTAAAAGATAATGTACAATCATATATAAAGGCTTTTCCACTACCATCTCAGGTGAATGGAAAAATAAAAATAAAAAAACAGAGAAAGAAAAATAAAGAAAATAAAAAGATGTAGCTGCAAGTCAGTCTTTAAAATAATTTAACTATATAAACATAGAAGCAACTTAAAAATTCTAATGTTTCTGGAATAATATTTAATTATGAAATAACTGTAATATGGCACAAAAACAAATTGCTTCCATTGTGGAATGACAAGTTAAGAGTCACATTTGGTGAAATTCTTCTATTTTTCCTGAGAGATGATGTCTTGAGAGCCTTCAAAGTAATTTCAACAGAAATCTAAGATTTTACAGTCTCTACGTGCATATGTCTTCTTCTTTTTTGTCAATTTGGCCACAATATTTACAATATTAAAAAACACAACACACTAGTATAAAAATCCCAGATGCACTAAATGGTTTCCATCGATTTTCTTAACCGCTTATCCAGATCCATGTTGTGGCCATCACTGGGTGAGAGATGGGGTACGTTGTGGACAGGTCTCCCATCTATGTTGTGAGTGGCTTCACCTGAATTTATTTATAATACAACAAAATAAAATATTCTTTTTTCTTTTTAAAATATTTTATTTTTTATTGTCTCCAAATGTTTTAAATACACACAGGTATCAGACAACAGGAGAAAAAAAAAAATGGGAGAACTGATGGAAATAGCAGATCTATAAATAGCCCTACATGTTCTGATATAAGTCGGGCATTGATATTCGGACTGATTATTAAAACAACACAAGAAATTACAAACACTTACAACAATCAGACAACTTTTAGGGTCTAAGGTTTTGCAGACTGCGAGAGTAAGGAGAACTGAAACGTCTCTGGCATTCAGAGCAATAAAGTATGAATAATATATTCCTTTGTTTCCCAATACAACCATTCATCAAATACAATGATAAAATAATTTATCAAAAATATTGTTTTTCATCAATTCTCTACTATCAATCAACTTAACCTAAATTTGGGCCAAAGTTACACAGGACAACGCTGAATATGGAAATGTAGAAAAATAGTGATGACATACACGACCCACTAAAAGGTAAAGAGTCCTCCGTATTTACATACAGGTCATTAAATGTCCTGACGCCTGGAAGCTTAAATACTTACAGTATTTTTCATCGCTTTGATTTACAGATTCATATTTTGGTTTAATTTCAAAGAGTCAAACTCTCCAAAAACAAAAAAAGTTATATTTGAACAATAGATTCCACAATGATGAATATGAGCATCATTACAGTACTTTATATTTAAGTAGCTCCAGTTAACACTTAAATGTGTTGACCACAGGTGGATCTTAAAGGATAAGGCAGGTGATATCCCATCCATTTAATAATTCAACAAATCCCCCAAAGAGATCAAAATCAAAAGTCACATTACTTTTAAACTCCTCCAGAGCATGGCTGTCAGCTCATAAACTTAAGCCAGTGGGTCTTGCAGTTTTTAGCAAGTAATTATTCATAAATAATTAATACTTGTGGTTTTATCTGTATCAGCATGACTGCATACGTGAGCTGTTGTTCTCATGGTAATGAAACGTCACACCTGAGGGGTGTAGTACAAACAAATTTCCCCATAGCCAGGCTTTCTTTGCCTCTGCTGGCTCAACAAAACCTAAAACCACAATTGGAGATAACAGATATGACAACAGTGGTTCTTATCGTTCTCTGTTAGGCGAGGTTTTCTGAGTGCTAACAAAGAGGGCATTTCACAGGTCACGTGACTCTTCTTCTTCTTCTGCACAAAAGGTTCCCTATGTCTGTTGCCTAGTCGATCAGAGATGTTATCAGATGATAAATTGGTGATGCATGAAGATAACATAAATGACAAGAGATTAATGCTGCAGAAAATGATTAATCTTGGGATTTATCCCACAGAGCCATAAAATAAACATTTTAATTCAAGTTAATTATTTTAGTGCTGAGTGAGCCCTCTGAAACTTTCAGCTGCTCGACACAGCACTTTAAACCATTAATCTGACTTCGTAGTACACCCCTCTGGCTGGATACACACCGCACTGTCAATCGATTCATTACTGATTCTAGTCTTTTGATGGGATTTAACGATAATGGAAACACATAATACCATAGGACTTATCCTTTAAAACGCCCTTAATCATGCAGAAACAGAGCCTTCCCTTGTGTCAAAACAAGCAGCATGTTCACCATATCAACAGGACATGGCAGTTTGCACACAACAGTTAGGCAAGACCTAAGATCTTAAAGAGAAGAGGCACAAAGCACGCACAACTAAAACCCACAACACTGTAGACGATGTAACGATACGGCAGCTCCACTTTCATTTGCTGCCTCGCCCGTCTTACATCGTCCATGGGCAGCCCAAATAGTCGGCATAAGAAAGGAATAGTCACTGCTTTCATAATCATCCTCGTGACGAGGAGTACGGCGACTCCGATGAAGAAGCGTAGCATGGAGCGCAACACCAAGCTAACGCTGAGTGATGGCAATGTTAGAGGAAGCGATGACAGTGGAGGATCCAGCTGGAGGCCCAGCTGATAGTTCACGTGGGAAGCTAAAGCAGCTCCTGCCCCAGTGCCCAGAGCTTGAGCTGTATCGCCCCGAGAGGTGCTCCACGAATCCAGAGAGAAAGCCACAAGTCCGAAGCCCACATGTGATATGACAATCATAAGTGGAGCGTAGCTGCCCATCATGTAGTAGTTGTCAATCTTCCCCAGAATTGGTTGGAAGAAGGCGAGAATAAGGAGGGTGTACAGGAAGCCAGTGATTACCTCCTGAAACACAGGGACATAAATCATTGTAAAGCAGCAAGACAGTTTCGGTAGCATTTAAGGAAAGACAGAGTGCTGACAAAGCATATTTAGGGCTGATGATATATGTTTAATAACAATTTAACTTTTTTTTTTTTTAAAGTAACAGTAGTACACACATCCAATAAACAACCAAATAAAAAATGCTTTGCTGCTACCTGTCCTGTAGGAGGTGCTACAATTACACTTTCCTCCATGAAACGTGTCCTTTAAGTTGCAGATTACTCCACAGTCATAAAAAAGTCCAGTTAGGATCAGGTGAGGTGCTGACAGATGAGCAGGTGTTACCATTGGATGAAGCAGTATCTCCATAGAGCTGCTGCCAGGTCACAGGTTTGCAGGTCATAGTATCTAATCTAATCTCAGCGCTTTAATTTGTTTATTGGCTCTGTTAACACCATGTTCCATGAATTATAAATTTCAAGTTCATACTTATGTTAAAAACCTGTTAATGGGCTTAGCATTGTGTTTTAGTGACAATACAGAAATGCTAAAATACTGCATCTTCAAATTATATTTAAATAAATCCAGGAAAAAGTAATAAGAATTATTACTAAACCCTTCTCAGGATTATTTCTATTTATCTACACCATTTCCAAATTCCCAAGGTTTCCCTAATTACAATAAATTTTACCTTTTCCCTAAAAAGCCAGCCTGAAAGACCATTAACCAAAGGCCAAGAGATGTTTTTTATCAGAGGTTTCCAAAACCCAGCAGTATGGTACGCAGATTAAAAAGAAAAAAAGGAAAAAAAAAAGCACTTACTTCCTCTAACCGCTTAAGCTAAACACAACAGGAAATGTATTAAGTAATCAAAAAAAATGAATTTGATACTAACAATTGGAAAAATAATGTTTTGTTTTCAACTAAAAGTCATCTGACAGCTCCTCTCACTGCAACAGTTGGACCGAAAGTAATTTTAAGTATGCATGCAAGTGATTTCTGAGATATGCACGCCACTCGCAGCAGGTATCGTGACAGTGGAAGTTCTCAGAAATGCATTTTGCCTTCCTAAAGTTTCATATTGAGGCTACACTAAGACTATAGTATAAGAAGGCAAATGCCTGCAGGCCATAATGGAAGTAAAAGATGCTGAATGAGGATCACCACTGAGAACATTTAATTTCAGGTTAAAAACTGCAGTTGCTTACCAGAACGGAGTGCATCCCCATGTAGACTCGGCTTACACAGACCAGGACACTCCAGCTAAGAGCCACACAGAAGCCCAAGAGGAAAGGATACTATAAGAGAAAGCAGAGAATGCATTAAAAAACCTGTTCACTATCAGTTTAAATCACGGCTTTAAAAACTGCTGTGATCAGCAACCTAAAGCATATTGTATTTGAAACTGATGCAAAGGTCACTGAAAACGTGTTGTGAAAACAACTCTGAGTCTCCATTAGTCTGCCCTTTGTCACAGTAGTGCATCAAAAGCTGAACACTAACATCAGAATGCTCACAATTGCAGCAATGTTGAGGCATCTGTTTACCATGATTAGCACCTTACTCAGCGTTTCCTGAGTAACATGACACGACTATCAGCTGAGAATGCATTTAGTTTACACAAGTGATGCCAAACTGAACTATTGGTAGAGTAAACTGCGACCTGATGTTATCTGTGTCCGAAAAGTCGAATTAAGCAAGTTTGATCAATATTTATCGTGGGTGGACATGAAAGAGTTGCAGATTTCCTGGAAAAAGTTGTTGAGATATTTAATTCAGAACCACAAATGTCAGCTTCACCGTGGTGCAAGATGAAAAAAAAAAAAAAAGTAGCTGCTTCATCCTCTGAACCAATCAGTTGGACTGACCAAAAAACCAACAATTAATTCTAGCAAATATTGGCCTTGGAGATGGCTCTCAGCCTATCAGCAAATAAGAAGCCATTTACCAATGGCAGTGGCCAATGATTATCTCTTGTTCCATATTAGCTTTGGCTAAAGATTTAAAAATAGTGCAAAGAGAAGCTGGAAGTCTTTACACCAGCTGGGTTATTTTCATAAAACTAAAAATCTGGCACAAAACAGAGAATAAATAACACCAAAAAACAAAAATTAAAACCAAATAGCCGCACTGGCTATCAGCCAAATTGTCATCTATATATTTAGATAACCCTCCCGCCATAGTATGACAGCTTTTTTTATGGCGTATATCTTATCTTTTGAAACCTTTTGTAACCTTCTTCTCTGAAATTTTTCACCTCTTCCTCTGAAGTCCTGACACTGCAGCAACCTAATAACACAGAAGAAGGTTCATGCAGTTCAGAGAGTTACATTTATTCAGTTCAAGGCCTGGTTGCAGGTGTACCATCAACAACACACACTTAATCAGGTACTGAGCGCTTCCTCCCTGGTGCTGACCTTCCTTTCTCTCTCTTTCCATCCTTTTTATCTCTCGGCACAAACCCCCCTTTTATATCCTCTCCCTCTCTGTTCCTTACTTTTGCCTCTGCCATTGCTCAAAGAAACGATACAGGCCAAATTCTTAGGCAGCTCCTGTTTTTGTCTCTGCTGTGTCCACAAAATAGAAATAACAGTTTAAGAAGAGACATATAATGGACCCCTGTTATGTTTGTTTCGTGTACTTAGGCTTGTTTTACTGTACCACTGTGAAGGAAAACATAGTGAGGCAAATGAAAGACGTGTGTGAAAAAAAATGAGGTCTTTCAAATCAAAAAAAGATTAGGTAAGCATTAACTGTAGTTTTATGATGAATTCACTACTCAAAGTTGCATTTAAGAGTTGTTGCCACCTCTTTTTTGGGACAGAGTCCATTTCTTTTTTTGGTCATTTATTGATTAAAAGTTCTCACCACTCAATATAACCCATTCACAGCTTTAGACACATGTTTATCTGTATTCATTGATGCGTTTTAAGTTCAAACCATTTTAACTGACTATGCAGGCAGTGGATCACTTTTGTTTGGAGCATGAAGGCTGCCAGAAAATGCTCAGGATTTTCTATGAGTCTGTTGTGGCCAGTGGGATTCTCTATGCTGTTGCATGCTGGGGGAGCAGGCTGAGGGTCGCAGATGCCAACAGACTTAATAAACTAATCCGTAAGGCCAGTAATGTTGTGGGGATGGAGCTGGACTCCCTCAAGGTGGTGTCGGAGAGGCGGATGCTGTCCAAGATAAAGACAATGTTGGATAACACCTCCCACCCACTCCATGACATGCTGGTCAGTCACAGGAGCACGTTCAGTGAGAGACTGAGATTACCGAAAAGCACCACTGAACGACACAGGAAATCTTTCCTGCCTGTGGCCATCTCCCTGTACAACGCATCCACTTAACACACTGGTTACTGCTACAAATACACGTTTCTTTTCCAGCTATTTATTTATTTATGAGTGACTTATGTATGTATATATATGTATATATAGTACTATTCTTAGTTAGCGTATTGTCTGTCTTGTCTTAATCTTGGTTTATAATGGAGCACTGTAACAAAAAATAATTTCCCCCAGGGATTAATAAAGTATTCTGATTCTGAAAAAAAATGTTTTGTGTTCTTCGATCTGGTCAAACTGGACTTCCCCGCCCACTTTCCTAGAAAAACGACTCAATCACAGGATACCTTTGACACTTTCTCCTCCCAAAGCGCATTCATTGCTTCCTGCTCTTGCTCTGATATTGTGATATTGTTCATTTAAATAAAAACAAAACACAGCTTGGTTCTTTCTCCTTATGTGAACCTCTGTAATCCAGCTGTCAGTCCACTTCTTTAATGTCTTGTTCGGGGCACAAATCAAAGCATAAGCTTGATATATTACAACTTTTGTTATGATTCGATCTAAGCTGTGCTGTTCTTCATTAAAGACTGGTCACTGAAGACTAACTGGGATTTAAATGGCAGTCCTTCAGAGGGATTGGCCGGCTCTTTGACACCGAGGGGCCCTGCACAAAATAGTGTATGCTGGGCTTCCTGTTGGTTTGCGCTTTTCAATGTCAAGTTTACATGAAAAGAAAAAACTAAACAAAAAAGAAAACATTTGGACCCCATCTGGGAACTTGGCACCTCTGCCCACCTGTGCCGTGAGTTATCAAAGTGTCCTCATATCCTGTGTTAAAGCTAGACCTTTGAAATCTAAGGCAACATGAAGAAGAAAAGCATTTACAATGGTGTTCAAAGAGCATGCCTTGACCTGGAATTTCACATTTACAAATCATTTCTGAAGATAGCATGTTTCACTGAGTAGCATAACAATTGGAAAAGCTTTGTATTGAGATCGCAGTAAAAGTAAAGCAAGCTAGTATTTGACAGATGCTCTCAAAATATTCCAAAATGAGCCTCTGCAACCTTTAGAAATCATATTTATGGCTGAAATATTACAAAATAAAAAGTTCACCAAGTGTCACTCTGACACGAAAAGAACTGAAACTGCTAAAAGGCATGCTTACGCAGCATTTCTCCTGCATATCCAGCATGTTATATATTTTAGCAACCAAAAATAAAAATGTTGCCTTTGCAAAGTAAAATCATTAGGAGTGCAATTTTCAACAAGGTTTTATAAATGGCCAAATAAAATAACAGGAAAATATATTAACTTTTTTTTTTTTTTTAAAAAGTCAACACAGATTTGTGTCCTTGAATATATGCAGATTAAACAAGCTTATGCGTGCGGTCACCTCACAAAAGTCTATTCTAAGCCAAAAAGTTCTGCTATACAGCTGAAAGTAACATCTAGTGCTCCTGCAAATGCCCTTTTGTACAGTCCTCCAAAATCCCAACTGCACAGTGATCAGTGTTGATGACCCTGTGCTTCAGAGTTCACCGGGAATGAGAAAAGAGTGAAAAAAAGCATCAAAGAAAACAAAAATACAGTATAAAACATACAGGCAGTGGCTGCAGTGGACATTTTTTAAATTGTTTTTAACATTTAGTTTCACTTCAGCTCTTTGTATGTTATAGCTTCAATCTTCTCCACAGCCGACAACAACACAAACACGAGTAGCCCACAGACCGGTTGCACCACATATTTTTTACACTGCCCAATCTGACAAGAAACACTCTTCAGCAGAGAGACAGGCAGTCCAAAAAACTGCCAACGGACTATTTACAGGCTGCCATAGCTGAACAATAATTTCCAACTTATGTGTTGGTCTTAAATGATAAATTCTGATAAGCTATAGAAATATCTCTTACTATTTCAGTTTTCTGAAAGATGATTATAATTTTAAAGGATGATCCACTTTGCAGGACCAGCAGATGTGTCAAATAGCACTTTGTAGTAAAAACATGAAGCAACACTGAGGATTCAAACTCCAGGGGTGTAACAGTGTGCATACAAAGAATATGCATCCTGTTCAGGCCTGTTCCTGTCCAGAGGAAAGCCATTGTGTGGATTGTGCCTTGAACACTCGGCTATGAAACTGGGACAAGTGGGATCTCTGTTTTTCACGGACAGTCGGAGAGTACTGGAGTCTCTCTACAACTTTAACTACAGTAATCATAGTTTTATGTGGATTGATCATGCTGACCACCATGCACAAGGAAACATTCAACTCCCTAATTGTCCATTCTGGGACAGAAAATACCCCCGCTGGAGACAAAGATCCCCTTTGGGGTTGTGTCCACTGTCAAACTCTAACAAATCAAACAAAAAGTTTTTTTTTTTGTTTTTTTTTTTTAAATTGCATATCTTATAATAGTAAAATATCAAACTGCTGCTACAGACAAACTGAGCCAGTGAAGCTCTGATCTAATCGCCTAGAGGTCAGTGGGGAAAAACTTCTACTGGACACTGTAATTTAGTTGTTTTTTTCTTCTTCTGGGGTCTGTCTAGCTATATATTTATTACACTTTTTTAATCCGATTAAAGCACCTGGACTGTGTACATATGCTCACCTGCCACCGTCCGTAGGTCAGCATGAAGAGACAGAAAGGCAGGGCCGTGCCCGTCATGGCGTGCGTGGATGGCATGCTATACTCGGAATTGTAGAAGACCTCCACCTTTACCACAGGAGGAGAGGCCGGTCGGGACCAGCGGATCATGTCCTTGGTGGACTGTCCCACGAACAGGTTCCAGGCCCAGACCACGATGAGTCTCCGGCTGACCAGGGCGTCGATGTTCCATAAGACGAAGGGGAAAAAGATGATGAAGAACATCTCGTTGCCCAGCTCAGTGCCAAACGTGAACAGGTAGAACAGAAACTTGTTGTGGATCAGGAACTCCTGACCGGTATCTCCGGTCAGTGAGTTCCTCCGGAGGGGTTTTGCTATGGTGGTCTCTGAGTCTGCTGCTGCTGCTGATGAGCCATCGGGCCCGGTGGTGTCGTCACCCAACATCCCGTTAACTTGCGGCGTGGGACCATCTCCGGCGGCTCCATTTCCAACGCCTGCATCTGAGCTCTGTGCACCTTGCTGGACCCGCTTCCTCAGCCCAGGACGGTCCGGCTCAGACACCCCGCTGTCCGGTGCATCCGGAAATGTTCCTTCAACGCCGCAGAAATGTTGAAACCTTGCTACAAGTTCGGGGTCCTGTAGATAATTACATATCTGCACAAACGTCTTTACAAAGTTCGCCATATTTTAAAATAATTTATATCAGTTGGCAAACAGGAGGTAACTCTATTTAGTCATAAAAAGCGGAGTTCATTATCCAGGAAGCTAGACAGAAGTGCAGCTCGGCGGCCGTTGCATTCCTCTCAAATAAAATACCACAAACCGAGCTAGCAGAGCGGCTAGGAACGCCTCTATCTGCTACCTGCAACCAAAGCACCGACCTTGAATAACAGCATGGAAACTCTGGCCCCGAGCATACAAAGTCCGTGACAGTTAACCATTACTTCGCAGCGTATGTAACGCGAACTCATACAAACAACAACTAACTGCGTCAGGCCGTTATTCCTCGTTTTGCTAGGATTCTTCTTCGTCTGATTTAATGTTGTCAGGCCAATCCACATGTTCAGCTAGCACCCCCTGCTGAACATGTTGCACATTACACATGATCCAATTACTGCAAGACGATGATAATGTGAGGCATCCCGTCTGATGATGACTGATTAAAGAGATACATTAAGACACTTCTTCTGTAGTTTGGTTAGGTTAGATCACACTACTACATGTTGTTTTTTGTGTTCTTTGCATAGCACTAGCTTATATTAAATATTTATTGACACACACCTGTCAGAGATTCATTGTAGGTATGAATAGATTTGAATAGCTTAAGAAACTGATACACAAAAAAGAAACATTCATTTATTGAAACATATGCAAATACTGTGTATAAGGCAAAAATTGAGTTCTAATGAGCTCAAAAATAATTTTTTTGGTATGACCACATTTATTCATCAACACAGCCTGAACTCTTGCAAGTTTTAAGTTGTCTTCGGGAATAGTTCTCCAGGCTTCTTGAGGGACTATTAAAGCTCTTCTTTGGATGTTGACTGCCTTTTGTTTTGTTGTCTGTCAAGATGATCCCACACTGCTTTAATAAGTTGAGGTTCAGGCTTTGGGAAGGCCAATCCATGACTGATGGTGATCCATTAAATGTTTTTTCTCTCAGCTATGTCATTATTGTACTGTCAGTGTTTTGGGGTTCATTGTCATGTTGAAAAAGGCTCTTGCCAGTCAGGTGCTGTCCACATAGTATTGGGATTCGGATCATAATATGAAATTATTTTTCTGCATTCATAATTCCATTAATTTTGATAAAATATCCAACACTGCTGGATGAAATGCTGCCCCCACTCATGACAAAGCCGTCACCGTGTTTTAAAGATGACTATAGACACTCATTGTTGTGTCTCTTTCCTAACTTTTATACATACTGTCAATGATTTGAGCCGATAATTTCACATTTGGATTAATTACTATTCTATTTGAAAGCCTGGAGAATTATTGCTTTTGACTAAAAATAAAACAAAAGAAGCCTGGCTCCTTGGAAGCAAAATGTAAAGAAATGAAGACTTTTGCACATTCATGTATCGATATAACTGTATTTTCCTCCAGCTTCCTAATAAACCCATGAAAGGATGACCTGTTTGAATTATACTTGAACAAATTCCTGATATCAGATGTTTCACCATCATGCACGTTTTCTGAGTATTAAAAAGAAAAAATATAAAACCCCATTAACACGTATTTTAAATACAAATACGCGTCCAACCCCAGCATTTAAATTAATGCGGAAAGAAATCAGACATTTCAGGCCAGCTCGTGCGTCTGGACGGAGTTATGTATAAAGTGGAAACCTGAGACAATAATACCAGCAATACTCTAGAAAAAGACCTTAAAAATAAAAGTTTGTTTTATCAAGAACTAACAGTTAGTCCAGATTTGGGCCAGTGTAGATTAGTGTGGCTACAGTGTAAGCATCGGTGGATATTAATAACAATTGACTTTGTGCACCCAACCAGCTCCAAATCTGGACCAGCTCCATATGATTACAAAGAGGCTTTTATTTTTGAAGCCTCAGTCCGGATACACAGAGCTCCATCGTGGCGATCTTGACTCCGGTGGACCAGGCTCCCGCCGGGCAGACAACGGAGAAGGGTCAGTTAGTACCAGCACGACCACCGAGCAGCACCGAGTCTCTGACCTGAAACCTCCATAATGCATGGGGGCAAGAGAGGGTTGGTGGCTCCGCAGAATACTTTCCTGGAGAATATAGTCCGGCGGTCCAGCGGTGAGTTTGACTCTGCAATGGAAACAGAAATAAGTGATGCTTTCGATTTTATTTCTCAGCCAGGGAACCACACAGGACTGGGATGCTGAAGTATACCGACGTGTGTTATTTTTGTGCCATTTGTTGGGAAGCAGAATCAGCAATCGCTGATGTTTTTTTTTCTTTTAAGTAGAATTTTTTTTTTTTTTACCTGAAAGTTGACTGACACATTTCTTCTGATATAGAAAACAAAAAACAGTCACATTATCCGAATTATGTGGATAAATAATGAAAAATCTAAATTATAGTTTGCTCTTATGGTAGGCTTTTTAAATTAGCTCTAGAAAAAAATTAGGAAAACACTAATTATTTGTCTTACTTATCAAGTAAGAGTAAAGATTATTCTTTATGTGATGAGTGCAATTTTACACCACCATATATTATGATTATCACAATATGAGGATTTTAAAGCATTTGTTTGAGGATTTGTGAGGTTGTTCCTTATTTATGCGCATTGTTGCAGAAGCTAAAGTTCATAAACGAATGAAGCTCCAGATATGATGCATCGTGTTTGTTCAGTGGTATTAAGGAGTAAAGTTCTGCTAATGTGAGAACATATAGTCTCATTTTTACAAGAACTGGATTTGCAGCCAATCTTAAAGGTCTTAATGTTCTTTTCAGGGATGTATAATTTGATTTATGGCACTTTATCTCTTAGCTACAAATACCAGAGAGTAGAGCGCAGTTTTGCTGTATACCTTTTTTATGTTCCAGAAAGGAAATGCATGTCAGCAAAACAGCCAGTAACTGTACTACTGGCGTAAATATTTAAAGTACTATGTGCACAGCAGGCAATCAGACATTATTCTCATGAGACCCAGAGGCTTTTCTTACAAACGTAGATGGAGGGGTGCAACATTGATTCAGTGTCTGTAAACTTTACTCTTCACCTCAGTAATGTGGTGGTTATCTGAAATTCAGTATCTATTGTCTGAATGTCTGACCACAAAAGCCCGCAGAATGAACAACATGTACAGTAAGTTCAAGTGTGCAATTTAATTTGGAAGAACTTCAGTCACCCTTTTGTCTGAAGACTGCAGACTGCTCTGAAACTGCAGTAAAGTGGAAGAAGTTTTCAGCTCTTCATCAATATTTGATTCGCATTATGAGTGGAACCTAAACAGCTTTTCTTTTCTCCGTCTCATCTGGTAGCCAAATGTGGATGACTTTTGTATCTTGTTTCCATTATATGCAGTAGTAAATATAAACTTGCATTATGGTGATTTAATAATGTATGGCGATTTGATAAATAATAAAAGGCATATGTTTTATTACATATGTTTTCTTTATTTGTAATTTGGTGTTTAAAATTTCCTGTATTTTGTCTCAGAAACGAGCTTCCTGTTGGCAAATGCACAGGTCCTGGAGTGGCCAGTCGTTTACAGCAATGATGGATTCTGCAAGCTGTCTGGATACCACAGAGCAGAGGTGATGCACAAGAGCAGCACATGCAAGTAAGATGCTCTTCAAGCACCCAGCACCTTTCTTTCTGATGCTTGACTGGAAGCTTTAATCCACAATTTTAGTGTGTTTTTTTTTCTTGTTTTTTTTTAATATATTGAATCTCCACTTTTTATTTATCAAAAGGGGAACTAATCTAAATACCTGGAAGTAGTCAGAAGTATAAAAAAACATATATATAAATCTTATATTATGGAAACTCATAATCTGTTATTCACATTTCATTATGTTTTCTTCCCTCTTTGT
The DNA here is from genome assembly GCF_051167445.1 of Perissodus microlepis. Taxonomy (NCBI): domain Eukaryota; kingdom Metazoa; phylum Chordata; class Actinopteri; order Cichliformes; family Cichlidae; genus Perissodus; species Perissodus microlepis. The sequence goes on from NC_140475.1 coordinate 9,596,884, forward strand.
CTTATTTTGCAGTTTCATGTATGGTGATCTGACTGATAAAAATACGATAGACAAAATCAAACAAACATTTGACAGCTATGAGTCTAATTTCTATGAGGTGCTGCTGTATACAAAGAATAGTAAGTACTGTACATTTGAATCGCAAGATTTTAACAAAAAACAAAAATCAAATGAATTAAGGAATAAATGTTAAAAAAGTTTTTGTTTTTTTGATTGCTTCCCACAGAAACACCAATATGGCTTTACATGCAGATAGCCCCAATCAGAAATGAAAATGACAAGGTGGTGCTTTTCCTCTGCACCTTCAGAGACATCACCCTGTTCAAACAGCCAATTGACGATGAGTCCACAAGAGGTGAGAGACTTTATGTTACTGTACCAATAATTTCCACCTGATAGTATTCTGTATTTCATTGTATTTCTGGGATTTGAAAAGCTTTGGAGTTATCGCTAAAGGTCCAGCCATTAAAATTAAAGACAAAGGAGTGTTATAGATTTTGATTGCACATGAGTGGCTTTGACTTATAAGACATTAGTTTCCTGGTGTGTAACGTACAACTGTCCAGGTGTTGTGTGTCCGGGTCAGTGAACAGTGGTCTCTGTGAGTCTATGCAGTGCCATATCCCTGGGGATTAATTGTGCCACAGAGACTTTTTGCATACACCAAGCAGAATTAAATGACAGTGAGGGCACAAGGAGAAGGTAGCTGTATGAATAATCCTGTTTCACAGAGGTAAAAAAGGGTGTGGCAGGTTTCTGAAGATTGATTTTATATACTATTATATTATTATTCATATATTAATAGTTAAATATTTTTCAAGTCAGGATTTATGTATATCATGAATCTGCAGTGGTGCAATATGCATGGTGCATTTAAGGAGTGGACCCAAATGCAGTTGCTGGAGACTGACATAATTAACCGTTTATTAGGATTGTTATAAAAAAAAAAAAAAAACTGAATTCAAAGTCCATTAATAAAGTCACCAAAAATCTGAAGAAAGGAGCCAGTAGAAATAATAATTTAAAAAAAAATTAACAGGGAGCATTCAAGGGAGATAACATAGAGACTTAGACAATGACTGAGGGGAAAACAAAGGCAGGACTATTTATACACATCAGGGCAATCAGAGAAAGTGGAAACAAAGGGGTAACAAGGCACAGCCGAATCAATTCAAGACAACAAGACAAGAGGACAAAAGTTAAGCTAGTAACAAGACTTAGGAGACAGATAACTGCCAAACTAAAACAGGAAGTGAGAAGCTATAACTAAACAGGGACACATAGACACAAGAAAGTAGGAGGAACAAATAAAACAAATAGACCATAATATACAGAAACTGTAACAAAGAACTAAAAGACAAAAAATAAGAAACTAAGGAAGTACGTGAAAATTCAAAACATAGAGAGAATGTGAAAAGAGATGGATCATAACAATTGCAAAAATGCAGGAAAAAATGTAAAAAACAAACAAACAAACAAACAAACAAAAACTAATTTTTGTAGTAAGATAATCCCCAACATCTCTGAGACGTAATTGATCAGACATGATGTCACAGCACTGAATGGTGCACTCGGTCAATACCAACATAATGGTGATACTAATCAACAGGTTTGAGAGCCTAAACCTGTTTATTTCCATTCATTGGCTAACAAAACACTGTGGGAAAAATTACAAAAAGAAAATGAGACCGCCCCTCATGCAACTGACTTCAAATATGGCGCCACACTTGTTTGTGTATGTAACAGGATACCTTCAAAGTTTGACTCTTTGTCAAAACAGATGAAAAAGAGACAAGCACATAGAGATTCTTTGATTTAGTCGATGCAAGTACACGGGACTTGTTTTTTATAAATCTTGTAGAAATAATGTCAATTGAAATTGGGATCACTTTTATTTTTCCTTCAGTTTCTGTCACTTGTCTTTTCCTTCTGTGCTTCCTCTGGGAGTGGACCAGGTTTTCTTTTGCTGGGTAAAGTTTCCAAGTGTTGTGAACATTCCTAATTTCATATAGCAGGAAACAAATGCTCTCTCCTCTTCCTGTTTTGGCTGAGCAGTCGTGCTTGTGGCAGGTAGCAGACAGCAGTGCACAGTTAAAGCAAGGCTAGTAGGCAACCAGTCTAAACGCAGATGGTGTTATTATCCAACTGCAAAAATTCAGTTCAAGTCAAAAGACATCTATTGCCCATTTAACAAAGAAAATCAACATCACCTAATACTCCCATAAACTCCAGTAAAATGTAAACATCTTAACATTAAATGCTCTTAAATGTTTCTTAATTCCTAAATAATGCCGGATGCCGTGTTGTTTTCCTGTGCATTCTGTGTTGCTGTCTGTGGATAGGGTGGACAAAGTTTGCCAGGCTCACACGAGCACTGGCCAACAATCGAAACCTGGTGCAGCAGTTAACACCACTCAATAAGTCGGAGGTCAGCCACAAGCCCTCCAGACTGGCTGAGGTGAGCAAGACCCAGAATTTTCTTTCTAGAATCTGTATCTTTTAAATATGGCTTAGAGGTTCTTGTATCATGATGGCAAATGTTTCCTCTCAATGAAAGGCACTCCAGCTGGGATCAGACATTCTCCCTCAGTACAAGCAGGAGGCCCCTAAGACCCCTCCACACATCATCCTCCACTACTGCACTTTCAAGACCACTTGGGACTGGATCATCCTCATCCTCACCTTCTACACTGCCATCATGGTACCCTATAATGTTTCCTTCAGGACCAAGCAGAACAACTTGGCCTGGCTGGTTGTGGACAGTGTTGTCGATGTCATCTTTTTGATTGACATTGTGCTCAACTTCCACACCACCTTTGTGGGTCCAGCTGGAGAGGTGATTTCAGATGCCAAGCTCATAAGAATGAATTACCTAAAGACGTGGTTTGTCATCGACCTGCTGTCCTGCCTGCCCTATGATATCATCAACGCCTTTGAAAACGGTGATGATGTGAGTAAACGTTAATAAAGATCATTCTTTTAATGTGGGATTAATTGCTCAGACAATGGTATGTCTTTCCATGTATACATTAAAACGTTTCTGCTTTACTGTTCTTTTTTTTAATGTAGGATATCCTCACACATGCCTCTCCCACGGGTCATCTTCGTGAGTCACATTTCCACAGAAATAGCACACGGACCGAAGACTCCGTTCTCCCAGTAAGTAAATTTCTGTATTTCTTTAAATGTGCTGTGATAAATATGGTTTGTACCATGCCTCTTGCTCTATGACAGTTTGGATAGGCTCCAGCCCCCCCACCCCGCGACCTTGAATTGGATAAGCGGAAGAAATTGGATGGATGAATGGATGGAAATCAGGTCATATTATCGATCCCTTATGGTAACAAAACCACACTGAATAATCACATTGCAGAGTCTTTGAGCTCGTTGTTTTGAGTTTTTCACCCAGAACATTAGTATTGTCAACAATGATATCTACAAAATTCAGTGTTTACCGTGACCTAACGGCAAGAAGGTCCTGGGTTTGAATCCAGGAGGAGGCTGGGGCTTCCTCCCACTATCCAAAGACATGAATGGGTTAGGTTTATTGATGATTCTAAAATGGTCTTAGGTGTAAAAGCGAGTGACCAACCACACACAACCAGTAAGGGAATACTAATTTTTCCCTTCACCAACAGTGGTTCCCATATGGTTTTTGACCAGTATCTACGCTTGTGTTACTGTGGCCTTCTTCACTTGATTCTACATCATCACCATGACTGTCACATGTTTAAAATCGTGGGCAAGTTAATGTCATGTGGTTATTGGTCACCTGACTGCAAAACCTCCATATGGCCCTTGTTTTTTTTTGTACCTACCCCTTATTATCACATTAAAGTTTTTAAAAAACAAGGTGGAGTCAGCTAAACTGGTAAACTCAAGGCTTCAAAACATCAGTCCACTAACCGGTAGGTGATATCATGATGAGTTCATTCATTCATCTTATATACATGATATTTATTTACATTAGGAGAGAGCCAAAATAAGACTCATTCTAATTTAAATAACTGTATTCAACTGTATGTAAATAATTTATTTTTACAATATCAGTGTTGTAATAATATGTAAAAGCAGCCAAAAAAAATCATGACTCCCGAGAACAAAACCATGCAGTAACATGATTTTTCAATTTTAGCAATGAAAAATATTCACCCTTTAAGGAGATATAGTTGGTTTTTTTTTGCATATGTACAAATGTAACATCTCTTTGTACAACAAAATGTAACAACTCCAGTCGCACTCCGTTCTTTCAACTCAAAAATGTTAAATTTCACTGGCATCCCACAGGGATCTGTCCTGGAGCCTCTTTTATTTATCATCTGTCTACTTCCTCTTGGCCATGTCTTCCATAGATTTAATATCAGTTTCCAATGTTATGCTGATGACATGCAGCTCTGCCTGTGCACCAAATGTCCCATCACTTTTCGTACCACTGCTCTCTGTGTTTGCCTCCAGGAAATCAAATCCTGGTTCTCCTGTAAACTTTATCAAATCGAATAGTGATAAAACCAAGGTTCTCCTCACTGACACCAGTCCACCTTGTGTAAATGTTTCCCTCCCTATTGACGACTCTTCTCAGGTCTTCTCTCTTCCTGCAGAACTGCCTCCATTAGTCACAACATACAGGCCCATCAGCAGCTTCTTTGGCTAATATCATATCATATTGATATCAACATTCTGCTCATCACCTTTGAGACCACAACATCACTCTGCAGTACCACTCTTAACTTCTGCACATCAACACACCCATTCGCACTCTTCTTCCTTCCATCTCACTGTCCCTTCCCCTCAACTGAATACAATGTGAGCTTTCAGATGCTCTGCTCCTAAACTCTGGAGTTCCCTCTCAAAGCGCACCTCTTTACGTTGCCATACTCTCTTGTCTTCCACCATATTGTCTTCCACCAGTCACATGAATCCTCTGTTCTTAATGATTTTACACATTCTAATCTTGTTTTATTGACTTGACAGATATTTTCTTCTCTTAAGGTGAAATCATTTTAATCATGAAAACCAGTGTAAATTTTTAACATAAGATAATAATGCAGCTTTCATCTGATGTACAATGTATTTGCCACTGTGTTAAGCAGTTCCAAAAAGTAGCTTAAATATATCACAAATGTATCTGTTATTCTGGATATCTGGTTCACATTTTCACTTTCTTTCTCTGTAGGGTCTCAGCAGCCTCTTCAGTTCCCTTAAAGTCATCCGCCTGCTCCGTCTGGGCCGCGTAGCTCGAAAACTGGACCACTACCTGGAGTATGGAGCTGCGGTCCTGGTCCTGCTGGTGTGTGTCTTCGGCCTGGTGGCTCACTGGCTTGCCTGCATTTGGTACAGCATTGGTGACCACGAGGTCATTGATGAGACCACCAACACCATTAAGACAGACAGCTGGCTCTACCAGTTGGCACTGAGTATTGGAACTCCTTACCGCTACAACACTAGCGGTAATGGCCGGTGGGAAGGAGGTCCTACCAAAGACACGCTGTACATTTCTTCTCTCTACTTCACCATGACTAGCCTGACCACCATTGGATTTGGTAACATTGCTCCAACAACAGATGGCGAGAAGATTTTCTCCGTGGCTATGATGATGGTGGGCTGTGAGTACCCAGTCACCACACACTGTATTTCCAACATGCATCGCATTTAACAGTTTCTCCAAAGGTTTCACAAAACCTTTGAAAATGGCACAGGAAACATTTAACTAGCAGCCACAATGTGATAGAGTAATACAGCCATATAATGGAACGATCCATGAGTTTTAAACTGTACTTGGAGCTGGGAAAGGATGTTTTAACCATATTCAGTAGCATCATTTGTGGGTGAAGTTTACCAGAACAACAGCTCTGTAACAACAAAAACAGCCCTGTCTCCCCATCACTCCATCACTCCACACTAAACAAAGCATACATACTTTGATGTCATTCGTGCATTCATCCATTCATAATATGCTAGTTGAACCTTGCAGGAGATGAAACAGTCTGGTTACACTTACTTGCACGCTAGTCAAGATAACGTGCTCTCCACAGTCCTGCTGGCTATTTACCAGCTGCCAGTAAAGCAACATATGGTGCGTATGTTCTAAAACATGAGGAGGATCTGTGCAGGATATTAAGTCCCAGCACGCTGTGATCAATACATGGCTGCTTTTACCCATAGTTAACATAGTGTATGGCATTACTGATGTATTTAGAGATGACTTTGCTTAGACACTAATATATTTATGTAACCACTATTGAAAAATTTCATGGCAGAGTTGACTTTGCTGTCTCTTTTTACATTTTCAACAAAGTGAAAGTGAAACATTGCAAATCAGTTGAATTTCTAGTTTTCACAAAATATTTTTGAACCATTTACCTTTATTTATTGCAACTTCCTCCTAACCTTTTAATGTGCATATCCTCAGTGGACACTATTAAGGAATACTTTGCTAGGACTGAGCTGGGCCCCTGTTTTCCTTCAGAACTGCTTTAATTTTTCAAGGAATAGATTCAACAAAGCGCTGGAAACATTCCTCTGAGATTTTGGTCCATACTGACGTGATAGCATCACACAGTTGCTGCAGATTTGACACCTGAACATCCCATTACACCATATAACAAAGTGTGCCCTGAAAATTTTCATTTTCACCCAGAGAACTGTCGCTCATTGGATTTCTTCTCTTTTTCAGACCATTCTCTGTAAACTCTAGAGATGTTTGAACGAGAAAATCCCACTATATCAGCAGTTTCTGGAAAACTCAGACCAGCTCGTCTGGCACCAATAACCACACCACATTCACTTAAATCGCCTCTCTTCCCCATCATGATGCTCAGTTTGAACTTCAGCACATCAAATTGACCATGACTACATGCCTAAATGCACTGAGCTGGTGTCATGTGATTGGCTGGTGTGTGTATTAGCGTCACAGAAACATCAACTAGACATCCATTTAAAACATTAAAAAACATTTTCAGTAGAAAATCTCTTCCTAAAGGTCTGGAAGCATGCTCTAAATCAGGGATGTAAATAGGTTGTCTATCTGTACCTGCCACCCTAACTGACCAAACTGACAGTTACTTATTATTTAAAATCACATTTCGATAATGACAGAATTCAATATTCAGAAAGTGAAGGAAGTATTTATTCCTTATAGAGCTAAATGATCCACAGACAACATTTTCCTCTTTTCATTCTGGTCATGGTTTCACGTTTAGCTGCAGCCTCGGTGCTTGAACCACTCTGAGTTTCGGCTTTGTCAATAATCAAAAGTGACATGTTCAGCGCCCATCACAGCCTGCTCTGTGAATGTCTGTCTGAGGGCAGGTCGTCACATCAGAAAAGTATTGCATGTTAATTCAGTCAGTCATTTTTTCAATGCAGGGAATAAATATCATTGCATTCTTCTGTATTTCTCATGGTCAGTAGAAACTTCATGAAGAAAGTCAAAGTTAAAGACTTCATTTATTCCTGAATTACCTTTAAAATTTTCAGCAAATACAGATATTTTTTTTCTTTACATTCCCTGTGTTGCGTGACTTTCAGTATTTAATGGGACACGACTGTCAAATTGATGAGGATGAAGCTTATAGAGAGTCTTGTGTAACATGAACTTAGAAATGATGCATTATGTTATATAAGTCTACGTATAAGTCACGCCATATTCCTTAGCTAACTTCAAAACTATCTAGAACTTAGTACTGTAACTACATTAGTGGCTATATAAGTTATATCTTTGGTGTCTTAGTAATCTTTTGTGGTTCCAATTCACCAAAATAGAAAGGCCTATTTTTACTCCAGCCTGTTTGCTGCTTTCATCACACACTGCAGACAGAGTAATAGCTTCACCTTTGATCTCAGTGCCTCTACAGTACCTTGGTCATCACGCACCTTTGTGCACTAACCTTTGGCCCATCCCTCTGAAACAGCATGTATAGTGATGCAATAAAACCAGTGAGAACACAGAAAGTGACAGCCACGCTTCAAGCTTCATACAGTCGAAAGTAAACACCCATTATTCTGATGGCGCCTGGATCACGAGGATCATTCAGTCACACTGCAGTGTCGGCTTCAATTATGGGGCATAAATCTCCTGCTATAGATACGGTAATTATTTGAGTGGAGAAGGAATCGAAGAGAGGGCCAGTTTGCCTGCAGGCTCGGGTGTAGTAAGTGGACAATGAGCCATCACGTTAGATATGTATCCTAACCTCTGTGATCCTGCTGTGGTGACCGGAGATGAAGCTTTCCCGTTGAGTGGATAAAACCTCACAGTAAGAGATGCTGAGTGACTCTTTGAGGTCACTGCAGCACGGCACTCCTACCCAGGAACTGTGGATTAGAAATGATATCATAAAGAGTTAGCCCATCCCTCGTTGTGTATATCAGGCTATGCATGCATGTATTTAAGAAAACTGCACTGTCAGCAGTGCTGTTTTGTGTACATTTACTTTTCAGTAAATTACAAAACAAAACAAACAAAATTATTAAAACCAAATAAATAAAATTCACTAAAGAGTTTATCCAAAATGTAAAATACACACAGTACTATATTATTGTAGAACCAAGATATAATGATTATATGCTCGTAGTGCTTATACAGCATTATGTCAGATGGACATCCACACTGTTTTTAAGGTTTTCGTTTTTCTATCACTGTAAAATCTTTGAAATCTTAAAATTACTTTCATTTGTGCACCAGCGATTATGTAATTACAGCATCATTGATCAAGTGTTAGTCATGTATAAATCAGGGGATTGTAATAAAGAGTGGGAAGCAAAGGTTTGAGCAATCATAATCAAATGGTATAATTTGGTGATTATCAAAAGAAAAAAGAAGAGTCTTTAATGGTGCTGTACTCTTACTCCAACCTTCATACGACTGCAGATGAGCGCTAACAAGATTTCCCTCAGAGTGGCCTGGAGGAGCAACTGTTCTGCATGAACAGGGTCTACAGGTTAACTCCTCATCAGGTGGAAAAATTACCTTTGACCTTATGACAAGTCACAAAAGTCCCTGAAGGTCTAGAAAGGCAAGTAGATGAGCTGGTTTGTCCCTAGAATGTCATTTGGAGGGAAAAAGTCTTCATGTGGTTGTGTGGAAGCCGGTAGCGTGGAAAACACTTAAAGGACAGTTAAATATCAGCATGCTCCGGTTTTTTCCCGTCATAAACTAGTAACCTCTCCAAGGTATACCTGAAATTTTGCTCTATAACAGCTGGGACACTAACCCTCAATTGGACAAGTGGAAAAAATTAAGGGAATAAAGTTTTGGATTAGATCTCAATTAATTATTTAATCTTTAATCCAAATATAATTTTTTTTCGTGTTAAATACTCCATTAATCACACATATATTCCACTGAAACGTTTTGTCATAGGCAGTTTCCTCAACAATATTTAACTCTAAATTTGAGGTATGAAAGTTGGATACTGTGATCCCATAAATATGATTATTTGTTATCTAAAAGCATTTATCTCTTGCAGGAGAGATTATTTCTATATCTCGGCTAGCTTGAGAATGACTTGTCCCCCCAGATGAGCTGGAAGAGATGGTCATGTCTCGGATAAGCAGAAGAAGACGGATGAATGAAAACGTTAGATTCGAATAAATAAGATGAACTATTGCTCTTCCGTCTTTTCTTTTAGCGCTGCTATATGCCACAATCTTTGGAAACGTCACCACCATCTTCCAGCAGATGTACACCAACACAAATCGCTACCACGAGATGCTCAACAATGTGCGTGACTTCCTTAAGCTTTACCAGGTTCCCAAAGGTCTGAGCGAGAGGGTCATGGACTTCATCGTCTCCACCTGGGCCATGTCGAAGGGCATTGACACAGACAAGGTACAAATCTGTGCAAAAGTTTCAGGGGGTGCTTTCAAAAACTGATGTGCCATTACTTGTCAGATACATACCAATGCAGTTTGCAAGGGTACTTGTTGGAGATCTTAGGATAGTCCCATGAAGTTAGGCTCCTGAGCTATTTCTGTTTGTCCCTTTAATGCCAGACTGACACTACAATGTGGAGATCTCAGCTCTGTGAAGCCCTAATCATCTGCTGGGGGGGGGGGGGGGGGGGGGGGGGGGATTTATCTTTTGGATTTCACGTTTTCATTTATTGGCTTTCCCAACAACCTAATTAAAGTTTATGCCCTTGGTTAAATCTTGCCTGCCTCCCATATCTGCATTTTAGGTCCTGAACTTCTACAGTCCATACAGTCAGTAACAACATTACCATTGTTTTTCTCATGAAGTAAATTAGATCACATGGTCCAACATCTGGGGTTTAAAGATTATTTAAAGAAGCAGCTTTCATGTCTCTGCAGTTCTATTTTTAAAACGTTTAGTAATACATCTGCTAAATGAGCAGCGGAAATGTGCTACATATTTAATGTCCTCCAGTGATGATGCATTAAGTGTTTGCTGCACCATCTCTTTCAGGTTCTCTCCATCTGTCCTAAAGACATGCGTGCAGACATCTGCGTCCACCTCAACAGACAGGTTTTCAATGACCATCCAGCTTTTCGTCTGGCAAGTGACGGCTGTTTGCGCTCTCTCGCCGTGGAGTTTCAGACTACACACTGCGCACCTGGAGACCTCATCTTCCACATCGGGGAGAGCGTTGATACGCTCTGTTTTGTAGTCTCGGGTTCACTCGAAGTCATCCAAGATGACGAGGTCATCGCAATACTAGGTAATCCAGGGCAATATTGTGAAATAGACCAAGCCAAGTTTTACCTGCTGCTCTCAGTTGAAGTTAGAGCAAAGTTTGTTTCAGTGCAGAGTTTTCTGAAGTCCTTTTTATGCTATACAACCTATATGTGTTCGACTTTATCCCATTTTATTTATATTTATCTGAGCCAACAGATGTTTATGTGATATCTGGCCCTGTTCAGGTAAAGGTGACGTGTTTGGAGATGCATTCTGGAAAGAGACCACGCTGGCTCGAGCCTGTGCGAATGTGCGCGCTCTGACGTACTGCGATCTGCACGTCATCCGGAGAGAGGCTCTGATGCGGGTGCTGGAGTTTTACACCGCGTTCGCCAACTCTTTCTCCCGCAACCTCATCCTCACCTGTAATTTGCGAAAACGGGTAAAACTTTCACTGTCCTGTCTTTTAGTAAAGGGTGTTAGTGTCATCTTAAAGCAAGGGATTACTGATTGCATTTTGCAACAAATGCAATACAACCAAACCTGCTTCTTTACAACATAAACTCTCCATCTACAAACTCCTACATAATCAAGAGCTGAGCAACCAAACCCAGTACACAGGAACATCTATAACCATAACTTTTCACCAACTGACAGTATGAATAAAAAACACTTTTTCTTATTTTGTTTGTATTGCAAAGCATTTTGCAACGTCTTGCCGTGCATATGCTAAACACACATATCTATATGTGTATCTAGGACTTAAATGATCATTAAATTTAAAATAAAAGGAGAAATAGAGAAAGAAAAGGTGTTTGTGCCAGCAGTAAATCATAGACAAAAATTAGAATCAAATCCCTTCTTTGCAGATGAGACTTCATTCATACAACATGTGCTGTGGCCTTGAGCTAGGCAGCATGGAATACCTGAGTGCAGAGTTGTATACAGTTTTCCATAAAGTGTGTAATGGTAAATGGATTGTATATATATACATAGCACATTGTCTTTGTATCGACCGCTCAGAAAGCCTTTTTATCAAATTACAAACTGAGAGTGAACAGCTCAAATGTGAAGAGGATAAATGTAAATAAATCAGCACATGCACACTGTCTCCATCCAGATTTCCCCAATCTGTGAAAAGGACAGTGACAAAAAATTAGTTCAAAGCCGAACAATTAGCTGGTCCAAATTAAGGCTCTAATATTTCATAAAGGTTCTCCTGGCTACACATATTGATCCCACTACAGCACGGAGATGCTTTGCTTTCCAGCCACAAGAGTAGGTTTCTTATACATTCTGCTGTAATACTATCTTTTAAGTTCTTAATGGATGTTCATATCGCGTCAAGTCATCCCAGGGCACGTAGTCTGTTGTGTTCTTTGTTCAGGACTGAGATGTATGAAATACTTTTGAGGATGTAGGTTTAAAAAAGTTGTTCTCAAACAAAAAACAAAAACATTTGAAGGAATTAAACAGACTCATAACAGCTCAAACTCTGGCTGTAACAAAGCAGACCGGCCTTTTAAGAATGTTTGAGCAATTGTTGGAAGTGCTGTGTAGTAAATATTAATTGGCACAGTTTCGTGGCAGGTATTTGGACTTTGCAAAAGTCTCAAGCCCTCTTCATTTCTTTATGTTTTGTTAGGAAAATGGGAAATAGGTGCAGTGGTTTATTGAAACCTGTGCAAACATACATGGACAGTATACAGTATATGAGGCAAAAACAGAGTGTGTACAATTCCTAATGAGCTTTAAAAACAGTATTTGGTATGACCACCTTTATTCTTCAACACGGCCTCTCTCACACAAGCTTTCTTGTTATTTCTTAAGTAGTCTTCAGTCTCCAGGCTTCTTGAAGGAAATTCAAAGCTCTTCTTTGGATTTTGGTTGCCTTTTGTTCAGTTTTCTGTTAAAATGATCCCACACTGCTTAAATAATGTTGAAGGGCCTCTGGGGAGGCCAATCCATGCTGATAGTGTTTGATGGTGTGTTTTGTCTATCCAGGTATGTTTTTACTGCATTGGCAGTGTGTTTGGGACCATTGCCACTGACTTTCAGCACAGTCCTTGTGTAATTTGGCATACCTCAGCCTCAGTTTTGCTTCCTTGAGAATGGCTCCTTGACAAACACACTTCCACTGAGGCCATTTCTGAGGAGGCTTCAGTCAACATTGAAGGGCCAGATGCATCTTTCAGGTCCTGTGTCAGGTCTTAACATGAATGATTCATAGGACATGTTGAAGTGGCTTAACATCCTGTGTACAAGTACTGGACTGAAAATGAGTAAACAAGCAGCCAAGCCTGGAGAGACACTGCTCAAGACCACTTGAAATAAGCAGTGACTTAAGACTTCTTTGCATGTTTAATAACATAACAGGTCCTAGACATTTTGTAGATTTCTTATGGGCAGCCGAGCCCATTAGTAGCTGTCTTCTACATTGGTTTTCTAATCTATCTATTTCTAATCATCTAAACTAGTCAGTTTCAGATTAATCCAAAAATGATATTAAAGAAGTTGATGCTAACTATTACACTATTAATATATCAGTTGAAATAACTGAGTGGGAGCTTTGTACACAGTGGGCTTTAACCTGGGATTCATGGGGGTAAGTGTTTCACAGATTAACTTCTCAGGTACACCAGCACTGAAAGTTTCTACCAGAGTGGTATCGGAAGGTAGTGAGACGCTTGGAGTTTATTGATATTTCTTTTCTTTGTCTTCAGAAGGAATTCAGGAAAGACTCAGAGCCTAAATTGTCCTCCATTATTGACTTGTTGCTCCATTAACGGTTTCCCTTGTGCATTGCTGCTTTCAGCTCATAAATATTTCAGCATTCAAAACAGCTGCAGGCAGCTGCCCTTGCTTTGAAGCTGCATTATACGGACATTGTACAACTTGCTTTGTCCAGGTCGAGCACTAGAGCATGCACACTGTAAGTTACAATTTACAGTGTGTCCTGTATCAGTGTCCTCATGCACGCACTCTCCCTCTTGCAGGTCATCTTCAGGAAGATTGCCGATGTGAAGAGGGAGCAGGCGCATCAGAGTGACGTGACTCTGTCGATTCCCGAAGACCACCCGGTTCGCAAGCTGTTCCAGAAGTTCAGACAGCACAGAGACGCTCAAACAGGAGAGTCCAACACTTACTTAGATCACAACTGCGTGCAGGTGGAGATGCAGCAGCACCCCCAGCACCACACTGACTCAAACTCTTACACTCAGCCCAGTCACTCAGCATCTCCTCAGCAGCGGCAGGAGAACACCTCAGCAGGAGGGGGGAACAGTTGCAACATGCATGAAAAGTCAGAGCAAAGGCGCACAATGGAGGCGGTGGGGTCTGCATCAAAGCCTTGTCCAGAGAGCCGGTTTGGCCAGAGCAGTGGTGCAGGTGGAGAGGGTAACGCAGGGAGCGGCAGAGGTGTGAGAGGCTGGGCAAAGTTTAGAAACGCCACATCTGCTGAGCCAGCGCGTCCTCCTGTCGAGCAGGAGAAGCAGACTCAGAAAGCAGACGAGTGGCCGAAAGGATCGCAGTCCTCAGAAGAGATCGCAGCCCCCAAAACGAACCACGAATCAGGGGGAGGCGGAGAGAGGGGAAGCACAGAGGGCAGCAACAGCGCAGCTGAGGAAACAAGCGCCCTGCACAAAACCGACTCCTGCGACAGTGGTATCACAAAGAGCGATCCACGCATCGACCGAGCAGGAGATTCAAGAAGCTCCTTCGAGCGAAGCCCGATGGAAAGGAGCCCCATGGAGAGAAATCCATTCGAGCACAGCCTCGGGGTTTACGCCGAGGTCTCCCTCAGACACTCATTCGTGCAGCCGCTGTCTGAACAAGCGCTGCTTCAAGCCACGCTCCACGCGGCCAAGCTGGAGCTGAAAGCAGACATTCAGATACTGAGCGGGAGACTGTCGCTGCTCGAGGCTCAGGTGAGCGAGATCCTCAGGCTGCTGTCGGTAAAAAGACTCTCACTGCCACCAGCGTCCTCTCCAAAAGCAAGACGGAAAAGTCAAGACTCGGTCACCGCCTCCAGGCCGGCTTCACCCAAAACAGACGACGAGGATCTTTAAATTTTCTCACTTAATAAAAAAATAAAGGATTAGATAAGCATCGTGCATGTCCTGCTGGACTACAAGTTTTAATACTTGATTGCATGCAGAAATGTTACCTTAGCACCACAAGAATCCAGGGATTTATCTTATACTGTAGCTTTTAACTTATGAGACACTTGTGTGTGAGAGGAAGCAGGGACAAGTAATTAACAACAAGCACAAAAAGGAAATGATGCTTGATGAGGTGCTTGGCAAAACATGCAAGTTTGATGACAATAAGATGGAGTAGTTCTTTACGTTTCTGGAAGTCAGTTTACAGTTTTGAGGGGTTTTTTTTGTTTGTTTTCTTGGTAGAAAACCTTGAAGTTCACATTTCTATTTTGTGGACAAGCTGAAGCTCAGTGAGCATTTCAACATGCACAGTGTATTATAAATACACAGCTTTATCTTATTTAGGAGGGAAATCCAGAGTTTTTGTTGCTCATCCTCAGTGGAGCGACTACCTTCCGAGTTAATTATCAGGTAATTAAATGTGCCTTACAATAGCAAAGCCTCACTGCGAGCTGTTTTGATGAAATCTAATGTTATATATACATATAAATCTATATGCATTGTCTTATTTAAAAACTCATTTCCTGTGCATGTAAAAATAAAGGACAGCAATGCAATAATGCCACTTTTACATTTTTGTTAAAGGTTTCTTTTCCTTCAGGATGCGAACATGTCACCAGGTTTTTGCAGCAGACTCATTGTGCATTTTTCTTCACGTAGCTTTGCATCTTGCTCAGGTATCTTTGTTCTCAGACTGAATTTGAACGATTTCTATTTATTAGCCATTTTGTAAGATAAATGGTACTGCATATCCTGTTTTAATCATTTAAATGATGGTTCACGATGCATATCTAAAGGGAAGGTGCACTAAACTCAGTTTGTTCATATTTTTTGGTGGTTTATGAAACCACTGGGGAAATGCTGTGTGAACTGTAAGGGTCCAAGCATGTGACTGTTAAGTATGTCTGTTCTATGTTACGTTCAGAGACGACCTTGCATGCATCCGAGGGAGCCTGTCAACTGTGAAATGAGTAATGAAAAGTAATGCCTGCTTACCATCTGTTGTTTAGTTTCTTCTCTTATGTAACACAAAAGTCTGCCTTTAAACTGGAAAGTGCAACACGCAAGTGGGTTTCATGTCACAATGTTTTGTTTAATCCAGGTGAGTCACAGGAGGATACCGATTACAGTGGATTTACACTTGACTTTCTTTAAATATGATTTTTATTTAGCAGTTGACAAACAAAGCAACACTTTTGCACTGACTTCTGAATCATCTTTAAACATCAGTGCTAATAAGGAGGGAAATAGTGGATGGATGGATGGATGGATGGATAGAACACAAATACTTAATTGTAGGTCCCCACATGGAGATAACAAGTCAAGGAGACACAAATTATGCTGTAAGTACTTTTAAGTACTGCGTAATTTCTTGATAATTTGGCATAAAAACAAACAGTATTTCTTACATTATAAGAACACTGGACTTTTCAAGGTGCAGGTCATGCTGTGGATTGACATAAACTTGCCTAACTTCCAGCTATTTTAGAGGAAAGGAGATGCTCTTATCCTACCTACCTAAAGTATTTGTAGCTAAATATAATTACAATGTAATTTCAAATAACATACGAAGAAACTGCATTTAATTACAGGGGAATTACACCTTTATAAACTGGTCGTATTATAAAGTATTACAACTGCTGTGCAGAACATAAATACTTTTTAAAATTTTATTTTAAAAATAAATTCATTTATTATTATTTGGGGGGGGGGGGGGGGGGACTTCTCCTGGATACGATCTTTAATCAGAAACACTGAATCGGTTTCAGACTATTTTTGAAGGGTTATATAACATATAGAGAAACATATGTCTGCATCTCTGTGTGAATATAAAACTGTGTACAGTACTAGGAGACTAACTTCGTGCAGCCCTCCAGAACAGCGGGTGGCACTAATGTTTCATTTTAGTGTCTTTGTGTAACTGAAACACACAGAGAGAAAAGAAAAGAAAAAAGTAGGAGGGCTGCACAAGTTGGAGATCTGAGCACAGAGAAAAGTTACAGCAGGTAAGTAAACTTACCAGAGCTTTAATTCTTTTCCTCTTTGCAGTTGTGTAAGTCAACGCTGGGTTTTTGCTGCCTTTTACTGGAGAGTTGCGCTGCATGCACTCCGTTATACCTACTGCAGGCATCCAAACGTTTAACTGGGAAAAGTTTGTATAATAATAACACGGCACAGCATGTATTGAGAAAAATAATAATAAAGTTCCCACTATAAACCCGTTCGCTTTCAAAAACGAATATAAGCAAAACTGTTGCTCATAAATCATTTTTTACGATGACCTCAGATCAGCCTGCACAAAATTCGCCTTTTGGTGCCTGTTTTGTCAAATTTAATGCGAATCCATGTTCCATATTTACTGTTTACTGCATCTACCCTCACATTTCTTAATGTTAACGAATGTTTTGATCTAAAGTATGAATAAACACATAATTTACAGGAGTTAGATGCTCAACAGCTTCCACACTGATCATAGAAGATACAGCAAAGTCTTGAACCCCTCCTCATTCTTCATATTATGCTTCCAAAGAGTTATTCTTGTACTTTTTAAAGTTCTCTTGAGCAATAGTTCTTTCGGGTCTTTCAGAGCTTTTCTTTTGGACATTGGCTGCTTTTTTTTTTTACTCGTTTTTATGAGGAATGTTTTTGTTTGTCAAGCCACTTAACGTGAATCACTCAAGCATAAAAAGGACACTACTACTACAACTGTACTAGTACTTTGTTACTACTGGTTCATCAAAAGATGAACCAGTAGTAACAAAGAGACAACTTTAAATAGTATCTTTATCCACTTTGTTACTGACAGACTGTCACAAAAAAAACGCAATTTGTCCTCGTTTGTTTAGCTGAATCTACCAAAATACCAAAGATAACACAGTTTAATAGCTATAAAATAGAATAGTATTTTTACAGAGCTACTAGCCAAAAACTTGGCATAGCTCACTGTGGTGTGCGGTATTTTCTTTTTTTTAAAAAAATTGTAAAAACTGGACAAGTGGACAGACTTTTAGGTCTGTCACATCATCTATTTACAGCAGAGGAATGATATCTGGAAGTCATGTCTTAAGTAATATGGAAAAAATCCAACATGACCTGACACATTACCTGAGTGCTGGATCTGGCCTTTTAGCTGATCCATTTACTGTTCATTGAACCCTCATCAGAAATGGTCTCAGTGGGAAGGGTGGGTGTAATTTTTTTTGCATGGCAATGATCCCAAATACACTGCAAATGCATTAAAAGAATACCTGGATAGAAAAACATAAAATGGAACACTGTCAGTTTTCCCCGCCTGTCCGGTTTGGCTCTCTTGCCATCAGAATTATTGTCTAAAGGCAAAGAAAGATGACCAACGGATTTATTTTACCAAATGGACCATCCCGGCCTTGCCGTATTGGTCTATTTGATTCACCTTTGCTTTTATTGTTTATTTTATTTTATTTTCGCTTGCTACACACGGGACAGACTTGACTGGGGGAAAGAAAAGGGAGAAAGAAAGAGGGAAAGAAAAACAGTGGATCACCTGGATCACCTGTTGAGAAAGAAAAAAGAGAAAAGAAGCAAAAAAAGAGAGCAATATAATAAACAACATCATCGCAATGACCTATGTGAATATAACAGTGAAAACTAATTATTGAATATTATTGTGCCGCACGTTGGATCGACAGCGCACAGTGTGCTTTGAGGTAGGAGCCGAAAAGGGTGTAGTTTATGTCTGTGAGCATCCGTTTGTACACCTGTGAGCATGAGCGCGCTTGTATTTAAAAGGTTCCTTCATGTAATGATCTGCTAGAGGGTGTGGGGGGGCCACAGCCCCGTCCTCCAGGGCATGAAGCAGGTATGGAGGAGATCAAGGCTCCAGACATCAAGAGACCCCCAGAGCACAAGAGACCAAGGAAGACCAACGGAGGGGCAACCACGCCACTCTCCCGGAAAGAGCTGAGGAGAGTCCCAGATGAGGGGTCACTCAGCAGCTGCAGAGCAGAAGCCAGGGGGGGTTGCAGTGACGTGCCCGTGAGCTCCGCCGGCAGCCAGCTGTGCCAGGGTGACCGAGCTCCAGGCCAAGAGGCCAAGGGCACCCCACCCCCGAAGGGGCCCGAGCGAGCCCCAGGCTCCAGGCCCCGACAAGCAGCCACCAGGAGTGAGCCGGTGCGTACCTGGACGCCCATCCCCGGACACAAAGAACGAAAGAAGAGCTTTGAATGTCCTTCAAGAAGCCTGGAGAACTATTCCTGAAGTCTACCTAAAGAAATGACAAGAAAGGTTGTTTAAGAGAATTCAGGATGTGTTGAAGAATAAAGACGGTCATACCAAATATTAACTTTCAAGCTCATTTTCAAGCTGGTATCAACTGACAAAGGTCCTATTTTTTTAGCTGATCTTGTGGCCTCAATGTTACAGATCAATTATCACTCAGCAAATTTGGCTTCAAGCAGAATTTAGCATTCATAAACTAAACACGCGACCCAGACACCGAGCTATAAATCCAGCTATAAATCGTTTTAAATGTATTTGTTACCCATACTCCATATGTGTGTTTTGATTTGAGGGATAATTTTCAAACAAAGCTTGCAGGCAGACTCTAAAGTTTTCCCATGCAAGTGTTTACATTTAAAAAAAGGTGTATTAAAAAATATAAATGAGTTTATAACCCAAAGGATTGTTTTGATTTCTGAAATCAGCGCTGAGATGGAAATGCAGCTTCCACCTCACGAGGGAGGCAAGCTGTCTGTGGTCGACATGCACACGGGTGGAGAGCCTTTGCGGATCATCCTCAGTGGCTACCCAGAGGTCAAAGGCAACAGCGTGCTTTCCAAACGTCGCTACGTCCGGGAACATCTGGACCACCTCAGGAGGGTGCTGATGTATGAACCGCGAGGACACTACGACATGTACGGGGCCCTGATCGTGGACAGCGAGTTACCCGAGGCCGACCTGGCGGTGCTGTTCATGCACAACGAGGGCTACAGCACCATGTGCGGCCACGCCGTCATCGCACTGGGACGCTTCGCTGTGGACTACAAACTAGTGAAAGAGCCGAAGTCGCCAGAGACACAAGTGAACATCCACTGTCCCTGTGGCCTGGTGAAGGCCTTTGTTGAGTACTCTGAGGGGAAAACAGGAGGAGTGAGGTTTCTCAGCGTGCCAGCGTTTGCATTTGCTACAGGTAGCACAAACGACTGTAACGGTTCTCAGGTATTTGAATGTTCTCCAGGACTAATTCAATATTTTTTTACCAGATGTGACAGTGTCGGTGGAGGGGTTTGGTGAAGTAACGGTTGACATCAGCTACGGAGGAGCCTTTTACGCCTTTGTGAATGCCCAGAGGTTTGGTCTGGATGTGTCCAAGTCCAGGACTCGGGATCTTGTCGACGCAGCCACAGCTGTGACCAGAGCTGTCAAATCTCAGGTTATCAGCTGACAGGAAATTAAAAAAAACTGAGCAATATTACACAGACAGTGAGAATATCACTTGCTAAATTTCTAGTAATCTAAAAGTCTAAATAATCCATACTTTAATTTAAAAAGGGGAAAAAGTAGGCCTGATCTTATATAGAGCTGCTTTGAATTGGCATCTTCTTTTTTTTATTCATTACATCTGCTTTTAGGGTGTTGTCGAATTATGGCTCAAATGTACGCACAGGATATTTTTAGAGGCCACAAGAAACATCTGGTAGTACTTATATGGGATGCAGTGCATGCCTGTAGAGCTTATGGCAAAAAATCTGAGCATTACATGACCTCTCAGCTTGATGTCACCCAAAAGTATCTGGACATGATGCTCCCAACCATATTCCACAGTGTGAACTGATTTCTTTTTCTACCTTATTCTTATTATTCTTTAGGTGAAGTTGCATCATCCAGTCAGCGATGATCTGGCCTTCCTGTATGGCACCATACTAACAGACGGGAAAGACGATTACTCCCCTGAACCCACCGCCAATATCTGTGTGTTTGCTGAAGCTCAGGTATGTTAGTTCCTGCTGGTGGAAGGATAAACCGTTGTCATGAAGCCTGAGTGTGGGTGTGGGTAACGCTATAGTGAGAGGCGTCTACTACGTTTTATTGATTAGAATAAAACAAAAAAAACCTAAATAAACAAGAAAGACTTCAAACTACTGATTGAAATCCTAAGCTTTTTAGAAATATGTTTAAAGAGATCATAAGAGAAAAGAAAGCAGCAGAGTTTGATGGAAAATGAGGAATGTCCCCCTGCTGGTCATTAAAAATATTGCAGATTTAAGGCACTTCTTATCACCTTTTTTTGTTTGTTTTGTTTAGGCCCTGAATCCACATCCAACTTTAAATACAGTCTTTAGTCCTGTCTAACCCTGAAGTAGCTCTAAGTGTACACTTAAGCACATTTGTCTTAGAAGGGCTGCAGCTTCCAGGAAGTGCTACAGCTGGTCAATTTAACAAGTCACATTACAATTTGGAACAGCTGTATTAGCTGAAGCTACACCCATTAATGCCAAGGAAGAGCAGCTGTGACTGTGCTCACAGCCAGCAGTTTGACAGTGCCGGAGATCGGCCTTTTACAATGAGTAATGAGCATTATGTAAAGTGGTCACATCATCTTTTATTTGTGCAGTCTGCAGAGTTTATCATAAATGAAATGGACAAACACAGCAACTGTTCAGATGAAATATGAAAGAAAAACGAGACATATTGCAAGAAAACACGTTTGGGGACATTTTTTATTTGTTGTCACTTTTTAAGTCTTTGTCCTTACTTCCATTATTTGAATCCTCTTTAAGTGCTCAAGTGTTGGAATCATACAAAAGACAATAAAAGGTCTGTGTTTTGTTCATTGGTGTCACCTTAACTTCATGCAATAGGAGGTTTAAATTGTGTTTCTCAGGTAGACCGAAGCCCGACTGGTTCTGGTGTCACGGCTCGAGTAGCTCTTCAGTATCACAAAGGTCTCATCCATCTGAACCAGACCAGGACGTTCCAGAGCGGAGCCACTGGGTCCCAGTTCACAGGAAAGGCTGTTGAGGTATCACGATTTCTGTTCTCTTGTGGAATGAGGGTGATCGCCTCTTGTTCAAAGAGTGGGAAAAGAAAGAAGTGCATTTTGTAAAAAGACCTAAAGAATAAGTAAATATTTAGACGTTATGGCGCAGTGGATTTACGATGTATTGAAATGTGCAGGATTAATCCAAGTTAAAAAGAAGACATGTTTTGTGTGTTTTGTTTCTAAACAGTAATACAGTTAATAATACTTAATCCTAAGTGTAGGATTTTGGTACAATTTAATATAACATCGCTTTGTTTGGCTCCTCAGGTTGACAGTTTCTAAAATACTGATTTGAAATCCTGTATTTAAATGTCTTAGAGTGAAGTCACCATGAAGCAGATGCTCCGGGTTTCTCAGGTTTGGCTGTTTTAAGCCGAGGAAAATTTTTTTACATCAAAACGCAGCGCGCTGATGTGTGGACTGACAGAAAACAAATCACTACTTGCTGTCAGAATTACTCATCTTACACATTGCATATATCATCTGCAGAGGAATAGTTTATTCTAGTTTCAGTCAGGTTTCAGACCTCATCACAGCGCAGAGACAACTTTAGTGAAGGTTACAAATGATCTTCTTATGGCTTCTGACAATGGACCACAAGATTTTATTACAGTAATTAGAGGATGCTGCAGGTATTAAAGGTACTGCACTGCAGCGGTTTGAATCATATCTCCAGTTTGTTTTGAGACTACAGTTTCTTCATGTAAATGGAGATTAAAGTGTTAAATTAATTCAAGGCATAGCATGCATTTTCACTGCTATGCAGATGATACCTAACTTTATCTGTCCATGAAGCCAGAGAACATACCAATTAATAAAACTGCAGGACGTGGATGACCTCTAATTTCCTACTTCTACAACATGGTTATTATCAGGATGTCCTGAAAAGCCTTCAGTTGATCTAAAATGCTGCAGCGAGAGTAACTACAGAGAAAGCATATTTCTCCAGACTGTTTTCTCTACATTGGCTCCCTGTTAATTTAAAATCCAAGATGTTGTATTAATGTAGGGTCTTTAGCTTACAATATAAAGTGCCTTGAGGTGACTGTTGTTGTGATTTGGTGCTATATAAATAAATATGAATTGAATTATTCTTTTGAATCAGCTCATCATAGAATGATCTGAAGCATTTATTGTGTTTCTGTCTTAATGCTCAGGAGACCAAGTGTGGAGACTTCAAGGCTGTAGTGGTGGAAGTTGCTGGCAGAGCTTTTTACACCGGGGTTTCACGCTTTGTGCAGGAGGCAGATGACAAGCTGACACATGGTTTCCTGCTGAAGTAAGCAAGACGTATAGGTTTTCTATACAAAAACAAATTAAAACAAAGGTTATATTTTGGTTTTTAATAAGACAAAAACACATTTTATGAATAGAAAATCTTTTAGGTGGCCAAGACTTGGATCTGTAATGAAGAAAATAAGACCTTGGTGGCCTGGTTTACCCGAGTAGTAAATGAAGAAATAGTTTTCCTTACCTGTTTTAAGAAAAACAAAAACTATTATACATCTTGTGAATCTTGAAATTGTCCTAAATTATATTTAATAGATTAGCAAAGTACATAACTAACTCTTAGAGACTGCGAGGAGCTCAGTCACTGGTACTCTTCCACATCCGTTGAGTTGATTCAGGCATCTGACCAAGATCCCTCCTGGGTTCCTCCTAGGTGAGGTGTTTCAGCCACGTCAAACTTCTGGGGCGGACTTGGGACATGCCGAGTGTCTCATCTGGCTTGGTAACACCTCAGCATCCCCCAAGAGAGCTGGAAGAGGGGTTAGAGAGAGGAAGGTCTGGGTTTCTTTGCTTTGCTTAGACCCTGCCCCAGATAAGCAGTAGAAAATGGATGGATGGTTATAACTAAAGATAAAATCTGAAGAACAGCTAAAAGGAAGTGTACTGCCATTCAGATATCTACTAAAATATTCTTGATAGTAAACTTTGATTGTATATGATAATAAACATAAATAACTATGTTATCGTGTATGACTGAATGTAAAAAGGGATTTTTTGCTTTGATGATTTGAAGTGTACATTAAATGTTGTTGCATTTACTGACCACTAGATGGAGCCACAATGCTGGTTACCTTTAGAGTTTAAAATTCAGCCATAAAAAAGATGCTTCCACTTCCTGTTCAAGGTTTTTAGTAGAAATAAACAACTTTTTAAAACCAGAGTCAATGCTGCGTGAAAGTGCATGTGTTGAAAAACTAAATAATCAAACTCATCAGTAGTTTTCTCCCATTTATTATCTTTAGGTCATTGTACAATGGAAGGCAGTTTAAATTATAAAAGTTCGGTGGAGGTGTCGGCTGGATGGACTCACAAGGCTGAAGGGGGAACGTCGCACGTCCACATGTGATGTTTTCTACAAGAATGAAAACATCACATGTGGAGCAGATTTTTTTTCTGCCCTTTCATTTGATGCAGTGTAAATCCAGCCAGCATGGAGCAAACATTTCATCTATTCAAATAATAAAAAACATTTAAGGAGGGCACTCTCTTCAAAGGGGAAAGACAAGTGTATTGCATTAATTGTTGGTTTCAATGGTATTTAGCATTATGAATTCCTATGTGCATGTGTAACAAGCACACACGCTCGTATACTATAGATGTATGTAATGTATGACACGAGTGTCCACACACCTGTTAAGAATTGCAGATCAGGCCAAGGCCTTTGAGAGTACCCACTTAACAAAGAAACAAAACAAAATCAAATCAGAGTTAAGGCCAGCTCGTAACAGGAAAATGTTCAAATAAAAACATACAGTGATCAGATTTATATATATATATGTGATGCACGTCAAAAAAAGGTGAATACAAAACAAAACAAAAAGACCCTCAGCTGTGTCACTTGCAATTAAAACCACATCCGTCTATACAACACAGTCTCTCAGTCCTGTGATGGCTGTGACTGCAAGAGAGCGGCAGCATCAAGAGGAAGCTTAGGTCTAGTCTTTCTCCAGACATGATCTCTCGGAAAATCCAGGCAGGTGAAAGCAGCACACCTCAGTCTGTACAAAATGGCCCCATTTAGAGGAATAGTCCTCTTGCTTTGATCGAGCTTCCAGCCTCGGAAACACTCGACCGGATGCACATTTCACTCTGTGCATAGATTCACGTACAAAAACGGCACAGAACGGATCCTGTCAAAACACCCGTGAAAACCTTTCTCCAGCATGACTTAAAACATTTCTTTTCCTCCCTCTTGTTTGGTCCAAGAGTATCAACCTTTGGCTTCTGCTCTATTTCTTATCAAAATCTTAGAGGATGAGAGGTCTAATCATGTTGTGCTGTGTGTGGCCCTGCTGCGATGACGCAATGCTGTGGTTCACCCGAGCCGAGGTGGGTGGGAGTGGAGGAGGGTGAAGAGGAATGTGGATGTCAGTTCGCCCCAGAGGGAGGTTGATGATGATGAGCAGGGGGTTGCGAGTGATCGAGCCCATTTAGAAGTTCAGCTTTGTGACTGGTCGCTCCCTGCCCGAGTCTGTGTTCTGGTTGTTGATCCGCTTGCGGTTACGTTTCATCTTGGACAAGTCCTTGTCGAAGACCTCGCCCGACCGCAGCGCTGACACGAGGTCATCAAACTCACCGCCATCCTCTTCTCCGTTCGCTTTTGCTTTCCGGGCCTTTCGCTCCTTCTCCCTCTGTTCACGTAGCTGGGGACACAAATGAAAACTGTCATTTAAATATCTGAAGAGGTGAGAGGATAAGAGCATTATTAGCTTTGCTTGGATACGGGAATCTGAGCCCTCCTGGTTTTTATTTATTTATGACTCAAGAGAAGCAGTCACGTAATAACATCCAATTTGACTATATAATATCAATGCACTGTATAATTCAATGAGCTGTAGAGGAGTTAGTGGGCAGATGCTGGCACCTTTGATCAAAGGCTAGGAAGCCATTTTCAGCTCTAATCTAATCAGACCTAATGAGCTGCACAGATGTGAGTCATACTATCTTCTCACGTAGGACAGAAAACAGATCAAATATATTTCCTATGACTGTGTAACTTTTGCTAAATGAAGGCATTGTAGTATTTAATAAATTAAAGGTGCTAAATAAGTGTTTAATAGCAGCTATAGCTCCACTGAGAATCTCAGGGAATGAAAAGAGAGATCAGTCGCATACCTGAGCTTCTACTTTGGCCCTGCGTTCCTCCTCTTCCTTTCGTTTTCGTATGTTCTCGTTCTCCTGCTGAGCCTCTGTGAACGATTGCAGGAACTGGTCGAAGATGCCAAAGAACTCATCTGGCTGCATCTTACTGGCATCCTCACCAAAGTGCTTTACTGCCCTCAGGAACTGCGGGACCAAAGAGAAGAGGAGGGGGCACACGGGATTAGATTTACAGCAGGACGCAGCAGAACCGCGTTTTATTCCATCTTTGACTGCTTTACAGGAGAGTCATTAGGCCCCAGCTCTTTGAAACCAGAGCAGGGCAGGAGTGGTCGGGCTTTGAAGCCCGTGTTCATCCAGATCTCACCGGCTACTGATTGCAGCTGAGGTCAGAGACTGGAGCCAGAGCTCAAATTAAGGCAATGTGCTTGTTGGGTGTTTTTCACAATAAATTAAAAAAGAAAAAAAAAAAGAACATCCAGATGCAAGATCATGCTGGGAAGATACAGCTTCAAAAAATGTGACCGCTAACAGCAGTTATGGCATAGACAGGGACACTATGAGCTGAGAAGATGCTGAAGTTTGTTTTTCCCCCATTAGAAAAATAAAAGAATACATTTCTTTTCAACTTCCTCACAGCAACAATCAATAAACACTATTTCACAGTCACCTTTTTCTGCTTTCGTTTTGTTTATATGCACAGAGCTGATGCAGTGACCCACTTAGAGGGTCACCAGGTTATCTGGCTCCCAGTCGTGAGTACAGAGGGCCGCTGTAAACATTCAAATATTTAACCGTGGGATACTGTAAATGATTAACAGCAACTAATGGTTCCCATGTTACCAGCTGAGTCCTCATGTCAATGTGGCACACACTGTGGGACATATAAAAATAATAAAGAAAAAACACCTCTTCCTGCCATTCAGGAAGACAGACACATAAATCCCATGTTAGCGTGTCAAACTGCCCTTTGAAATGTGAACATGTTCAGGTTTCTGCTGGTAGTGAAGTTTAGTCCCCATAAAATCCACATTTGCTTCGTCTTCGTTTGCTTCGATGCTGTGATTCTGTTTGCACAACATAAAGTGACATCTTAAAGTTGGCAGGTGTAATCTGATGTCCACAGTGTGAAATAATATTAAAGCCCGTGTTCCTGTTTGCACTCTTGGCCCTCACACATGGCAACAAGCAGGCCGCACAATAAAGTGTCGGTGGCACCGCAGCAGGAAGCCGAAACGCTTCTCCTGCTGGTTGCTTTCCTAGAAAGGTCCCTGGCGGGGTCAGTAAGGCTTGTAGAAACAGCTGCATGGAGAGGAAATGGGATGCAAGCTTTCAGCGCCTGTGTCTGCAGGCGACTGCGACGCTGTCCGGTCTGCTCAAACGCACGTGCACACCCTCGGGTTTTCTGGAGAAACCACACAGGCCGAATGACTCACCAGTTCTTTGGCCTCGATGAGAGAGTCCTCGACATCAGTGAAGCTGAAGCTGGCCACGGTGATGAACTGGCTCACCACCGACACAAACTTGTCACCCGGCTCCTGCGGCCCTTTCTTCTGGTATTCCAGTTCCTGCAAGTGGAAATCAAAAGGAGCAATTAGAAAGAGAACATAAAGAAGAGCTCTGCTGAGTTTGCAAATAAATATCCATGACTTACGCTCTCTACACTTTTTAATCCACTGCGCAGGTTGCCGATATCTTTTTCCAGCTCCGTCATACTGCGTGGAAGAAAGAAAGGTCATCACCATTCACTTAAAAAGGAAGTAGCTGAAAATTAGGTTCCCCATGCAGATGATTCACCCTTTACAGAAAACTCTCTTTATATGCCAACAATTGAACCACAATTGTTGGCATATTTTACAAACAAAAATTAGGAAAACACTTGGGAATCACTGCTCCCGGCCTTTACTTACTTGACTTTGGCTGCCTCTGAGATACTCTGCAGGTCCTCCTGGAACTTCAGGACTTTGGGATATTTCTTCTCCAGGATGGTGATCAGATAGTGCAGCAGAGTAATGTTTCTGCAAACACACAGCAAAATGTGTCAAATGTGCAATATAGGGCTTTCATGATGGACTTTCAGATATGAATATCCACATGAAATTTCATCACTATAATATTCCCAGATGTGACTTTTATACACCGCATGCCATTCTTGCTACTGCTGCCTGCAAAGTTTTAATACCACTGTTGAAAAATGTTCTTACTTGTCGATACTGGATTTAGTATCCGCGATCTTGTTGAGTGAAGACACCTTGAAGCCATAAGCATTGCCCCTTTGACCTTTGTTCATATAGTTTCCAAATGCAAGCACCACCTCCAACAGCTGCTTCAGGTTTCTGCTGTTTAAAACCTCCTTAGACGACTTACCCAGCGCTAAAGCAGCAGGAAAATGGACAAAGTTGGAGATATAAATATGTTTGCTTTGGATAAATCATAGCAATCATATTTCAGATATCATTTTTATTGTATAAAGCACATATTTCCCACCTTCAACTTTGGGTTTGATCTCAGCTATCCTCTCTGCAAACTTCTTCTTAAAGTACAAAGACTGCAGCCTCTGCTGGTAATGGTTTATTCTGGACCGAGGATGGAAATAACGTGTCAGAGAAGAAGGAGAAAAAGATACAAATAATAAATTATAAACAGGGAAATCCACAAATGTAGACAAAAGCCACAATCATGAACATTGCACTTAAATCGCCACACTATATAAGTTTTATATAAGCATATAAAAGTTTTAGTTGTGGTACTGAAGCTTATTTTTGGCTGTGTTTATGATTTAAGCCTATAAAGCACAGACTGTGCACTTAATGAATACCACAGTGGCATCTGTCTTCCAGTCCAGCCTGTAAGACGACAAACTGGAAACTACAGCAGCACTTCGTAGAGGAAACAAGACAAAACGGACTGTGTGATTCTTCCTTTACATACATTTCTACTGTTGCTATGCTGCAGGATCTCACCCACCAGCGACCTGACCTTTGCTGGTGACCACACTCCTTTCTTTTGTCTTACATGACTTTATTTGCAAAACTGCAATAAAAGTTATTAAATTATCGGCTCACTTTCTCCAAAACAGTGTTTTACACAGACGACTATTGTTCCCGTTAAGTAGAAAACCATGTGTCACTGGGTTTATCTACTCAGACCAAGAGGAAACAAAGACTATTGTTTGTCAGCAGATCTGAGCTGCTCTGCCCTGATGCTGTCAGCTCTGTGGTTATCAGCTGGTAAACAGTGAAATAATACGCTGCACATAAAGAGAAACTCACCTGCTCATCTCGTAAAGGAAGCGGTCGGGTTTGGCCATTCGATCGAGCTCATGTTTATGCTCCTCGAGGAGATCCACATCGCTCTTCTCTGGGACAAACTTCAGCAACTAAAGGACAAGGAAAAGACTTTTCAATATATCAAATACTCCGACACATCTGCTTTTTGTCGTCAGTGAACATGCCTGAATCTCTGCTTCCACTGTCTCTCGCTCCAAGGCGCATGACGTTTGCCGCTCACCTCTTAACTACTTGTGATTTAAACTGACGTGCATTAATGAAAGCACAGCTGTTTTATGTTTGCATGAAAGCCGTACCTGCTCCAGCATGTCTTTGGGAAGGTCCTCCTGTTCGTCCATGGTTAGGATGGCTCTCTTAATCTCATCATTTGAAAGCTTCAGTCTGCAGTGCACAACAGATAGAATATAATAACATCTGCTGTGTCTGGGGTTTTTTTGGTTTTGTTTTTTTTAAATCCTGAACGGAACTTACCGTGAGAGCAGGATGTTACAGTTTTGAGCTCGACGGCCATCAATCACTGACAGCTCCTTGACTTTTTTGGAGCCCAGCGTGTCGTCTTCCGCCTCTTTCTGTTAGCACAGTGATTAAAAGGTTAGAAAGCATGAAGCTCACATTTTGTTTCAGTTACTGCCACAGACAAACGCATAACAATTAGGACTGGATCACATGTGCCAGCATCCCGAAGGAGAGCTTAAAACACATTTGAAAGGAGACAGAGTGGCTGTAGAATTCACGAGGACACACAAACACGACAAGTAAAGACAGCTGACGCCAAATATATGAACAAAGAGTGACTGTAGAAACTACTGTACTGTAAGTGCACTCACCTGTTTGCTGTTATTGATCATTAAGAAGTCCTAAAATGCAGGCAAGAAGCAGGGAAGATGTAAGCACTCATTAGAATAAGTAAAGCAGTTACGTGATTGCAGCCCATAAGAACAAATTAATCATTCAGCACTTCAATGACAATGGATCAGCAATGACGTGAGCATAGTAAGACATACTGTAAGTGGCTGTTCAGATTATCACTACATGCTTATTCTTCACATGCTGTGCATATAACTAATCATTAAACTGATCAGGCAGTTTCATCTTTAAAAAGACATTATGAATTTCTAGAAACTACATCAGTTGCAAACTGAAAGAAAAAAGGAACAGCTGATTGTGAGCAGCGCACTCATGCATTTTCAATCACATATGGCAGAATGATCTAAACCATTAAAAAAAAGAAAAAAAGCAAATGCATTCCATTCGAAATGTGAGGAGTTGAAAATCATTCAAGCATTAAAGTCTGGAATCTAATTAACTGCCAAATGTATCTCAAAATATCTCCTTTCTCCTGTTTTTATTGATCTGACCTCTTCCCCATGACCAAACTGTGCTTAGGAAAGAAAAGTTGTACAACAGTGGAAAAAAAAAAATATAGTAAAAAAATCCAAGAAACTGAACAGCAGCCAAGTCTAAATCCCAAAAAACTGCAAGCAAACTGAACCCTCTGCCCACCCCAAACCCACATATCTACCCTTGGCCTTATCTAATGTTAGACAGCAACATGTGGTGAGACTGAAAGGTGAACTACATCATTCTCAGTACCTGCTGCCTCTGATAGGCTGAGAAGGTTCTTTCAATGTCATCTAAATCCAGCACTTTGAAAACCTTGGCATCGTCCACCTCCATCCAGACCGTACCCTCCAGCTTATTCTGAGAGGAAAATAAGACATCTTATATGTCAAATTTTAACAAAGAGCAGGAATATCTGGAGGCCTCCTGTGCCTCTGCTCTTCATACCTCAGCTAACTTGGACCAGTTGAAGGACTTGAGAGGGTTGGATGGCTGAGGAATGTTCTTCTTCTTCAGCGATGATCCCAGGGGCGCTCCTGGTGGTGGAGGGATACCTCCAATGGGCGGGAGCCCAGGGGGAGGTGGAGGGCCACCCGGCGGAGGCGGCGGGGGTGGCGGAGGAGGCATCATACCACCAGGAGGTGGTGGAGGAGGTGGGGCTATTCCTGCAAAGCCTGGTTGAGGCACCGGGCCACCAGGGGGGCCGGGGGCAACAGGAGGGCCGCCAGGAACAACAGCTGCCTGCCTCTGCAGAGACACATGGGAACACGAGAGGGGTCAATTCTCATGGAAAGAGTGTTGCTGCACATTCAATGGAATTGTAACTACAAAAAAAAATTTTATGCTTTTTTCAACACAAACCATACCACACTGATTCATAATTAAAACGATACCAGTCTAAAAGTCTAATTTTTGTTATCATAAAGCAAAAGGTTTTCCTAATTTCATGAGTTTCTTTCTCAAGTAAAGTAGCTGTGTATTATTAGTTTCTTAAACCTACATTTGGCCTTCAACAACACAGTTTTTATGATAGTTTTGTGCCATTTCAGTAGACTTGTAGTCACTATAGACAGGAAACAAGATTCCTAGTCTTGGGGACTTTCTGAATTCTGATTATAGTCCAGCAGAAAAGGGGCACATTAGGTGAAATGGATTCTCAAAACCATCAGCTGTCATCTTCTTTTATCTGCATTCTATGTTGGCCCTGAAAGGTTAAACGCACTTGGACTTATGAAAATGCCAGCAAATAGAAAAACACTGCAAAAGCACACAAAATACAAAGGACACGTTTTTAGGGAGACAACAATGTGACATAAAAACTGTGGAAATGACAGGAAGCTCTGTTTTTTTTCTTAACAGTTTTCATCGTTGTTGTGAGGAACAAAAAGATGCGGGTAATGTGCATTTTAATCGCATGACTCATGCATAGATAGGTGTTTGCTATTAGTCGTTCAGTAGCTTGTCACCTCGGCAGCTGTTCTGTCACATTGTTGTCACCCCGAAAACACTTTTGTTGTGTTTTATAAGGTTTTTTGTGAACATTTTCTATTTCTTTTATGTTTTACTCAATTTCCATTGTAATTTGTGTGCATGTGTTTGAACTCAGGGCCACAGTAACAGTATATATGAAATATATGAAAATAAACAGAAGTGTTCCCTTCAACCTGACTTTTAATCAGACAGAAGTTAAAAATGGTTCATTTTTTCATTTCTGCTTTTCATCTAGAAAAAAAAAAAAAACTTAAACTGCTTCATTTTGAGGGTTTGATAAATTTAGATCACATTGTGATATCTAAAGGACTACTCCTAACTTCTTAGATTAGGTCATATGATTATTCTGGACCACCGCTGGCTGTCAGAGTCCATCATCCTACTCATTAAGGTTTTCATTTGAAGGTAATTGTAATTGCAAAGTACTTTAAAGGGAAACATACGGTGCTGAGCTCATGCAGTCGTGCGGTGAGTTCAGCCACTTGCTGTTTGACATTTTTGTGCTCATTGCTCTCCTTTTCCAGCTTCTCTTTCATCTTGTTGAGGGTCTGCATCATGTCCTCTTTCTCCTGGGTCTTGGCGTCACATTCACGCTCCTTCTTCTCAAACTTCTGTTGCAGCTCATGGTGCTCTGTGATGGGGAAATTAAAGCAAGATTTTATTAAAACATGATTTTCATTGGTAAGAAAATTGTCCCATTCCATTTAGAATCGCACACACCTTTTCTCATTTTCTCTGCCTGCTCCTTCCACTGTTTGACCTCATTTTCATTGACCAGCCTGCAGAGAGAATGACACACGTAATTACTTACAGCGTCTCCGCGAACGACTTCACTGATTGTTTTTCTGAACATAAAAGGGGAGCTATTTTTGAACCAACGCTGTCAAACACATGGATTTCTACTTCAGCCCTGTTCTACATTCTTCAATCTGTTCCATGTTTACGTGTCCGTCTGTTCAGAGGAAAATCGGTGCACTCACATCCGGACAACATTCTTCACGTTAAAATTCTCCAGTGGTGTGACGTCAGGGTCATGACCTTTATCATTCTGCAAGACCATCTGCTGGACGATGCGGTCCAATAGCAGCCAGTACTGTACAGTGTTTCCACTTCTCTTGTCTGGACACGGAAAGAAAGAGAGCAAAGAAAGCAAATTTCCCATTACTCATGTTTCTTCCATTCAGTGTTATCGAAGAAACTACTGATTACACTTGGATCCATAGTGGTTAGATAGCCTAAAGGAGGCAAAATAATTAAAGGCTACAACAAGATGACAAATGTATTTCTTACTGATTGGTGAAATTTCATCAGTCATATGGGGACAAGATGTTAACTGGTGCCTTATAAACTCACAGTGCACAACATGCGGTACTGCTGTTACACTTTACTGTGGAAATTAAAAGTGCACTGCATCAAATTTAATATATAATTGTTTTATTTTTCCTTCCTAAGTTTGCAGATTATTGCTAACACTAGGGTGAAACCACATCACTGGTTGCGGCTCACTCCCATTTTTATTTCTTCAAAAAAAATGCCTGAAAAACACAGAATAGAGGAGTGAGAGTTAAAGCAAAAAGCCTCGTGCAGTCGTGTCTTTAGTGGCTCTTTCACTTCAAATCCATTGAAAGTGAGAGGTAGGGAAAATAGTTACGGAACTAAATATTAGCGTCTGAATGAATACAGCTTTAATTTGGCTGGGAATGTGCTAATCCACATTCTGGACTGACTAATCAGGACAAAGTCAACATTCTTATTATATAATATTTATCAAGCCTGTTTGTCCAGTCACAAACAACTAAACTTACGTGGCATGAGCAGACAGTGATGCAGGACAGACATAAAGTGCGGATATGCATCAGTGTGGCTCATCTTCTTCCGGATGAGATCAAAAACTTGCGTGGCACTTTTGGTGTCTACATGTACCTGGATAAGAAGCAGAAAAAACCCCAGATGAATAAACATTTGTTCCTCACATGATGAGTAAGGGAGAGATGTCTCTTTTCCTTACCGACTCGAAACGTTTTGACACAGCCAGCTCATCATCGTTCCGCAGCATCTCAAAGTAGTCTAAATGCCTGAAAGTGTCACAGAGAATTAAGTGATGAACTCGCACACTTACAGCTTAGAAAGATCAGAGTATCAGAGTATTAATGTTGACACACATTAGTTGGAAAGACTTTGAAATCTACTGTGTTGTTGTTGTTTGGGGGGGGTTCCAGGATAATGTGTAGAGTTTAAAGCCGAGGTTTTGACTCAGAGTATGTGTGCTTGTGTACTTCTCTAGCTGTTCAACTGATCTGTAAATGTTTACAGACACCACTTTGGAAGAGATTATGTTTTGGAGCGAAGTTGCACCTCACCTGTCTAACGTGGCGTTTTCATGAGAGCGTAGCTTATCGATCACAGGTTGGATCCCCAGCATAAGAAATTCATATCGGAGGTGAATACGGAATTCCAAACTAGTCTAAAACGGGGGGAAAAAACAGCAGTAAGATACTGATGCAAGCAGTGCTTTAAAGAGCCTCTTGAACAAGTGACTCCTGTGTGAAAAGATGCATGAAAACAGTATATATTACCTCTCCAGCTCCTTGACTCAGCACAGCATTAATAAAGGACATGATGGCTGTTTTCAAGCTGACCTCATCTCTGTACCGCCCCGTACTCCGGTCCAGATCATTTACAAGTGTCTGAGAGATGTAAATCCATTACAGATGATTAATACTTTCAAGCAATGTTGCTTTTAAATTGCTTTACGTCTCTGCGAAAGATTTAAAATCAGAGCACTGCCCTCAACTGCTCCCACCCACCTGGAAGCGTGTCCTCTCGCAGGCGAAACGCTGGTAGTGCAGCATTGACTCCAGGATTTTTTTGTGCCCGCCAGGCACCAGACATACAGCACCCATGATCTCCAAGACTGCCACCTTTGTCTTAATGTTTTCTGTGGCCAGGCTCTGGGCGATGATGTTGATGCTCTCGGAGTGAGCGAGGACGTGGGCGCGGCCCTGCGAGTTGTTCATCAGAGCTTTGATGCAGCCGATGAGAGACGTGTGGATCTGTGATTCTGTGGTGTCATAGTCCATGCTTTTCAGGAAGTTCAGGATACACGTCAGGCCATCCAGATCAATAAATCGAGTCACAAACCTGAACAGAGACGTCATTGCGGTTTACAGAGATGATCTTAGCGCTTAAGGAAATATTAATTATACCATAGAAGTATAGTGCATCGATAATACCCAAGTTTTTGGGTTAAAACTGCAGCGAATGTTCCTTGTGTCCTTGTGTATTCTTGCAGTACAATGAATTCATATTCAGTAAGTGTTGAAAATGAGATGGTCTCCTTTAATGTTCTTTTATATCAATGAAAAACCTTTACGGGTGTTCAATTTTTAAAGGGTGCATTTCCATATGAGTATGAGGAGCTGAAAAGAGCGACAGACGCAGCGATGCAGGTTAATAACAGGAGATATGATAACAGGTGACATTTAAAAAGGGGGGGGGGGCTGAGTTTAGATACATAAACTATCTGGGCACATGAAAAAGAAAAATATATCAACAGCTATCAGCTTGCACGCTACAGACCTCCAGTTTATTTACTGCGTCTTGGTAGTGTGCAACATCAGATACTTACCTGATAGTCATGTAGCCTTAAAACTGAAGCTCTATAGCACAAGCTGTTATAATTTAATGTGTTCATTTGTTTTTCATCCCTAGGATCTGCCATAGTTTTTAATGTGGATGTGAGTGTATTTATTTGCTGTTCTAAACTTTTTGGTCACCTCATAGGTTGGGTCCTCAGAGCAGTCTTCAAGTTCTCTATAGTTTTGTTCCTCTCCTCCTCATCCTCTTTCTCCAGAGCGAGGAGCGTCTTTCTCTGTTCAACAAAAGATTGAACATCATAAAGATCTGAGGCCAAAATAAAGTTAATTTTCTTAATGATAAACAGGTCACAAAAACACAAAACAAATGTCAATAAGGGAAAAAAAAAAGTGTAAAAATCTGGTTGTAATATTTCAGCACCACAAACGTGCAAAATGTTTAAAAATCATCATATCTCATCACTACATTACATAAAAGAAAATACCATTTAGTAAATTCAAAAAAAGACATCTCGCTCATGTTACTACTTACAGCTGCCATTGAATTGAGCTGATCAATGTAATATTCTGGCCAGCTAGTTGCACTTTTGTTTTCTTCTTGTTCCTGAAAAACAGAAAAATGAAATACATTTCACTGTCATTAAAGTAGACAAGGAAATTAAAATGACGGAAAACATGAGGCATTAGCTCATAAATATTAACTGGGTATGATTTTCATTTTTCAAAGTTACATAAGAATGTGGTTTGGAAGGACATATTTCACATGAGAAGAAAAGTTATTTGGTTCATGTCACATGTTTGAATACCCTGAAGTCTAACTTCAAAGCAAATTATTTTTTTCCCCTCTTTCCGTCACTTTTCAGATTGATTGGCTTTGAAAGACACGATGCACACAAACACAGACAAATAGACAGGGAACAGACGGACTGGAGCTTAAATAGCCACCAGCCAAAAACGAATCGAGAGCTCAAAGTAGGGCGACACAGATATTCAAGCTATTTTATCCTCCAGAGCTTCACTAAGTTTCAGGAGGTGGTGAAAAATGCCAAAATACGAGTGCACAGCTGCTTGAGAAAATCGTGAGATTAGCAAACGCATGTTTAAACCGTGGATTAAGGACATGGCCTGACTTATGGTGAGATTAATCTTGCTCACGGGCACGTTTGCATTGCAAGTTTAAAGGAGGGGGGGGGGAACAAAAAACAAAAAACTTGCTAGGCACTTCTGAGATGATTTCATATTTGACTTAAAAAGACTACTAAAACACTGAGGTTAAAGTGACTTGAAGCTAACCTTGGCATGTACATAAAAGCTTTCTTGGCTTTCAGTTTAACTCATGCTCCATTAGGCACAAGTGAACTGTGACCATCAGAAACTAATTGGGCGTCAGTTAATAAAACAAGCCTGTAGAGATTTGGCCGCTCTTGGTCGAAACTGTGGGCCTTGGCTGGTCTGCAAGGTTTGTGCTGTGACAGGAAGGACTGATCCTGCTGTTCCACTCAAGACCAGTGCCAGCTTGACCAGATGGGTCCTGGAAAATGTCCAGTCAGTTTGAAGAGGCGAAGGAGACGCAGAGGTGGGACCATTTTTACATTTTAAAGAGTTACTCCTTTAACTTCTAAGTCAGCGGTCTTCAAAATATAAAATACCCACAGTTTATTTAGAGTTATGATGACAGGCTGGGAGTGTATTTTGAGGGGTTTGTTTTTTTCACATTTGAAAAAAATAAAGGTCAGAGACACATTACGAAATCTTAAACTGTGCATTTAATAGTTAGCCCGTTTCAGAACTCAAGAAGTTAGAAGCTAAACTTTTCTTTTTTCCTCACGTTAAAATCTGAAACCCAACAAAAAAATCTTTGCTGACAACCAGATCAGTAAATCTTCTTCTTGGCAGATGATGTAGCCTTGAAGAAAATGGACAAAAGACAAGAGACAGGAAGCAGATTGATTCTCTACAGCATGATTTCATCGGCTCAGGTGTCTGGCCAAACTAAACAGCTAAAGCTTTGAATGACTTATCTCCTCCACATCCAGCTTGACTTCTGAAGCCAAGAAACAACTGGTGGAAAAAGAGCACCCTCATCACTTGGGCTTTGAGTGCCCCGATAATGACCCATCTTCCTCCTTATCACCCCCTCACTCACCCACCCGCTGCTCACATACAAAAGAAGCACCTGTGGAAGTGAAGCCTTCCTGTTTGCTTTGGACAACTAAGTGCTTCCTCTTTTCTCTGCATGCACACACACACAAACACACACACACACACAAACACACACATACCCTTCCTCTCTGAATCTCTGATGGTGAGTTTTTATCTGTCCGAGTTGGAGCCAAAGTTTGCTGCAGAGTCAGCAATATTGATGTCTGTTCTGTCTCTCCTCCCTCACCCTTATTCTGTAGGTCCACACTGCATTTAAAAAGGTCTGACTCACCTAAATCCTCCCCCAACTTCCCTTTAACACAAAAGAAGTAAAGCAACGATTCTGAGGTTTATTTTTAAGGTGCACTGTGATGCTACTGAAATAAGGCCACTAACTGGGGCACAGTAGATGCAGGAGCATGCAGCACTCTCCATCACTTGCCTTGTTGTGACTGACTAGTTGATGCTGTCTGCAGCTAAAAGTAAGCCATAAGTGTACCTATACTTAAAGTATGTGTCCAGCGAAAGAGGAAAATTTGACGTGGCTCCTCAAGCTTCTCGTCATATCCAATAACTTAACTGTGCTGGAAACGTACCATTTCTGCAAAGAAATTATCCATCAACATGAATACACACTTTTGGCTCAAACACAAATCTTTACAAGGAGTAATTTGACATTTTGGGAAACACACCTATTCAATTCATTGCCAAGAGCTACATTTGTTTCATGCATAAACTCTCTGGGCTGGCTAAAGCAAAAGCATTCAGGAAGAAAACTGACATTTCAAACAATGGTGATTTTTTTTTTTTGCTCTGCTGTTCTGGCCTAATAACATCTATGCCTTTCTGCAGCTGTTTTATCTGGGGATTTACATAGTGCACACACACACACACATAATCTAAATATCCAATCCATCTGGCTAAATCCCAGTACTCCTCACCATCCAGTTTGTTACCAGATGTAGGAAAAGATTAATAAATCTGCATGGCCCGTCTGCATACTAGTCAGGACAGGATATCCTACACCCTCATACCTTTGGCCTTGAAACGCTGCTGTAAAAATGTGTGGGCACATTAAGAGGTAGCTGAACTTGCACTGAGCTAAACCAGAACAGGCGTCTGCATTTTCCTGCATACTGAGGATGAGTTGTTATGTGGAGAAACAGCTGACGTTCCTTTTATCCGGAAGGCCATAATGAAACACGACACTGTCACAGAGTAGTAGAGTATATGTTGTGTCTACATGAATGCTTTGATGGGATAGGTGTGTTACCTAAAAGAGAATTAAAAAAAAATAAAAATAAAAAATATGCCAAGTTTTCTTCATTTTTGAATCAGGCAGGAAGAGAAGAAGAGAAAAACCACGCTGTGTAGGAGGAAATGCGCTGTCAAAATTTAAAGGGAAAAAATAGGACCTTTGAAATCTTCAGAACTTCATCATTTCTGACAGTACCTTCCCTGTTAGTGGATTATCTAATGTAGGAGGCCAGATTTAGCTTTCGCTTTACTCCCTCTACGCACTATTTTTATATGCACCTCATGTAGCATCCGCTCAAGGAAGTTATTCACAAAGGAGCTCTTTTAAGTAGAAAAGATTTACTTTGTAGCGAGGGAGAAAGTGACTGTAACTCAAGAGATGTATAACAGAACAGGGGATTAATGCAGGGATATTACAAGCACTTTGTGGAATGGGAATGATGTGCTTTGTTTGAAATGTTTAGCTATCTGTTTGACTGATAATGGCTTGCATAAGCAATACATTAATTGGCTATACAAACAGTAGGCAGATGCAATGAAAATGAGACCAAGTTTTGATCCTAATAAAGTCTGAAATGTAAGTTACTTATTTCTTAAAGCAAAATATTGCGGATACCAGAACTACTTCGGTACTGTGGGGAAGGCATAGTACCGAAGCCTCTACATTACAGGAATGGTTTGATAATTTAGATGAGAACACTGCAGACTAACCGGTTTCTGGCAGAAGCCTTAAATATACTGCACTGGCGTAGTATCAAACTTCCCTCATGTCATTTAGCCACTTCCCTCTTTTGTGAGAGATTAAAACCAGTACAGACGTACGTCAACTTTAACTGCTAGTTTCCATTAACACACCCTTTCAGCTACCCTTTATATTTTAATTATCTGTCAAGTTGAATTCCTAAGGAGGCACACTATTAAATTAGCAATAGGTGGTTCACAATGCTATGTCCTGAATATTACTGTAAGCAGTGACATATTCATTACATCAAAATAAAATAGTCTGCGGTAAGCATAGGGATCCACAATAAAAGACTCAGAAAACACACAGCTCAAGGGATCAACAAATCAATGAGGGAGGAGATTACATAAAATTGGCTACTGGGATATTTGTAGTCCCCCCTCCCAAAAAAAAAAAAAAAAAAAAAGGCAGACAGCAGCGAGTCTATGAAGGCTGATACGGTGTAATGTGCTATGCAGCCAACAGAGATCTGTTTACCTTCTTTTTGCTGCAGTAGATTTGCCATTTCTTCTCTGCAGGCAGTGCGAACATGGCTTCCCTGTGTTTCTCTGTAAGATCAAGCTCATCCTGCAAAATGAAGATGAAAAAGAAGAAAAAGGTTAAGAAACGTTGGTGCTGAGGTTTCACAGTAAGAAATCTCTGAATGTTAGATTATGAAACCCGTATTGATAACTCGAGTGTTAAAATATCGAGCATCATTCTCAAAACCATCATCCTGCAAATTTACAAACAACTGACATCAAACCAAACAAAACACAAGTGAAAAGCAGCTCTGTTAGCTGTTTTTAGCTCAATCTCTTCATAGTATCACTGGATGGTCTCATCATATATTCAGTGCGATTTTGAAACAAATCAGATGTATTCCCGGCTTTAGATGTGTGAGTAATGGGGAAAAGATAAGGTGTGGTTTGCCTGCTCAACATGTGGTAACAAACATCTGGAAACAACATGTGTCACAACGTATAAAAGACATTTCACAGAGGCGCGTAAAGGGTGCTTTTGGGAAGCGTTTGACTAAATACCAGGAAAAAAAACTGACTGAGACATTATCAGCAAGATCTGTAACTTATCTGAGGGATTTATGGGCTTTTTGTGCTGAACTGTAGCTGAATGACTATATGTGAAAGAGGCAGTGGAAGTTATGGGAAGGCTGTTGAGCAATTTACCTCCAGGAGAAATGGTATAGCAGGCAGTTTTAAATATGTGTAAACACAAGATGATTGTTTTCTATTTGACATTTAAGCAACAAATAGAGATTATGTTAACGCAGTTTACCCAACAGAATAATTGCAAAATATTTTAATGACAACTAGTCATCATGGGACATGCCTTTGGGGGGTTTCATTTGGTAAAGAATGTAGGCCTGGTGAATCAATATGTGCAATGATCAAGTCCCTATTGAGATCCTCAGTAAAAGGGCCATGTGTGTTTGGGGAAATGACTCAATTACTCCCTAAATCATAAAAAGCATGTATGTGTTTTATGTTGGGTATGAACGCATGATAGGAAAAGTAGCTTCACCTGACTGTCTGAGTAAATTTCAAATTCAAAGGTCGAGTTTAACTGATCGTAACAGAGCAGATGTTCAAAATCTGTTTCCCCAACATGAGCCTTTTTTTTCCCCCCAGCAAACCCATTCTGATTATACAAGCACATGGTGGCTCATACTGGGTGAAAAGAAAAGCACGTGGCTGTTTTCTTCTAGTAAACAGAGCAACTGAAAGCCTCTTTGTCGTTACACTCAACGTACTCAATTATGTCTTCATAAAGAGTGGTAGACAAAAACAAGCAATTAGCAGATGGAGGAGGCCGAGGCATT
The DNA here is from genome assembly GCF_051167445.1 of Perissodus microlepis. Taxonomy (NCBI): domain Eukaryota; kingdom Metazoa; phylum Chordata; class Actinopteri; order Cichliformes; family Cichlidae; genus Perissodus; species Perissodus microlepis. The sequence goes on from NC_140475.1 coordinate 9,638,489, forward strand.
AAGAGCTCCTGAATAAGGCCTATTGATGTGCAAAAATGTCATGCTTAGATTACTGTGGCAACCATGAGAGAGGAAATGGGGCCAGAAGAGAGAGCGAGAGAGGAGGGCACGACAAATTAGAAGTGACAATAAGACGGGAAAAAAGCAGTCTGGCCCTGTTATTCACAAGTTAGTGTAAGTTTAAACTGGGAGGAAGTGGCAGTTTATTTGGGAATGCCTTAAAATGTAACAGACAGGGTAAACAATGTAGTAAGAATATATTTTAGAGCCAATTTAAAACATCCACTGAAGTCAGTTTGGAAAATATTTCAAGTATTTCATTGTAAATTGTCTTGATTTGTATGATAGGGTGGTTTTTAAAGGTCATAATTATCCCAAGGTGGCCCAGTGGTATAGTGCTAAGTACTGGCCTTTTATTTTAAAGAAGCGCTGGAAATCAAACTTGCTGGAAACCTTTATTTATTTTTAATACTTTCATGACAATAAAAGTTCCAGTAAGTAATCCTGAATAAGACACATCAGGATTACCTACTGATTTCTGTAAGTGTTTAGATGTGCAAAAAACAAAAAACAAAATGGAACAGTGTCTTACCACCAACTCGGCGAACATGCTATCCAGCTCATCATTTCCCGGCATGGGCAGTGATGGCTCCATGGTCTGCAGAGCAAAGTCATCCCGCAGTTTGTAGGTGATCTCTGGATGGTCTCTGTTGTTAAAACAACAGAAGATGGCGGAGAAGCCGCTGCGACCGCCGCCGCCACCACCGCTACCCCCACCACGCTTCCGAGGAGGCATGGCGATCCAATGTCTAACTGGTCAGGCAGGGAGGGTGGGAGGCTCCTTCAGGACCTCTTTACAGCCTCCTCCACCTCAGAGTTTGGCCTCCGTCAGAGAGCACTGTAGACACAAAGAGGGGACAGTGAGTCTTGACCAAATTAGAGTGACATATTGACCACATTAGTTAAACTGTCCATCCATCCATTCTCTTCCACTTATCCTTATCCTATCCCAGCTATCATTGGACAGATCGCCAATCTGACGCAGGGATAACACAGAGAGGCAAACAACCATTTCCACTCACATTCAATTAAATTTTTTGTGGGCAATTTAGAATCACCAATTAACCTAACCCAACTAACTGCATAAAAGTGGCTTACTGTTTTTGGACTGAAGGAGGAAGCCAGAGTACCCAGTTAGAATGCATGTCACAGAGAAAGATCTTGGCCAGATGGTGGAGTCAAACTCAGTATAGCTTAGGAAAGGACCGTCTTACTGTGAGGCAACAGAGCTAGCCACCACCCCACTGTGCTGCATAATTAAACTGGCTTTTCAAAAAGAATAAAACACAATTAAGACAAACAATTTGAAAAGTGCTAAAAACAAAGACTGATCATTTCTGTTCTCTTCAATTAAACCACAGCAAGCTTCCAGCCACAATTGTACTGTACTACAACATGAACCTCTGATTCTGCTAATGTTTAATGAGGTAGGGTCATGATTTTTGAAAGGCAAGTACAATGTCCTCTGCCCCCAAAAGACACGGTTATATCATTTACTCAATAGAGCCCTGCAATGAGAGTGTGACACTTGAAAGGGGGGAGATGATTTGACTGGATTAGCAAATTCAGGTCTTCTCGTGTCCACTTCCTCCTATTCAGGATTGGCTTTTCTCTGAAGATCTAACGAGTAGTAATTAGAAGGGAGTGTTTACAATGACCGTGGCGAGCAGTGTGTGATACCTTCTGGTCTTTAGAGACTGGTTTGGTCAGTGAGGGGGGAAAAGCTAAAGCAGGCCTTTTAGTAATCCCTGAGCTGCTGTACGAATCAGTCTGCATACTGACCTAATGATGGGGGAGATTTAAAACATTTAGAGACTATGTCAAACTGGAATATACAATGCTTGAATCTTCCTGATGATCCAATCACATGACTCTCCTTTCTGGCTGCTGCAGTACAAGCTACACATTTGGTTTGGTCTGTAGCAGCTGTAAGTTTCCACAGTAACGTAGGAAATGTGCACAATCCTGCTCAACTATCTGGACTGACTGTCTATCACAGATAAAAATACACAGAGTTCAGCTGTCCCAAACGAGCAGCATTGCGGACGACTGTCTCAGCATAATCAATGAAAGTTTTACAAGAGGAAGATTATTAAAAAATAAATAAATAAATACAAATCTGGGATCATTTAAGTAACCCCTCCCCCCAAATACTAGAGACAGTATATTTTAGGTTGCTGTTTGACTACTTTGGTTCTGACAAAAATATCCAACTACCAGATTTATTGTCCAAATTTTAATAATCATGACAAGATAAAACCTGATGACTTTGGAAATTCCCCAACACTTCCTCAAGTGCCATTGTGATGTTAAAATTCTGGCTCTGAGGGACAATCTGTAACAGCTAAACTTTCAAGGTTTAAATCTTTAGTCTTGTTTAACCTCCTAAGACCTGGTGTCCACATATGTGGACATCACATTTGGGGTTGTCTGGACCAAAATACTTTGCTCTACAAAGGCCTGATATCCACTTACGAGGACATTATACTGACACTGTTCTATCAAAATTGCAAACGAATGTCTTCATATGTGGATCTCATTTTTCACAGGAGCAAAAATCAGGTAAAAACAGAAAAATAATTTAAAAAAATGAAAAAATAAAAATAAAATCAGGTAATTCTTTGTTTTTACATTCATCAGGTCCCAGTCAGCCCCAATATCAAAGAGAAATTAAAAATGCATGCCATGGAAGAGTTCGGGTCTTAGGAGGTTAAGACCAGAGCCCTTCAGTCATCTCACTCAGACTGTACTTTGACCTGTGAGCAGACTGAACTGTGCTTGAAACATTTGCCTCTCTGCTTTCAGCCAAGGGTGACAGATGCTAAGGTTGTTGCTAAAGCCTCAAAGTAAAACATAAGGTAAGATTTTAAAAGAAAAACAAACATCAAAACTCACTAGGAACCCCCCCCCCCCCAAAAAAAAACAACCAAAAAACAAAACAACCTGGAACACATGTACAAGTATAATAATCATGTTAAACGTGACAAAGAGAGAAGAAAGTTGCAGAGTGTGCTCGCCAACCCGATGGTTTATCTTCAACAAGGAAATCAAGTGCACAAAGGACATATCTGCTGTCTGGGAAATAAAGATGAGATGTCCAGATATCCACAAGTATGCTGTCGTCAGCATACCACAAAAATATCTCTACACTGTCCCTACACTGTGGTGTGAGGCTCAGCATCATAAACCACAGAGGTTGTGCTGAACTGCAGAAATGTCTGGACGTCTTGTCGTGGTGACGAATAGCCCAGCAGATTATAACCCTGTTCACTTGACCTTTTCCAGTGATTTCCTATAAGTCAAATGCTCCATACAGACTGAATGCATCAAGTTCAGTGTGAAGCATTTTTAAATTTAGTCTGGTCAGGTCACGTCCTTAGCGGTAATCGAAGATTGTGGGTCGCTATTCTCAGCGAGCCGAGGACACAAACTAGTTATTTCTTCCAAAGGAGAAAGTGAGGGCATTTCCTATGGCAATGTCTTTGGTCAACCTAAATAGGGCCCGATAGCATCACTGTCCCATTTTTGTCACTTTTTGGTTCATATGGGTTTCCTCTATCCAGCAGCTGTATTTTTTTTTTTTTAAATGAAGGATGTCAGCAACTTTTTCCAACCACCAGAAAAATTTGTCGCCTTCTATCATTTTCATTCTTAAGCACCAAATAACTCCTTCAAGATGTGCCGATTCGAACAACAACAAAAGGAGCAAACCTCTAAAAGAGATATAATTAACACAAGCAGTAACATAAGATATAATTTAACTTTTAAAAAAATTGTTTTTTAAAATTTTGTCTCAAGGAAGACTGCGTTTATAACGAACTGCTACTCTGACAAATCCGAAGCACTAGATACTTGTCCACATCACTGCTTTTTGCTCTTGAAAGCCAACAAACTACAATTAACTGGACAAACTGTCAAACAATACTAGTCATAACATGTATTCCACTTTAACAATAATCACTCTTTTCTAAAGAAAAAAGAAAGAAAGCAAGCAAACGTACCAAAATATACAACATAGTGAATGAAAAGCATACAGTACCACTAGAAATACACGGTGCCTGAGGCCAAATGGCCACACGTGGGATAAAGTACACAGCAGTCTCTTTTATTAACACGCTGAATAGTATATTTATTTTGACACATCCTTGACTTTTTCTAAATTGACTACTGGAGGCCTCGGCAGCAGCTGCTTGGCTTCACACTCACCATCTATTCTAGCATGAAGGGAAGAAGCCTTTCAAAGGCTTCTTTGACCATATTAGTACACAAAGCTGCCCATTTTTTCCATTAGCTAAACTTTGTTTAAACTTGTGAGCCAGAGTGGGACAAAGCTGGTCCCCCATCCAGCTACAGTAGCCAGAGGATATGCCACGACTCACCCATGCGAAGAAGGTCACCGGGAGTGTTTGAACATGGAGACCATCTGATGTCTGTGAAGACTTTGTGCTGGAATTGTTTACCCTCTGAGACCTGAGTGCGCTCACATTAGTCCCCGGAGGCTGTCTGTCAGACGGTCAAGGTGTCGAACCTAACAGAGGCTTGTTGCAACAGGACAACATTCCTCTCATAGCCAGGTGAGTCTTGTGACCCTGAACAACACCCACACTACAACACGTTCCACTGTCACCTGCTCTAACTGAGAGGGAGCAACAGATTATCTTTAATTACAGGTCACGTACAGCCTAGCCAGCTGAACTGATCTTAACTGTCCGAGAAGTAACAGCCAAATTAGTGGTCATATCCAGTAATTATCCATGTAGTAGTATGTCTGACATGTTAAGAGTCTGAAAGTTGATGGTGGTGCCATGTAGCAGTCCCATTGTTCATATGATCAAGAAGAATGCCATTTATCCTGAAATAAATCAAGTCGTGGACTTTAACAGAGAAACATCATGCCTTTTGTAGGCAGATGCATACAGATTAACCCAGATTCTTCTGTACTCCTTCATTCATACACATCCAATAATTAGACCTGCCCACCCATTTCCTAACAAACACTTCTCTCTTTGTGTGAAGGAGATTTCTGTTTGTGGATAGTCTCGTTGTTTTCTTGACCATGTGGTTTGGCGGGTGACCTGGCATGAGTCCAAACTGTAAAAACAATCCCAGTGTTTGCGAAGTGAGTGTGAGCCCGCCCATGGTGCCTGCCCAAGACCTCTCCATTAAAACCTGCACAACTGTCAGGTCCACTGGAGAAAAGGCAGAAGTAAGAAGAGCATCTTAAGCTAAACACAAAGAGGCTCACGTTACTAAACATGTGCAGGGAAAACTAAAGAATTTAAGGATGACCTGACACTTCACCCAGCTGTCACATCTTTCTTTGTTGATTTTGTTCCGTCAGTTTATTAACCTCTTTAGGATTCTCTGCCGTTAACCGTAAAAGGCTCAGTGTGCCAGATTTTCCTGATGCTACATGAGTGACAGGTACAGAAGTCGATCCAAAATTAATTGTTATAAATCAGTAGCCTTGTTTAATTTTCACACAATAAGAGGTCAACTTTAAGCTGATGCTAATAACCCAGATTGTGCTTGACTTGGAGAAGGAATTCAACCTTGGAAAGAGAACACAGTGGACAGCAGTGTATTGAAAACAGATGTGTGAAATACCTTCTTCTGCAACAGCTGGCATCTCTCAGGAGTTTCTAGCTTTGAGATGTAGTTTTAATTTTTTGATTTCTACAGTGAATAATATTCACCTAAATCACAGGCTGCATTCATGCTGAAAGAGATGAGAATCTCTCCTGTGTTTCTTTAGTAAGGCCAAGGAAACCTTGAACAACATATGTATTAAGACTCTACTCAGAATCAATACACAGAATATATTTGGCAGCACTGTACACCGTCTACCTTGATTTGGTTGAGGAGATTTGGCAACAGGATAACAATATGTATATAATTATAATCTACCTTTCTGTCCTTCAGAGAACCATTGAATCTCTCCTTGCATCAGGGACATCCATCTAACAGTGTTCTTGAACTCCTTACAGTGTGTACAGGGTGTTAATAAAAATAGTATTTCTCCTAGAAAAATTGCATCAGTATAATGCTGTTCTTACACAATGTCTTTCCACTAACCCACAAACATCTGTTGCATCAACATCTAAAGAGAGCCCAAATAATTTCATCAGATGTTTGTGGAAAAAAAAAAAAAAATGGCACAGCTGGTAGAAGCACGGTTGGCTATACAGGGTATAGCTGTAGCAGTGTTATGGGCGGAGCAGAAAGGTATTTGGTGCACAGAAGTTTAATCTTCTTTACTGATTTAGGATTTGGGATGGATCAGACTTACGATTTGATGATCATCTTGCCAAAGTATTTTCAATGCAAAGCAACTCCAGGTCATGGACACAGCTATAAGATGCTGCTGCACACAGCAACATTTCTTTTGAAAACTATATCTGCTCCACTGATACTGGAGGCACAGTTCATGGTTTGCCAAGTGCACTCTCTGCAACATGCTTAACTAAAAGCCCAAGGATTATTGTGCCCTGCACTGACAAAAATATTTTGGATTTGTATGGACAGCTGCAAATGAAGCTGAGGACATAGAATAAGGTTGGAGGAAGTCATTTTGCCGAAAAACAACCTTAGCCCAGAGCTGCTGAGCTAGAAACCAGCAATCAAACCAGTAATTCAACACTTTGCCTAACTTGTGCAAATGAAAAATGATTCAACATCAGAGGCACATTTGGTCACAGTCACAACATTAACAGCATTAAGAGTGGCATTAATAACATAATAACATTTTGTAATGTAGCTTTAGTGTGTGTGTTGCTAAGGTTTTTCTCCTAGCAAGAAGGAAACGTTAAATGGTGTGTGACTAATTTTCCCTGGTTTAGATGTGGTACAAATGGCATAGTGGTATCTTGCACAGTTGGATACCATACATAGCTATCATTGTGCCAATTACTTAATGGCACCCCGAGCACACAATGAGTAAACAGATAACTTGGACACTTATCAGAAAATAACTAGGCCGTGAGAGAAATGTTGACTGGCAGGTTTAATGGAGATTAAAATCAATCGGTCCCCATTGGCTGCCAGTCAATGGAAAGCCATCAGAAAGTCGGTGTCAAAGCTGCAGTGTTACAGCAGCAGAGCTATTCTGCTCTGATGTGTTTGTGCTCATGTGCATTTAAATTACATGAGTGCATGTCGAGATATGA